>NC_044032.1:198260095-198600178 GCF_901765095.1 Microcaecilia unicolor
TTGCTACTGAAGGCTGGATGTCCTTCAGTTCCAGTTCTGGTCTTTGGCCCTCTGAAACAGCTATTCCTGTTTAATATAAATGGAGTAGATGCTGAAGAAGGGGTAAGAGAAGCTTCTGGGTTTGAAGTATGTAATGTTATTGCTTTACTGGTATATGGTGATGGCCATTAGTATCATTTATCTGGTTAGTCTGTCCAGATGCTACTGCTGGCAATCCGAGGCTTTGGCATGGGTAGCTGTCATCATACCATTACCGCCCCAATCATACAGGATGCTTATAATGGGAGGATGTTCAGATGCAGTGTTCTTATGACTCAGGCTGGCAGATTGCTTTCTCTAGCATCAATCCAAAAGATGTGCTAGGTCTTGCCAAGGCTCCCACAGATGCCATTTCTTTTCTACTTTGGCATATACCAAGCTGCATGCTTTTGGTCTTGGTTTTTCTTTCTTGGAATTCTCCTATTTGCTTTAATCTCTCCTGTGGTCCAGATGCTCTCATGTTTTTGCCCTTAGCATTGAAAAACAGTTCTGGTCATGTTTGCAGCAAAGGGGTGAACCATAAGGAAAGAGTACAGCACATATTCAGGTCAGAACGTTCCAGCTGTCTTTCCAGTTCACTAGCCTGGATTTTGAAGCAACTCTTTTTCCATATCAGGAGGTACAGCGACTGCTCCCATTTGGCAGTCACTACAAATTCCACATGTTGATAAGCACATATTGTTATGCGTGTAAATTCTAATTAATGTGTGCAAATTCAGAATACGACCTGATATGCAAACGCAACTTAAAGCACACTAAATAAAATCCGGGAGATGATGCTGGCATTCAGACCATGGGAGGTAGCCCAGCTAACTCTTGCAGTCGGCGGTGAATCAGGATATTCAATGCCTGGCCGCTTCCGGTGATTGGCATTGAATATCTGGTTTATTTTTGGCCGGTTTAAACTTAACTGGCCAGGCCAATGTTCAGCGCTGGTTGGTTAAGTTTATAGTGGCCAAAGGTAGACCTGCTTTTTGGGTGGCCCGATTTGGCTGCCAAACTTAGCTGGCGATGCACTGAATATTTGCAGATTGCCAGTTAAGTGCAATTTAACCAGCCAGGAGCCATTCCTGGCTGGTTTTATAGTGCTGAATATTGGCCGAATAGAAAATATGATCCTATAATCTACATCTTAGCGATCTAGGCATGATTTTTCACGTCAGCTCCATGGTTTGTGTAAATGATCGGGCTGAGAACATGGCATACTTTTCCTTATAGAATGGGTTCCAAGTAGGTGCATTGTCGATGCCTAAATGTAGGCATCCCTTTATAAAATTATCATCTTTCTGGCTATTTTAATACACCAATTTCTATTATTTCAAAGCATTGGCGTGTCTTCCACATACACAGGTACACATATTACATGTTTCACTAGGCCTCCCATTTACGTCAGCCATTGACCTGGTGTAAGTGGCATGTCAGTGCAGGTTTATGCCAGTATTGTATAACTGAATCTGGGCGTCCAGATGTTGCTGTAGAATAGATGCTCCCCACACATCATTGGGGTGCCCAGTTACAGAATTGCCCCATATGTATGTAGATATAGATACTTTTTTGTACCAATTCAAATACCAAGGATGCTTTCTGTGCTCCTTTATGAATAATGAAGGAGGCAAGAAGGTGGGTATTACTGTGTACATCCCATTATTCCAAATGAAGTAGAAGCTGAAAAACATATTAAGTAACAGCAGTGAAATCAATTGCATAATATAATCATCCATGATTGATTATTCCTTTTCTGATTTCACTTCCAGATTATTGCAAACCACCACATGCAATCCATTTCCTTTGCCTCAGGAGGAGAACCGGTAAGCAAATTCTTGATTTTTTTTTTAATGTGTAATGTGTCTCAGCTATATGCAGAAAAGCAGCCTACTTCTAAAATAGTCTTTAAAGGTTAGATTAGTAAAGTGTGCTGCTGTGATAGTGTGCATTAATACTGTTGAAGGGCATTATTGGCATTAATGCAGGTGCTTTATAGGAAATGTAACCCTTATCGCATAACAACATAAGAGTAGTCATACTGGGTCAGACCAGTGGTCCATCTAGCTGACCTTTGCTTGAGGAAGTTACATGGAAACACATTTAAAACAAATAGGAGGAAATATTTTTTCACTCAATGAATAGTTAAGCTCTGGAACTCTTTGCCAGAGGAGGTGGTAACAGTGATTAGTGTATCTGGTTTAAAAAAAAGGTTTGGACAAATTGCTACACTCACTGGGGGGGGGGGGGGGGGGGGGGGGGGAATACTGGACTTACCAGGAGGGAAGGGAGAGGTGCTGGACATGTGTGGGGGAGGGGGACAGGACAGAGATGCCAGACCTTGATTGAGGGAACATGGGAGAGAGGTTAGTGTAATGGGTTTTTATTCTGGTGACCTGGGTTCACTTCCCAATGCAGCTCCTTGTGATCTTGGGCAAGTCACTTAACCCTCCATTACCCCAGGTACGAAAACTGAGGGGGGTCTTTTACTAAGGCGTGCTCACATTTTTAGCGCTAAACTTGGTTGTGCGCTGAACATTAGAGATGCCCATAGAAATGCCTTGGTATCTCTAACGTTTAGCGCATGCCCAATTTTAGTGCGCGCTAGAAACGTGAGCATGCCTTAGTAAAAGGGGGTCTTAGATTGTAAGCCCACTAGGGACAGAGAAAGTACCTGCATATAATGTGTACAGCGCTGTGTATGCCTAGTAGCACTACAGAAATGATTAGTAGTAGTTGATGCGCATCGGTTTCTATCCTGAGACACTTGTATTCAGATTAAATTGGTTTAAGGGAACTCAGTCAACAGAGGGCCTAGGAGGATTGATAGAACATAAGTGCTAGACATCTGGTCTAAAGGCTGACAGATTTCAGCACTGACAATATTTGTAACATTATCAAGACACACTGTAAAAGGGTCTGCAGTTTGGGAAAGAATTAGCCTGGCAACTTATTCCTTCTTCTTATTTATTTATTTATTTATTTATTTGATTATATTGCAAGCTTCCTGTTCTATAGTGCACGCAAGGCAACATTCAGATACACAGTACATTGCAAATGTACAACAAACTGATAAAAGATACAAAGAACAATAAACATCATAGAAAAAGCGATAAACACCAAACAAAAATGCTTCAGCTACTACATGCAAAAATAGTTGAAAACATTCCACCACTAAGATAGAACAAATCCGTAATAGTAAACAAGAAACATAATAGACAAATGGTATAACAGCAAGCCATTAAAAAAAAACATGGGGTATGATATTCAAAGCATTTATATGGTTGATGGTGGCTCCAACAACATACACACCTTTTTTCCAAAATTGCCGGTGGTTCTGTTCATAATTTGGCTGTTTTATATGCAAAATGGCCAAAGATATATGCATGATAAAGAGTAGTTTACAATATTCAGCCACTAACCCCTTAATTCTATAACATTCAGCGCCCAACTTTAAGCTTAGCGTGCAAGGTTGGGCATTGAATTTATACAATAAGATCAGTAGCATGTACAATTTAATTTAATAATTGGCCGTTAGATGGAATTAACAATATAATACAATATAACATAGTCTTGTAGTCCGCATATACCACAAGGTTCAATGCAGATAACAGTAGAGAAGAATCCGAACAATCATAGGGAATTACAAAACATGCATGCAACAAACTACAAACTTTAAGTGTCTTAAGTATTTCCTAAAAAGATAAGTCTTTAAACATTTTCTGAAGGGAAAGGAAATGGGACTTGATATACAACCTTTCTGTGGTTTTTGCAACTACATAGTATATATAGGTACTTATTTGTACCTGGGGCAATGGAGGGTTAAGTGACTTGCCCAGAGTCATAAGGAGCTGTAGTGGGACTTGAACCCAGTTCCCCAGGATTAAACTCCACTGCACTAACCACTAGGCTACTCCGCATTGAGCACACAGAATAAGAACCTATTTTCCTTATAGTAATCGGTACGGAATTCCAGATGTGTACAACTTGATAATGGAGAGTAGAATAAAAGGCTCTTTCAAACGGTAAGGTTTCAGATTAGGAAAAAATAAACAAATTAAAGAGTTTCTAGGAGATCTATACATTTCCTTCTCTGAAGAACCATATTATACAGCTTATCTAAGATGGAGATAGGCCAAATAGTATTCTATAAGCCAAGGTAAAGATCTTAATCTCAATTCGTGCTATGATTGGAATCCAATGTAAAGACCTCAATAGTGGCATAACTCTATCAAAATGATAGACTGAAAAAAACTTGAATGCTTTTCTGCCATAATGGAACAGATCAAAAACGTGCAGGTGTAAACCCCCACTATGATGTCATAAGTGCTCACTTGAAGGAACAGGCCCTTAAAATGTCACAGTGCTTTTCCCCACCAAAAAAAAAAAACCTACCAGAGCCTTTGTCAAATTAAGGTAAATGTTACAAATTAACGTTTATTAAAAAAACTAACAAACTATTCTAACATCCTAATTTTCAAGTAAGCAATTTATAAACTAGTCTTTTAATCCTTTTCTAGATTCAGTTCCAATGTTCATGTAAAAATGACACCAATACTGACATTTGCATCTAAAAATGAAAACTGAGTGTGCACACAGCAAAAATGTATTAAAAGAACAACTTTATCGGCTCCATTGCTTTCTTGCGTTGGGTACCTTAGGTTCTCAGCAGCTGGTTCAGTCTCTGGATCCCCTCCTTGGATCTTTAGGGTGTCTTCAGAACCTACTAACTTTCTCAAAGAAATCAAAGAAGAAAGACCCTGACTCCCTGTGTGTGCAGCTGAATCAGTGTCTTCTTTGGCAGAAAAGCCGTGTATACTAACTAATTCTGAAACCAAAATATAGTTATTTGTCCCTGTGCTAATATCCCCCAAATCCCATAAGGTCTTTTAATGCACACTACACTCTCAACAATGCTCCACACAACAATGCAGCACCCAAACCTTTCTCACTGTAGAACCCATAAATTCTACAACATGTCAAGTCTCAGATTTTGTCAGTCACTAAGCAGCTTCCAGCACTGCTCCCTATGCAGACCCCAACATTCTAAAGCTGCCTCAAGCTTAAGGTCACTTCAGCTTCAATACAGCACTGGGCATTCTAAACTGTTTTTCACAGAGCTTTTTTTGAGGGGTACTTGGGGGTACTGGCACCTTTTCCATTGTCTGCTAAAATTGACCCATGGTCCCCAAGTTTTAATGAAAGAGCTCAGGCTATACACACAAATTCTGCCTTGTCATAGATTCTGTGACTGGTTGCAGGGAGCCTGTCTATTGTGGGATGGGTCCCTCAATGACCACCCCCCACCCCTGAAGGGTGGCCTGGCATTTGAGTACCGGCACCTTTTTCACTAGAAAAAAATGCACTGGTTTTTCAGCTCTGCTTTTCTCTTTCTCCTCAGCAAACCCAGGAAAGCAATCAGAAATTACTAAACAAAAACCCACAGTATTCCCTGAAGTTACTCTTCCCTGAATCTGTTTTTTTTAAGCTTTTTTCCCTTAAAACCAGCCTCTCAAAACACCAGTTCCCTTTTATAATGAAACTATGAAATTAATAACTTTCTCTTTTAATCCCATGTCATATCCCTTAATGGAACATTGTTTCTCTGAAATCCCAAGCTCTTCAAACTCTTTTCAGAGCTCTGACAGCTCTGAAAATTTGTACAGCGCTGCGTAACCCTAGTAGTGCTCTAGAAATGTTAAGTAGTAGTAAAGTAAATTTCTGGTTTCCAATGTTTTTCTCATCCCCTGTAAACAGAAGTTTTCTTTCCCCTTTCTCCCTGAAGCAGTACCCTTTTCCTCCCAGACTACTAAAAATCCTGAAACTAGATAACCTTTTTTATCTCTAAATTCTGCCTAAAACTCAGACTGCAGCCGCACTTGCCTCTGTCTCTCTTCAGGTTTTCCAGCTGACTCATACAACTGAACTTTCCTGATGACATCACTCATTATACCAGGCTCATGCATGTGAAAATTCTAAACCCTGCACATGCCACAACTCACTGCACAAATAGACTGTATTTCCTCTTAAAGAAAAACACAGTTTCCTCGTCCTTTCTCCAAACCACAGCAGTCACTCTGCCTAGCAGTATTTATTTATTAATTTTACTGAGTTTACACAGGGATAAAAGTTTAAATGTTTTGGTCCAGACCTGTTTCAGTCACACCTAAGTCACAAAAAGGTTCCCTAAATGATGAAATGACTACTAGAGGAATTATGGCATAACCCCCCTTCTACCCCAGTGGTCACTGACCCCCTTCCACCCCCCCCCCCCCCAAAGATGTGAAAGAAACACCTCTGTGTTAGATTGTTTCCTTTCTCATTTCATTAAAAAATAGGCCCTTTACTGTAAAAATACTTTTCACGGTCGATATTCAGCTGGTGGCGGTCAAGGTTTTTTTTTTTTTTTTTAAAACACTGACCGCTGTGGACAGAATTAGGCCTCAATATTTGATGCTGAACTATGATTGGGCACCAGCATTGAACATCAACATCTGACCAGATGTGGTCAGGTTGCTATCTGTTATGCTGGTCCTGGCTGATATTTAGCTGGGACTCACATAAGACACGTATTCTTGTCCTGGTTGAATATCAGCCAGGACACGCATTAGTGGATTGTGCACGTCCAGCTCTGCACTTCCTCCCAACCATAGGTGTCGCAATCCCCAGCAAAATGTCATCCCAATTTTATCTGGCATCTTGTATCCCCCCTCCCAAAGTCTGGTAACTTTCCCCCTGTCTCCCCCCTCCCTGCAGCGTGGGATCTCCTCTCTATTTCCTTCCTCCTCCTTTGTATCCTCCCCCCACCCCCCCAGGAGTCCTCCAACCTTTGGTAGGTTGCTGGCAGTGTCAATCATTCAGGCAAGCCACTGCTGGCTGGCTCCAGAGATGTTCTCTGTGCCGCATCCCACCTATTTTGAGGCAACGTTCTGTTCCTGCGTAGGTGGGAAGCAGAACAGAGAACAGTTCTCCAGTCAGAAGTAGTCTGCTTGAATAGTTGACACTGCTGGCAATGCACTGAATAATTGGAAGACCTCTGGAGGGAAGGGGAGAAAAAGAATAGAGAGGAGATGCCGGCCACACTGCACCATGCGTGGGGAGCAGGGAAGATAAAGACGTTGAACTCGTGGGCAGCCGGGCAGGGAGGAGGGAAACAATTTTTAAATTGTTATACAGTACAAATATTAATATTTCTTTGTAATTTAGCTCAGTGTCATACAGTGGTTTCAGGATGACTTGAAGGTCTCAGAAAACATATGGAAATGCTCTGTGCTTTTTATTTTATTCCACAGGATACGACAGACTACGTGGCATATGTAGCAAAGGACCCTGTTAATCGCAGGGGTAAGACATCTTTCAATATCATTAATTTTACAGATAAATTACTGAAGCAATAGCCAATATATTTGTTGGGTGTCCTATAAAGCAGTGCCTCTCAACCCAGTCCTCAGGGCATAGCCAGCCAGTCGGGTTTTCAGGATATACATAATGAATATGCATGAGATAGATTGGCATACCAAGGAGGCGGTGCATAAAAATCTCTCACATGCATATTCATTGTGGATATCATGAAAACTAGATGGCTGGCTGTGCCCTGATGCCTGGGTTGAGAACCACTGCCATAATGTACTATATATTAAAATAAAGATTATTATTCTTGTATCTATGACAATTGTTTTTCCCACTAATAATCCCAATAATCCCTATTGCTGCTAGTTTTAGTGAAAACAGTTATTTGATGATGGGGGGGGGGTAATATAATATAAGGGTGTCCATGTGGAATGATAAAAAGGCGTCTATTTTATATCTTTTTTATAAAGACCACTATCCTAATAACTCCAAAACAGTTCAGAATGTACTCATTATGATGACCTAATGATTCAGTGATAGCCTGGATCATTTTTCATAAAAAAATAATACTCACAAATAAACAATCTGCAACGAGTGTGTAGTTATAACAAAGAAACTATCAAACACATCACTCCAATATAGTGTCACACTGGGGATTCAGATCTGAAGGATAAAATATATTAAATGTTAAAAAATGGCCTCAGTGTAACAGGGAGCCTGACTTTTATGCTCCACTGTAAATATTACCATCACAGGCTTCCACCACCTTCCGAGGAAAAAAAACACAGAGAAAAACTCCCAGAATATTTCAAAAATTGTGAAGAAGTGGGAGAAAAGTCTGTGTTTAAAAAAACAGAAGGGAGGGTAACACAATTTAACACAATACAGATCCAAATACCCACAACACTAAATCTCACTATGAATATAAATCACCCAAATAGATACTAATCGGCAATCCCTCACTAGACTAAAATCCTCATTCAAACAGAGAAGCCTTCCTGCAAGTAAAGAAAACTCAAAATAGAGCAAAAACTCTTATAACATTACTAGAATTGCTTAAACTTCCATCCTTACTAATGAATGGATTCTAATTCTGACAAAAGGTAAACTTTACTTAGCTCAGAACATCCAAATTGTCCTGACAGAAGTGCAGCCTCATAGGATTTTCACAGTCTGTGGGGTTTCTCCAAAATTAAAGTGTCCAATTTATATTATCCTTCTGGCAAAAATGTCCAATTTCCTTGTTTCTCGACAGTAGGAAATCCTTCTGTTTCGCTATGTGCAAGGTTTAATAAATGTATTTTACTGAATTAATTTGTTTCCTTTAGCATGCCACATACTGGAATGCTGCAATGGTTTGGCCCAGGATGTGATCAGTACCATAGGACAAGCTTTTGAACTTCGATTTAAGCAATATTTACAATGTCCTTCAAAGATATCAGCTTTTCATGAGAGGTGAGAACCATGAAATTACTAACTTTATGAGACAAGATTTTTTATAACATTCCAGGTGCTTCTTCATGTGACAAGTATCTTTCTTACCCAAATGTTTTAGCCTAGCACTGAGAGTTACCAGATGGCTCGGGGACAAATATAGACATTTCCCAGACAAAAGTTAAGATTCATGCTTTAAAAATTAGCGCACATTAATGCTAGAGATACCCATAAGAATATATGGGTGCCTCTAGTGTTAGTGCGTGCTAAAAACGCTAGCACACCCTGGTAAACAGGGCCTTTAGTATGACCTTTGAAAATACATTAGCATAGGTCTTTTTGTTAGTTAATTCCTAATATCTGTCCTCCTTGAACCTTGAGACATTCACAAGCTCTTTGACACCACTGAGCTCAATGAATTCTGGGGTTTCATTAATTAAGAGCGCAACTGTTTTGCGAGCTCGATGTACTGGAGCTCCATCCTGTTGAAAAATAAAGTACTCAGAAATGTTTTGAATTTCAGGCAGAAGTTTCTACTGCAGTTGGATGTTTTTGAGTTATTTGGGAAAATGTTGGAGGCCCTTTTTTTCTGGACACCTTGTAGATTCTTATGCTGGATCTGCTGTGAAAGGAAGTACCTGATGGGAGAGGGATGACTAAAGCACACCCTCCATGCTAGTAGGCCACTAGAAATGAACGGATGGAAGGGGTATCAAATTCAGATGATATTCCTGACTGAAAGCTCACTTGCAGGAGCTAAGACCTTGCTGTGATCATTTCTGACAACCACCTATCAATATCTCTAAAGCCTCAAGCATCCAATTTTAATTATGCTAAATCATTCTAAAACTACTTAACATAATTCACCCACAGTATATCTTATGGATTCATGGTGGTGAAGCCACAACACTGACCATGTCTCTCTGCCCCGCCCTCGCATGACGGACCAATCAGAAAAAACACCCTCAACATTCTGAAACACAAAGGACCATCACAACACCGTTCCCAGGCAACACTAGGCAACGTAAGACGGACCAATCAGAGGAAACTACGTGACAATAAGGGAGGAGCATTCCCCAGCAGAATGGTTCATTATCTGTGCAGCACGGAGAGCACAGAACCACCGCTGGAACGAGAGAAGAATATTCCTGCTGTGGGTATGTGCAAAAATAGACCGGGGGGGGGGGGGGGGGTGGAATTTTTAAATGCATAATGCCAGTACTGAAGAGTGCCAGAGGGCCTATAGCACAGTCAGAGGAGCCGGAAAACAATGTGCCCGTCACCATCTGGGACATGGGCGAACAGGACAAGCTGCGGCCCAGCTTGAAGGAATACCCGCGACCCAGCCAGCAGCAAACAGCGACCAAGGACAGCACAGCACATCCTCCAACCCCCAAGCAAAAAACAAAACAAAACAAAACAAAAAAAGACACACATCAACAACCTGCACACACACCACACCCTCACACACTCACACACACACACACAAAATAACTCTGTGACACATACACACACACACACAAAAAAAGCCACATGCTAGCGCCCGTTTCATTGGTTTCGGAAACGGGCCTTTTTTACTAGTATATATATATATATATATATATATATATATATATATATATAAAACAAAATAAGTGTTTATTGGATAAATACTGAACAAACACCACTTCCCCTAGTAATCTTTGACCCCCTCCTCTGGTTTATTTTGTAACCTTTGCTCAGTTTTTGTGCTTTTTCTGTGCTAATGATTCCTAGGTGGCACAAACATATATAGAGCTGCCAAGGGGGCAGACCCACTTGGGAGAGTTAGGGCTCATCCCAGCTCTGCCCCACCCCACCCATAGCTCTGCCCAGCCTCACTTATTGCTCCACCCAGCCCCGCCCATTGCTCTGCCCCTGGCACAGTCAATTAGCGGCCAGCAGCAAAAGAAGTGGGCTTGCCGTCCAGCAGCAGCAGCAGGAAACACCTTCATAAAATGTCATCTTTTGCTGCTGCAGGAGTGGACACTTGGCAATATATATATATATATATATATATACATATATACAGGATTTTTTTTTGAGGGGGTATTTGAGGGTACTGAGTAGTGGCACCTTTTCCATTGTCTGCTAAAATTGACCTATGGACCTCAAGTTTTAATGAAAGAGCTCAGGCTCTGCATAACAATTCTGCCTTGTCATAGATTCTGTGACTGGTTGCAGGGTGCCTGGCTATTGT
This sequence comes from Microcaecilia unicolor, assembly GCF_901765095.1. Lineage (NCBI taxonomy): Eukaryota > Metazoa > Chordata > Amphibia > Gymnophiona > Siphonopidae > Microcaecilia > Microcaecilia unicolor. Next base: position 198,271,119 of record NC_044032.1, read on the forward strand.
GGGGTGGATTGGTGGATCCCTGAGTGATTACCCCATCTTTGAAGGGTGGCCTGGCATTTGAGTACTGGCAACTTTTCTACTACAAAAACGTACTATATATATATATATATATACTGTATATATATATATATACTGTATATATATATATATATATATATACTGTATATATATATATATATATATATATATATATATATATATATATATATATATACTGTGTGTATATATATATATATATATATATATATATATATATATATATATATATATATATGTATGTATATGTATATATGTATATGTGTGTGTGTATGTATTAGATTCCCCTGGAAAAGGTGCCAAACAATATTAACTGTGCCATGAAAACACTGATACACAGATTATTTTTTTTTTGTATTCTCAAAGAACCCCTAATTAGCAGGAAAATAAACACTTAAATTTAACATTCATAAACATCTAAGTATAGTAATCTCAGCTGACTTAAGCCCCTTAAAAATATTAAAAGCCACAATGCAATTACGAATTGATCTGGCAACCTTAAATTCCTCCTTGTCACTTTTTAGTTGAATTTGTTTATTAAGTTTTCAAACAATGGGGTTCTTTTACAAAGGCGTGCTAGCACTTTTAGGGTGTGCTAAATGCTAATGACACCCATAGAAATATATGGGTAACTCTAATGTTTAGCATGTGCTTATTTTTAGCACACACCAAAAATGCTAGCGAGCCTTTGTAAAAGGACCCCAATAAAAATAACATCTAAGATAACGAGACAAATTAACTCAAAGTGAGGCAAGCCATATACCAGTAAGGCATATAGTAGAGAAGGGCTTTGGTTCTTAAAGCCCCTCTCCAAAACATTATTTCATCTTGACATATACAGCAGTGCTGCCCCCACTCCCCTCACCACTCCCTCCCCCCCCAAAAAAAGAGGAAACCGCCTATAGCAAAGGGACGAACATGTTCAAACCCAGATAGTCCTGCTAATATTCTAATATTCTTTTCCAGCGTATTTAAACTGAGACACCGAGCCCTAGATGCTAGTGAAGAAATATAACGATCCCAAATGGACAAAACTTTCTTCTTAGGATAGTATGGTGTAACATACTTCGCCAACCCCAGAAGGAAGGTGACTCAGAGACAGTCCAGATTTTTAGAACTGACTTTTTACCCAGTAAGGCTGTCTTATGAATAAACATAGATCAGGTAACCCTAAACTTCCAACTCGCCAATGACCCAACAACATATGTAAAGGGACTTGCGGTTTCTTGCCACCCCAAGAAAAGCAGGAAAGATGTCGATGGACTATGGATGTCCTTCCTCAATAACTTGATGGGAAGCATCTCAGGTCACCTCTGGGCCTCCCCCAAAATTGGCTTCTGTCTACACCACTGACAGGAGAATGCCTATTACCGGGAGTGATGCAAAGGGCCTCCTCACCATGTCCCTCATTATGCTACCTCCTGTTATGCTGCTTCACATAGAACATCCTACTAGTTTCTCTGCTTCTTGTAGCTGAAAAGAAACTGGCAAACTAACTATCATAACATAAATCCCCAGCTATCATGCATAATAGGTAACCAAAAATCTGCCCTGGCTCTTCAGAAATCTCATCCTCTTCACAGTGTGATTCCTTCATAAGAAAAGCCATGCTGCCTTAGACCAAGCTCCATTGAAGTCAACATCCTAACTCAGACTGTGGCCAGTCTGGGTCAAAAGTATCCAGTAGATTTCAAAAGGTAGATCAAAATTTTTCATAGCTCATTTCAAAGGATACCTGGTTAATACATTTTTCTCTGAAGACAAACAGGATAGCAAGACCTCGCAAGTATGGGTGATGTGATTGACAGATCCCACATGGGAAAGCTTCTCCAGCTTAGTACGTACAAGAAGCTTCTGAGTTTCTTCACTGAGCATGTGTGCCTCTGCCAGCCTGCCACCATTTCATAGGACTACCTTATTCTTCATCGTTCTGTGGAGCTGGTTGGATGCACATCACTGGAGCTCACCTCAAGATGGTGTTTTCTTCTTATAAATGGTTTTTTTGTAAGTTTTCATAAGTCTTGTTGCTGTTCTGTAGTACATTTTTCCTCATTAGCATTTTAGGGGTCCGTTTATTAAGCTAAGGGAAAAAGGGCCCTGTGGTAGCGGTGGGGGCCATTTTTCTCATGCATCAGGGCCCCTTTTACCGCAGCAGGTAAAATGTCCCCCCAGAAAATGGCCACGCGGTAAGATAACACTGCTTGGCCATGTGGTGAGAAGCACTTACTGCCACCCATTGAGGTGGCGGTAGGGTTTCCCGTGGTAATCCGGCAGTAACCATATGGCCAAATGTAAGCAGATAAAGACCATAAGGTGCCGTGCTATAGAAAAAAAAATTTCCTTAGTGCCAGAAAAGGTGCACGCTCCAGCTGGAAGTACAGTCAGTGGCTGCATTGAACCAGCTGTAGTTCCGGATTAGCAAGCCATAAACCCGCATTGGGCTTACCACTGCTTTGTAAATGACCCCTTTAGTTAGGTTTTAAGACGTTGTGGAGTGAGCAAGCAGTAACTGATTTTCATCTTAACTAGTCTATAGTCCTGCTAATATTCTTTTCCAGGCCTTAGGCCCACAAAGATAAAAGCACATTGAAAACATTGGACTGCAAAACTTGGAGCATACTAAAGTCCTTAGAAGCTCCACCCAATATTTTTTTTGACCCAAAAAGGGTGGGGGTTTCAATCAACAAATGTACACCAGTCAATATGCAGTCCAAGATGGTCAGCATTGCTTTCTCTTGTACTGCTGGACAGCTCGAGAGAGGCATACTTATGAAGACAACCACTTCCAGAGACATTTCATCGTGTTGCTCTAACTTCATAAGGCTTTTCAAACAACAGTCTTTGTTCTGTTTTCCTGGAATTACTCTATAGGAAGATTACACATTTTCAGCATTCAAGGGCTCCTGATGCAGGCGTTAGTGCTGAAACACAGCCCATGTCGAGTCCCTATATACTCAGCCATCAGAGATCTATGTGACTTATCACAATAAACAAATTTTGTGCTGAATCACTTGTTTGGTCATTCCCACTTCGTTTTGTTTCTTTTTTTGCTTTGGCTCATAGTGGGATTTTTTTGGTTCTTTTTTTGTTTAGTTATACTTTTGCTTTCTCTTGAGAAAGCAGTAATTCTATAAAGGAGCACCTACATTTAGACACCCACAGTGTGCCTACTGGGAGCCTAGACTATAAAGAAATCAGGTGCTGAATATCACTGATGCCCTGTGTCACCCTCCACGGTTCATCTGGGTAATCAGCCAACTTGCCAATCCAAGGTCACGAGTCCTCCCCGGCTTTATGCAGGAATTTTTTTAATAACTTGAAACCATAATAGTTAATGAACACAAAACTCTCTTCTTTCCAAGATAAGCCTTTCCTCAGCCATCATAGCACTTAACAACTCAGTTCATATAGGGCCCCAGGGTACAGCCTCCACTCGATAAAGGGTGTCAGACAAAACCCTCTTACTACCTGCACCCGAGTCCTTAGGCACTTATTTCCCACAGAGTTTAATACAGTCCTTTAAGGAACTCTCCTGTGCTGGGATAAAGTTCATTCAGGAGCCCAGTACAGCCTTATGAGCCTTAATAAAGTTCATTCACATAGCACAGTCTTTTAAGGAAAACTCCTTCACTTGAATAAAGTTCAGTTATTTAGTACCATCTTTTAACTCAAGCTTTCTATGCTTTCACCTCAGCAAATGCCCTGAGGTTAAGGGGACCCCCATCCTTTCACATACCAGCCCTTGAACACCTGGTATCCACCCACATGGGTCTGGCTTGAGTCCAAAGTCCAGCTTCTATTATCTTTCAAAACAAATTCAAATACTTGCAGCAAATCCCAGGCAGGTTCAAGCATCCAAACTTCCCAGGTTCCTCCCCTTAGGGTTCCCTCCTCCACCTTTGACTTAAACTATCCAGCAAAGATGTTACGAAGCCCTTATGCTTCTCTCCTTTTATCTTTGCCAGGGCAGAAATGTCCATGGATTCCTTCCCAGCCTCTGCATCCACCCTTTGAATCTCTCTCTCTCCCCCTCCACTGGTGTCACGTTCTCAAAGCAGGAACTAGGTTTGTGAACCCTTGGACCACTGTCGAGGAGCGGCAGTGTCAGGCAAATCACCCAAGCAGAAAGCAGTGCTGAACACAACAGGCAGGAACCACAGAATATAACTAGAAGAGGCTTTAATAGTAGACAGGAAACATTATCCAGTAGCACAGCAAGGTCAAAGGGGCTGGCAGCAAACACGGGTAATCCATAAACTAACCAGAGTCTATAGGCAGGCGGAAAGCAAAGTCCAGGTCCAGGTCCAGGCCAATGGTCACAGGCACAGGAAGCAAGCAAAGTCAAAGTCCAGGAACAGGCAGGGTCCAACACAAAGGAAACTTTCAGAGGAACTCCAACAAACCACCAGGAACTCATGGATGACCTTTGATACCAAGGCAAGGCAAGCAAGGCTCACAGAAGCTAATAAGCCCCTCAGCAGCTGACCCACAGCTGCAGTAAATCACCAGCCAAGTAAGGGTGCTGTTCCAGAACAACCCAGCAGAGCAAGGCTGGCAACCTGGAAAATCCAGACCGGACTCACTGAAGTCTGGAACATGGAAGACAGCAGAAAACAGTCCATAGCAGCCACCAGTTCTGGCCACCAGAGGGCAAGGAGAGCACCTACATGGAAAGCAGTCACAAACGTGACAACTGGTAACCACGCCATGTACTCTGCTCCTTCTTCTAAATTGTTAATCCCAGGCAGCTGCCAATCCTTAGCATTAGCCTGCCTGCCAAGGTCCTGACCCTTTCCCCTGGGAGTTCTGGGATCTGAAGTCTAGCTCACCCTCCTTAAATGGGTCAGATGACTCCTTCATAGGATCCTGGGACTTGTAGTGCAGTCTAGCCCCTCCCCAGGCATCAGGTGACCTACTCTGGGGAAGCTGAGAGTTGTAGTCCCTCCACTGTTTCTGTAGATGTTTGCCTTTCTGGCGTCTTGATTCTGTGTCCCTCACTCTAGGTCTACTGGGTCTTTCACACCTGATAACTTTAGGAACTGCCCCAATTTTATCTTTGGATCACCCTGGCATAAGTTAGTCTGTGCTCCTAACTGGTTAAATCCTACAGAATATCCTTGATGCCCTGATAACATTGAGGACTGCTCCAACTATATCTGTGGACTGCCCTAGCACTAACTGGATATTGTGGTGGCAGTTTGTGCTCCTAACTGGTTAAATCCTGCCAAATATCAATCCAATTTTGCCTTTACAGAGGGGAGAATGTTTTGAAAATTTGAATAGCTGTTTGGAGAAGGTGGTTATATAGCTTTGAGAACATCATTTGAAGCTGAATGTTTTGAAGACGGAGACGATGTGGATTGGAGGCTTAGATGGTACTCAAATTCCTTGGGTAAATCAAGCAAGGAATCTTAGGTTCCTTAGCAAGAACAGCAGATGAATCCAGAAACTAATGGGTTGTGTCCATCTCCCAGCAGGTGGAGATAGAGACCGCTGAACTGAAGTGCTATACAGAACATAATGCTCCTAGCCCAGTCAGTATTCTCTATCTCCAGAAGGTGGATGGACGTTCCCATGTGCTCCTGGTTTCTGTGCTGCTGACTCCTGTGCTAGGCTTAGTTCAGTGTAGCCTTGGGGTGAGCGGCTGTGCGGTGCTGCCTTCAGGGGGGTACACTTGGTCACTCCAGGACCCTCCCCCACCCAGCTCCCTCTTTTGCCCTTCCTCACTTCTCCTTCCCCACAGAAAAAAAAAGGAGAGCACCATGGCAGGCTTTGCAGTCAGGGTTTGATTTTTATCTGATTCCTATGACCCTCCCATTTCCGTGCCCCCTTTTTTGGGTCATGTATAAAATGTAGGCATGGATTCTTGTTGAAAATACAATTATTGGCACTAATTGGCTCGTTATTCACTTACATTGTGTATGCAAATTGGGCGTGCACCCAAATTTGCACACACAATTTGTGGTGACTTTTATAGAATTAGGGAGTTAATGCAGAAGAAGCACTTTTGGTGGAAGATATTTTAAGAACAAAAGCTTATAATACAGAACTAGCAATGACAGGAGTTAAAGTATTTCTTCTGAAAAAGAATGACAGATGCATTAAATAGCCTCTAAGCAGTGGAAGCAAAAGTGTATTGGAATGAATGGGACAAATAAAAAGGAGTCTTAATATTTTTATCTTTCACCAAGTTCAATCTCACCTGTACACAGTTACTTGTTTAATAGTGGTTTTATGTATGATTGAACTGTTGAATTGTTAACTGTTCAATGTAATCGGTTTTGTTAAAATTTAATCTGTTTCTTTAGAATGTCCTCTGCCTTGTACTTTATGGTTAAGTGGAATACAAATGCCAAAATTAAATTAAATTCATGGAGGGGGAACACTGTTTTGTCAATTAATCCTTGATTGGTCAAGAGACCAGGCTTCATACATTTGAGAATTGAGGTAGATCATTACTTTACTGGTGTGGTTTTCTGGTGTTTCCTAATGATTTCCCAAATATGAGCCAGATATGACTCTGCTTAGGCAGGAATTCAGAGGGACTGCTGCATGAATGCTGATCCATTGCTTACTAGGAAGCAGAAACAAAGCTAGAAACAAAGTAGGACCGACTGGTTTTTCACCCTCTGGACCGACTTCATCCTGTTTATATCTTTTTGAAGGTGAGGTCTCTAGAATTGTACACAATATTCTAAATGAGGTTTCACCAGAGTCTTACACAAGGGCATCATCACCTCCTTTTTCCTACTGGCCATTCCTTTCCTAGTACACCCAAGCATCCTACTAGCTTTTGCCATCACGGTTTCATTTGGCCACCTTAAGATCATCAGATACGATCATACCCAAGTCCCAAAAGTTCTTCACCCCTAAACTGTACCATTTCCTCGAGGAAAATAGGCAGAAGGTATGGGCCTAGAAATCTTTACCTAGTGTCACTATTGTCAGTGTCGTTATTTTCCGAGAGAATGATTTTTGCAAGCAAGTCATTTCTCCTGTCTTGCTTTTGGAGACTGGAGAAAAGAAATTCATAATTTAGGTAATGTAAGATTGGCCATTGGTTGCCTTTAAGTTTCTGTCTAAGGAAGAAGCATTGGTAGGACAGATGAAAGTAGAATTGAAGGAGGGGTAAAAAGGAGGGTAACGTAATACTTGTGTACTAAGTCTATGTGATGTCAACAAAGACATTGGATGGTATTACACAAAGAGGGGCATAATCGTAAGGGGGGCCCAAGTTTTCCTGAGGACATCCTCGCAGGATGTCCCAGCGAAGGGGTGGAGAAACCTGTATTATTGAAACAAGATGGGCGTCCATCTTTCGTTTCGATAATACGGTCGGAGACACCCAAATCGCGAAATTTAGGTCGACCTTAGAGATTGTTGTCCTTAGATATGGTCGTCCCCGATTTTCGGCGATAATGGAAACCGAGGATGCCCATCTCAGAAATGATCAAATGCAAGCTATTTGGTTGTGGGAGGAGCCAGCATTCGTAGTGCACTTGTCCCCCTGATATGCCAGGACACCAACTGGGCACCCTAGGGGGCACTGGAGTGGACTTCAGAAATTGCTCCCAGGTGCATAGCTCCCTCACCTTGTGTGCTGAGCCCCCCAATCCCCCCAAAACCCACTACCCACAACTGTACACCACTACCATAGCCCTAAGGGCTGAAGAGGGCACCTAGATGTGGGTATAGTGGGTTTCTGGTGGGTTTTGAAGGACTCACATTTACCACCACACGTGTAACAGGTAGGCGGGGGTGGGCCTGGGTCCACCTGCCTGAAGTGCACTGCACCCACTAAAACAGCTCCAGGGACCTGCATACTGCTGTCATGGAGCTGGGTATGATATTTGAGGCTGGCAAAAAATATTTTAAAAGGGTTTTTTTAGGGTGGGAGGGGGTTGGTGACCACTGGTGGAGTAAGGGGAGGTCATGTCCGATTCCCTCTGGTGGTCATCTGGTCAGTTTGGGCACCTTTTTGAGGCTTGGCCATAAAAAAAGGACCAAGTAAAGTCACCCAAGTGCTTGTTAGAGACGTCCTTCTTTTTTCCATTATGGGTTGAGGACGCCCATGTGTTAGGCATGCCCCAGTGCCGCCTTCGCTACGCTTCCGACACGCCCCCTTGAACTTTGGTTGTCCCAGCGACGGAAAGCAGTTGAGGACGCCCCAAATCGGCTTTCGATTATGCCGATTTGGGTGACCCTGGGAGAAGGACGCCCATCTCCCGATTTGTGTCGAAAGATGGGCGCCCTTCTCTTTCGAAAATAAGCCTGAAAGGCTTACAGTGAGGATCTATTTTAAGGGATTTTTTTTCCCATGCTGAGACTAATTTTGTAAATATTTCCTTTGTGTAAACCCTGTTTTATGTGCATAAAAAACTCTTATAAAACTAACCCAAAAGTTACATTTGTAAAAGTATGTGTGGTGATAAGAAGGCATTTACTGTTACATAACCCATGTGTAGGAATGATCAAGGGTATAGCTTGGGTGGGGCATGAGCAGAGTTGTGAAGTACATGTGTAGTTTGTAAAGTATATATATACATCCACACTTACTTGACCTGTGTACATTTAGACTTGCTCTTGAGCTTGTGCAAATGTATACAGGTGCATGTTAACTACGATAGTGCAGGTTTTGTGAAGTTATTTTCTTTACAGTGGTGGAAATAAGTATTTGATCCCTTGCTGATTTTGTAAGTTTGCCCACTGACAAAGACATGAGCAGCCCATAATTGAAGGGTAGGTTATTGGTAACAGTGAGAGATAGCACATCACAAATTAAATCCGGAAAATCACATTGTGGAAAGTATATGAATTTATTTGCATTCTGCAGAGGGAAATAAGTATTTAATCCCTCTGGCAAACAAGACCTAATACTTGGTGGCAAAACCCTTGTTGGCAAGCACAGCGGTCAGACGTCTTCTGTAGTTGATGATGAGGTTTGCACACATGTCAGGAGGAATTTTGGTCCACTCCTCTTTGCAGATCATCTCTAAATCATTAAGAGTTCTGGGCTGTCGCTTGGCAACTCGCAGCTTCAGCTCCCTCCATAAGTTTTCAATGGGATTAAGGTCTGGTGACTGGCTAGGCCACTCCATGACCCTAATGTGCTTCTTCCTGAGCCACTCCTTTGTTGCCTTGGCTGTATGTTTTGGGTCATTGTCGTGCTGGAAGACCCAGCCACGACCCATTTTTAAGGCCCTGGCGGAGGGAAGGAGGTTGTCACTCAGAATTGTACGGTACATGGCCCCATCCATTCTCCCATTGATGCGGTGAAGTAGTCCTGTGCCCTTAGCAGAGAAATACCCCCAAAACATAACATTTCCACCTCCATGCTTGACAGTGGGGACGGTGTTCTTTGGGTCATAGGCAGCATTTCTCTTCCTCCAAACACGGCGAGTTGAATTCATGCCAAAGAGCTCAATTTTTGTCTCATCTGACCACAGCACCTTCTCCCAATCACTCTCGGCATCATCCAGGTGTTCACTGGCAAACTTCAGACGGGCCGTCACATGTGCCTTCCGGAGCAGGGGGACCTTGCGGGCACTGCAGGATTGCAATCCGTTATGTCGTAATGTGTTACCAATGGTTTTCGTGGTGACAGTGGTCCCAGCTGCCTTGAGATCATTGACAAGTTCCCCCCTTGTAGTTGTAGGCTGATTTCTAACCTTCCTCATGATCAAGGATACCCCACGAGGTGAGATTTTGCGTGGAGCCCCAGATCTTTGTCGATTGACAGTCATTTTGTACTTCTTCCATTTTCTTACTATGGCACCAACAGTTGTCTCCTTCTCGCCCAGCGTCTTACTGATGGTTTTGTAGCCCATTCCAGCCTTGTGCAGGTGTATGATCTTGTCCCTGACATCCTTAGACAGCTCCTTGCTCTTGGCCATTTTGTAGAGGTTAGAGTCTGACTGATTCACTGAGTCTGTGGACAGGTGTCTTTCATACAGGTGACCATTGCCGACAGCTGTCTGTCATGCAGGTAACGAGTTGATTTGGAGCATCTACCTGGTCTGTAGGGGCCAGATCTCTTACTGGTTGGTGGGGGATCAAATACTTATTTCCCTCTGCAGAATGCAAATAAATTCATATACTTTCCACAATGTGATTTTCCGGATTTAATTTGTGATGTGCTATCTCTCACTGTTACCAATAACCTACCCTTCAATTATGGGCTGCTCATGTCTTTGTCAGTGGGCAAACTTACAAAATCAGCAAGGGATCAAATACTTATTTCCACCACTGTAGATACATATGTTCAAAATAAGCACCTGCGTGGTCTTACAACCTGTGTGACCTGTTATGAAACTCCCCTCTCTGGAGATAATTCTGAATAGGTCACTGAAATTTAGGTGCTAAGCGCACATTGTATATCTGCAATTACTGTTATAGACTAGTAATACTCAAGAATTGGAAAGCAAAAATCAAAAGATGAAACCACAAAAACTAATACATTTTGCTTACTTTATTGGATGAAAGGACCCACTACCAAGCTGCACATAGATAATTTAACAAGCCGAAACCTCAACTGCCCAAGAGAGGGTCATCAATTTTCAACCACATCCCATAGCAGGGCTATTATCACAGGTTTCAAATGAAGCCGGAAAAAAAGAGTAGAAGAAAACAACTTAAAAACAATAGGAGAAAAAAAACTGTTACTCAAAAAAAAACCCGGTCTCATAACTTTCTCACAGTCTTTGGCATCCTGCATCAGGAGGAAAACCAAGCTCACATCAACCTTCTCCATCATACTACTACTACTCAACATTTCTAAAGCGCTACCAGACTTACGCAGCGCTGTACAGTCAAACATGAAGAGAGACTGTCCCTGCTCAAAAGAGCTTACAATCTAAAGGACATAACAACAGAGACAATCAAATTAGGACAGCATAGTACATCTGATTACACAATAGTTCATAGGGACAGACTAATAGATCTAAACAGCTAAAGACCATCATGGTTAGGTTTTCTTCCTGACGCAACTGGAAGTGAAATGAGGGGCTCTTTGCCGCGGATTTTCTGACTGCATGATAGACATTGATGATGGGTGCTGGATTCGTGAAGAAACCTACATGATTTTTGGCTTGCGCAGATAAGCGCCGTAGCATTTTGTTTTACTGTGCACAGTTCTAATAGCTGACTGCTTGTTGCCTTTTTGTATCATTTAATCTTATTGGATTGCAAGTATTCCATGCCAAAGACTGTGAGAAAATTAGGAGACCGGGGTTTTCTGAGTAACAGTTTTTTCTTCTGTTTTTAAGGAGAAGTATTCTGCTACTCTTTTTTTCCCGGTGTCATTTGAAACCTATGATATAATAGCCCTGCTATGGGATGTGGTTGAAAATTGATGACTCTCCCTTGGGCAGTTGAGGTTTTGGTTTGTGCAGCTTGTTAGTGGGTCCTTTCATCCGATAAAGTAAACAAAATTTACTAGTTTTTGTGTTATAGAACAGTACCATAAGTTGGCATTTATTTGTCAATAATTAGGTGCGGCTGCTTAGACTATGTGAATGGCTGGTGAAAATAGTAACATAGTAACATAGTAGATGACGGCAGAAAAAGACCTGCACGGTCCGTCCAGTCTGTCCAACAAGATAAACTCACATGTGCTACTTTTTGTGTATACCTTACCTTGATTTGTACCTGTCCTTTTCAGGGCACAGACCGTATAAGTCTGCCCAGCACTATTCCCGCCTCCCAACCACCAGCCCCATACATAGCAACATAGTAGATGATGGCAGAAAAAGACCTGCATGGTCCATCCAGTCTGCCCAACAAGATAAACTCATATGTGTATACCTTACCTTGATTTGTACCTGCCTTTTTCAGGGCACAGACCGTACAAGTCTGCCCAGCAGTATTTCCCGCCACCCAACCACCAGCCCCGCCTCCCACCACCGGTTTTGGCACAGAGCGTATAAGTCTGCCCAGCACTATCCCCGCCTCCCAACCACCAGTCCTGCCTCCCACTACCGGCTCTGACACAGACTGTATAAGTCTGCCCAGCACTATCCCCGCCTCCCGCCACCGGCTCTGCCACCCAATCTTGGCTAAGCTCCTTAGGATCCATGCTGCAGTTGTTTGTGTAAATGACATTATTCTAGAATCTTACCATATTAGTGCTAGACATGCCCCTCCCACATGCACACCTCCCTTGCAGTTACGTGCTATAGCTTTTGCATACTAAGTTTCTACAATGGCTGCTAAGTGCAGATATACACATGATTGAAAATTAGTGCCAGTTAGAAGAATTAACTCCAATTATCACCAGTTGGTTGTTAATGCCAATTAGAAGAATTAGGAAGATTAAAGAGAATTGTAAGTATTACAGTAGTGCCATAGGAAAACAACATAATGAAAAAAGGATTATTACTTTCTATAAATCCAATAAGATGCCTTTATGATATAAGATACATTAAAAAATATAAATGATATGAATATAATACTTTGATGGATATATTTCATATGTAACTTTTTCTTGTGAAACACTCCTATAGTGGTTAATTGAATTCTTTTACATAATTGATACACAGAAAAGATGGACTTAGCTTATTTGCCTGAGTTGCCTCTGTTGGTAAATAAAAATCTGATGTTGCCACATGCTTAATCTGTGAAAGGTCCGAAGCAGCTTTATATATAATAAGTGTACTTCAAAAGTTAGATTTCTGTTTATATTGTATAAATATAACTGAACTTCTTTGACTCAGAAGTTGACGGAAGTAGTGAGAAAATTTTGAAAATTCTGACCAACTGATTTGTTTGAGTTTTTTTTCTAATGGAACTTGTCATACGCCATCCTTCAAATGTTAACTTGTCCTAAGTAATTCTAGCACAGGTTGATTAGAGAAAACTGATTTTTTTTTTAAGAATGCAAAGTTTGGATGAACCTTTTTGGACAGAAGAAGAAGGCGAGGCAATAGAACATTCATATTATAATAGCATTCCCAATAAAATTCCTCCTTCTGGTGGCTTCATTGATGCTAGGCTGAAGACTAAGATGCCCAGTCCAGGAGAGGACATCCAGGTCTGTAAGATCTTATTTGATACCAGGCTATTGTTTTATCATTGCAATAATTACCTGAAAAGCATTGTTTATCATAGTGAATGCCTCCCCTCCACGCACCTGAAAATAGCCTTCTATACCAAACTATTGCTGTGACATGCCATTTCATTGTGTTCTTTATTGGTCTATAGCTTGGAATCACAAATGAGGCAGTTAAAACTGACCATTGAGATATAGAAAAGTAGTATGCACTTTTCTGTTGATTACCTAATCATAAGTGATCATCATAAAACGTATAGGGACAGACTTAAAGATTTCCTCCACTATTCAGATGCATTTGACCAGCCAGGATCAGCACCTGGCCAGTTAAATGCTGGATAACCAGCTGTCCACCGATATTCAGTGGTTCATGGCCGGCCATGTACCGCTGAATATTGCCAGTTAGCAGATAGGCAGTAATATCGGGTAATATAAACAGCTATCTGCTGATTTTTGCACATCACCACTTACTTCGGCGGCTATATTTGGCCATGGGCAACCCTGGTACATCTTTGACCTGTCTGACTTTAACCGACCAGCACTGAATATCATCTTAGCTGGTTAAACTCAAATCAACCAAAAATAAACCGGATATTCAACTCTGGTCACCTGTTTACACAACTACAATCTTATGTTGAATCAAAAAATATATTTCACCCTAAACAGTCTGGTTTTAGGAAAGATCATAGTACAGAGACAGTTTTGACTTCTCTTCTCAGTGAAGTACATTCCAGACTGGAACAGGGTTATATTGCATTAGTTATATCGCTGGATTTGTCTGCTCATTTTACACCACTCAGGATTTTGTAGACCTCAATCTTATCTCCCCTTATCTGTCTCTTTTCCAAGCTGAACTGCCCTAATTTTAGCCTTCCCTCATATGAGAGGAGTTCCATCCCCTTTATCATTTTGGTTGCTCTTCTTTGAACCTTTTCTAATTCCGCTATATCTTTTTTGAGATACGGCGACCAGAACTGAATGCAATATTCAAGGTGAGGTCGCGCCATGGAAGTGATACAGAGGTATTATAGTATTTTTGGCCTTATTCACCATTCTTGGCATCCTGTTAGCTTTTTTGGCTGCCGTCACACTTTGAACAGAAGATTTCAGCATATTATCTACAACAACACCTACATCTTTTTCTTGGGTGGTAACCTTCAAGGTAGACTCTAGCATCAGGTATCTTTGATTCGGATTATTCTTTCCAATGTGCATCACCTTGCATTTGTCCACATTAAATTTCTTCTGTCATTTGGATGCCCAGTCTTACAATTTCCTAAGGTCTTCCTGCAATATTTCACAGTCTGCCTCTGTTTTAACAACTTTGAATAGTTTTGTGTCATCTGCAAATTTAATCACCTCGTTCATTGTTCCGATTTCCATATCATTTATAAATATGTTAAATAGCACTGGTCCCAGTACTGATCCCTGCAGAGCTTCACTGTTCACCCTCCTCCATTGAGAGAAATGATCATTTAACCCTACCTTCTGTTTTCTGTCCAATAACCAATTCCTAAGCCACACCAGAACATTGCCTCCTATCCCATGATGACTTAATTTTCTCAGGAGTCTCTCATGAGGAACTTTATCAAAAGCTTTCTGAAAATCTAGATACACTACATCAACTGGCTCACCTTTATTCACACCTTCAAAGAAATGAAGCAAATTGGTGCGGCAAGACTTCCCTTGGCTGAACCCTTGTTGACTGTCCCATTAAACCATGTTTGTCTATGTGTTACATGATTTTATTCTTTATATTAGTTTCCACTGAAATCAGGCTTACTGGTCTATAATTTCCTGGATCACCCCTGCAACCCTTGTTTAAAAATTGGCATCACATTGGCTACCATCCAATCTTCAGGTACTATGGACGATTTTAAAGACAGTTACATATTACTAACAGCAGATCAGCAAGTTCATGCTTGAGTTATTTGAGTACCCTTGGATGTATGCCATCTGGTCCAGGTAATTTACTACTCTTTAATTTGCCGATTTGGCTCAGTACATCTTCCAGGTTCACCGAGATTTCTTTTAGTTCCTCTTCATCATCACCCTTGATAACCATTTCCGATACAGGCAGATCTCTTACATCTTCCATTAAGACTGAAGCAAATAATTCATTCAGTTTCTCCACTATGGCATTGTCCCCCTTGAGTTCCACTTTTGCTCCTTCATGATCTAATGGTCCCACGGATTCATAAGTACATAAGTATTGCCATACTGGGACAGTCCAAAGTCCATCAAGCCCAGCATCCTGTTTCCAACAGTGGCCAATCCAGGTCACAAGTACCTGGCAAGATCCCAAAACAGTATAATACATTTTATGCTGGTTATCCTAGAAATAAGCAGTGGGTTTTCCCCAAGTCCATTTTAATAATGGCTTATGGACTTTTCTTTTAGGAAGCTATCCAAATCATTTTTAAAGCCCGCTAAGCTAACTGCTTTTACTACATTATCTGGTAACAAATTCCAGAGTTTAATTACAAGTTGAGTTAAGAAATATTTTCTCCGATTCGTTTTAAATTTACTGCTTTGTAGCTTCGTTGCAAGCCCCCTAGTCCTAGTATTTTTGGAAAGAGTAAACAAATGATGCACTTCTACCTGTTCCACTCCATTCATTATTTTATAGACCTCTATCATAACTCCCCTCAGTCGTCTTTTCTCCAAGCTGAAAAGCCCTAGCTGCTTTAGCCTTTCCTTACAGGGAAGTCGTCCCATCACCGTTATCATTTTTGTTGCCCTTGTCTGTACCTTTTCTAATTCTACTATATCTTTTTTGAGATGCGGTGACCAGAATTGCTCACAATATTTGAGGTGCAGTTGCAACATGGAGCGATATAAAGGCATTATAACGTCCTCATTTTTGTTTGCATTCCTTTTCTAATTATACTCCCTGCTTTGTGCTCTCCCCAGTATGCCTACACATGTGGTTAAGTAAAGCATGGGCTTGCTCTTTATGTTAAATATTTGCTGACACATCTCCCAGCTCTTCGTAATTTGCCAGTGTATCACAACACACACTAGTTGAGAGAACCACTGCTTTAGCAGGAAATAGCCACCACTAAAATGGAGACATTTTAGTAGTTCAATATAATTAATTCAAAGTAGATATTTGAAGCATCCTTCCAATGATAGAAGTCAGTTTGTAAAAATGAGAATTTAATTGTGTGTCTGTTCTTTGACTTATTCATAATAGCTGAGTTTGCTGAGGTAGGAACTTGCTCTGAAATTTGTCTACTGTGGGATGAAAAAGGAGGTATGCTGCAATGCATGTTCTTTTCTGATGCAGCTTCATAAGACAACATGATTATGACTGTCTGTTGTTCAATAGTCTGACATCAGCTCAATAGAAACATATCCTGACCTTAGTATTGTATTACAAGTTTCTCTTAAGGAAAAATAACTTAAAAATGCTAAATTTTTTCATTTACTCTAGTCTGTATCAATAGCAGGAAGAGAGCAAACCTACTACCAAGGCCGACAACTTGGAGAGAAATCAAGTGAAGATTGGTCACATGCATGTGTCAGACAAGGTGAGCTGTTCCTTAAACATTTATACATGTTTCTTAAGGTTTAAAATTCTGTCTGAAGGCTTTTTTTGCATCCCTAAGTACCACAAAATGCAAAATATCAGGGGTGGTTGTTCAAAGCAATTTAAACAGCCAGGAGAGGGTCCTGGCCATTTAAATCACTTTTGCAGGGATATCTTGGGATATTTAACTAGAGAGTGCCACTGAAGGTTCTCTCAGCCATTCATGCAGAAACTAGCTAGTTAATGAGCAGCCTGGGGACAGAGTTAGGGCAGAGCGAAAACTTAGCTGATTAGCGGCTATTTTCAGTCTGCTGACTGGCTAAGATATTGCATAATGTTAGGACAAAAAAAAGGCTGTGTATCTTTTTGCAGCAAGTTAACTGGACACCGGTTTGAATATCAGCCAGTGGTGGGTCTGTAGGTGGTTATATATATGTTTTTGTAAGAGGCCAATTCCTACCTATGTACTCGCTTATGTCTAGGGGGCGTGGCCTCTGCCCAACCTTAGCTGCATGGAAAATAACGGACAGACCAATGGAATATATTAGTTTATTTATACAGCGTTATATACAAAAATATAGAAAACTCTTATCAGCTTATAGCATCAGCAATTCCTGATTGCATGCAAAATGATACCAAAAATATAGAGAATAACTATGATTATCCTATTGGCTAATCTGTAATGACAGATAAACACAATACCAAGATCCTAATGATTACCACACAAATCTTATGCTAGGCTAACAGCAACTAGAGATCATAAATCCTGACGTCACACATCTGATGGGTCCGAGCACAGACTAATTATCTAACCCAGCCTGAAGGAAGTAAACTATGATCTCACCGTCCCGGTTTCCAGATCAGATTCCTTCCAATGCCTCAGCCGAAGGTCTCAGCGAGGTCCCACAAGCTCAGGTGATGCACTTGTCTTGATCAGCCACAGATGATACAGACTCAGTATAGATCCTGTAGACAGCTGTAATCTGGGGAAAAGCTTTGCCAGGTATTATCAGTAAGTCTCTCAGGTAAATTAGGTGCTTGCAGAAATGCAAGTGTTCTCCTCTTCTGTTCTTCTGTTCTTCTCTCTTCTTCTTCTCTCAGGAACTAGTTTCTTTCTGTTCCCGCTTCTCAGATCAATCAGTTTTCTGGGAGCCAATCAGAAATAATCCCTCCATGTACTCCCAGCATCTGTATGAAGCTTCCTTTGTCCGTCTTATCTCGTAAGCTCTCTCTCACTCTCTCCCTCAGGGACATGCATTCTCCCCCGATACAGAGTGACCTTGGAGGTGGTGCAGGCTTCAGTAAATCTATTACAAGCTGAAATGCTGACTTCTGCACAGTTGGTAGTCAGACATATAGGTGAAAGGTTGCAGCGTCCATTTTGGCTGTAAAGGTGCTCTCATGTGCACACAGGGTGGGTGAGATCACAGCAAATACTCCTACAGATTCCCCCCCTTGGAGATGGAAATTACTGCAAAGGAGTAAAGGCCTTCTCCAACCTAACTAGAAAAATAAGCCAGACAGTTCAGTCAGGATTCAGGTACAAACTTCATGGTCAAACTACAAAAAGTTTCAAAGTAAATCTCAACTAATGCAAACTAACGCTCTTCAAACAGTTCAATTAAGCAAAATAATGTTCACAAGGAAATCACACATGCTAATACAGCAAAATACTGAATAATAGAACCCGCAGGTGCAGTTAGTTAACAGTCTTAACACATGAAAATTAATCAAACAAATCATGAACCATAATCACATAGATCATGAAAATCACATCATGCAAAGCAAAGCATATTAGTACAGAAAAGTGAAAACGGAATAAATTGTTGGCAAAACTCTGGTTAGAGGTAACTACATAAAGTCTTGCAATCTCATCGCCGTAGGTGACAAAGTGTTTACGCGATAGCGTAAATGACGAAGGTCTCTCCAAAACACTACAGCACACAGGAGCATGATGACCCACGAGATGGTCAAAAGTGGGATGACAACGTGAGTAGACATGTGGAACTGGGTGACATCAGATGAACGACGTTTGTAATCTGCAACCTCGAGAGTCTCATCGTCAACAGATAATTCAACAGTGTGAGAGTCTTTGGACTGTAAAAATGGTATAAGGTCCATAGCAAAGTCAATAGGATGTCCACGAAATACATCAAGCACTTCCAACTCAGAAACAACCGGGTCTGTGTCAAGATAAAACAGGGAAACTCCTCCTACATGGGCAACAGCATACTTGGGTACAGCGATTACACAAACATTGCAAGGAAGAGTGTAACGATTGATTACATCATGCTTCTGAAAGGTGACAGTAAGTTCAGTACTAGGTGTGCTAACTAACCATACCGTATCCAGTACAGCTACTGTGGTATCAGAAAAATCGTCATATTTTGATACGGTAACCTTACACTTCTCTTGGACATTCTCTGTGGACAAGCCACAAAGAGCTTCTGTTGTGTCTTTCAGGAAAGGTTTACCAGGGCATAGCCAATTAACATCTTTAGTTTTGTGGCAAAGGTCTAAGTTAGGGACCAAATAATGTTGCGGAGCATCCTGTTGGTAAGCAACATACTTAGGTGTATCAACATTAAGGTACAAATTCTCATGCCACGTACCTACATTTACAACTTGTTTAAGCTGGTATACATTCTCAGGCATAATAAATGGCAAATTAAGGATGAAGGCAATTTCCATACGCTCCATATCCAAATAAAGGGGAAAGGCAGTACCTAAATGAAATGCGATTTGAATTTGAAAAGGTTCAATAGACAAACGGGTAACTTTGGCAAAGGCATCTTTAACAACATCAGATGGTATCAGGTACGTTGGTATCTGTCCCTGCATTAGCTTACTAACACTGGTATCTACTTCCCTAAATAAATCCTGGATAAGGTCCTTAACAGGTTGTATAAACACACGGTCTTCATTCATGGTACCTTTAATTGTCAACAAATCAGCTGTGTTAGCACTAATTTTATGTGTATGTAAATTCACAAGAGTGACCGTATCAGCAATAGTTTTACCCTGGGCCACAAGTTGGCTCTGTTGGACTACCAATTTAGTCTCAATGGCGTTCAAGTCTGCTTGGATGGCTTGTATATTGGCCTGCAGCTTTTGGACAGAAACTACGTTGGCAACAGACATGGAAATACCAAAAAGTGAACCAATGGCCGAAAAAATCAAACCACCGGCAAGACCCAGAAAACGCTTAGATCTGGACCTGGAATTATAAGGTTGCATAGGTTGTACCATGACTTTGTCCAGTTGATGCAAAATGTTCTTCACTTGTGCACGGGCATTTTGCATATAATTGAAAAACCAGGAATGGGTAACAGCAGACAGAGATAAGTTACTCATATTGAAATGTTTCAGTAGTACATGCATTGGGTCAAGGGACACAACTACTTTCTGTGGAACAATCTGGGACTGGGTAATCAGGAAGCCAGGGGTATCTTGCAGAACAACTCCAGACATGGGACCAGGTTCGATCATCTTGGACCACGATCCCAGCAGCACGGAGATCAAGAACACGATCATCAGGGTTCTTTTCTGCATCTGCAAGGTACAAAGAAAACAGACTATGCTGTTGGGGTGTTAGTACAGTTCGTGTCATCAACACATACGTCTGGAATCAAATGACTGGGATGACGTGGTCTCAACTGATTGATGTGGACCCATTTAAGGGTGTCTTCACCCTTAGTATTTTTCTTGAGGCAAATTTGGTAAGCCACAGGTGAAGCTTTTTCCACTATTGGGAATGGACCACGCCAACTAGGCAGAAACTTCCTTTCTTTAACCTTGTTTCTGGCAAAATTGAAGTAGAATACCTTGTCGCCAATTTGGTATTCTTTAGAGGTAGTCCCTTGATCATAATAGGCTTTTCTACCTCTAGCGCTACTTTCCAAGTTTTTCTGAGCAAAGGCAAAGGCACTTTGCAAATGCTTACGCAAATGGGTGACATATTCATGAGTGGAGGTAGCACTGGACAAGTTCACATCATTAGTCCTGTACAACAAATGAATTGGTAATGTCATTTCCCTACCTGTCATCATCTCAATGTGAGTAGTACAAGCATCCGCCTGTTCCACTTGCTCTTTCACCATAGCATCAAACTCTGAGAAAGGTTGGTTGGATGAAATTTCCACCTGTTCTTCAATGTCCTCCTGCAAGGTTGAGGCTTCCACAGAATTCACCCTTCGAGGCTTCTGAGGTACAGACATTTCCCTGGACAGAAACAAGAAGTCATCTTCCACCTGTACCTGAGCACACGTCGCATCATAGGGCCAAACAAACTCGAGAGATATGAGGCCCCTGGGAGAGGTAAACCAACTGTCAGTCGTCTCCCCCCCCTGGCAGGTGTCCCAAGAAGAAGGCAGCCTGCCAAGGATAGGCAAACTTACCTCGACATCATGGAAAGACTGGCCAACCAGAAAGCCAAAAGAATCTCCAGCAGATAGCTCAACTTCAGCAGACTGTGGATTGGTGACCAACAGGTATAAGGTGGTACCGGTGACCTCCAAACATGGCAGAACACCAATTGCCAATCCAAGGTCTCGAAAGTGGGCATGTGGGTTAAAGAACACTACATCATCCAGCAGACGTTGTCCTTGAGCGAGGCGAAGCTTGAGGGAAAAATCCCGAACTCTTCCTGGAATGGTTACATCCTTGTCACAGACTACCTCACAGACCTGGGGAATGGTCTGTCCAGACTTCAAACAAACAGCCGTAGGTTCAAGTTCCACTGGGTTGTTCTGCATTCTACTCCACAGGACAAGATTCACCAGGTCCACATAAACTCCCAGTCGTGCAAGGCAATCTGACCCCAAACATAAGGGTTCCCTCAAGCCCCGGACAATAGAGAAGTGGTGGGTGAATGTCTTCTTTCCCACAGTCAAGGGAAGGCCACATATTCCGTCAAGCGGCTTGGAGCCTTGTCCCGGTACCTGTACCGAAGTAGAGGAACATCTGCTGAAGGGAAGTTGTACAGACTTACGAATTTGGCTGTACAAAGAGTCACTGATGTAGGAGAGATCACTAGTGAACAGTAAAGTAGCTTGAAGCAATTGGGTGTTAGCCACCTGAACTGGTATGGTGAATTCATCACCTTTCTGGGTGATGACAGTCACCTTGCAAGGATGAGCAAAATCAGGACCAGAGATAGGAGATGATTTTTCAAGTAATGCTGGAGACACAGTATCTGTTAAGTCATCCGTCTTGGCTGAGTCCTGTGAAACAATCTCTAGTTGGTCCGCTTGTTGCACCAGCTCTTCATGCTTCTGACCCCCTTTTGGTGCCTCTGTCAACGGAGGCTCCCGCATGGGCGGATCCGCGGAACACCGGGGATCAGTCCGCAGGGGAGTGTCCTGTAGCTCCACAGAGTTGGCATCACCGACTGTACGCCAGTATCTCCCTCGCACATATTTAAGGGGTCGAGTGACTTTAGACCAGATCGTTTCCTCGTCATAATCCAAAACAGGCCGAAATCTCTTCAAAAGGTCATTTCCAATCAGAAATTCTTCACCCTCGCTGGTAGTGATGATGGCTGGGTGCCTGACGGTCATCTGTCCAAGCTGTAAAGATAGCCAAACCTGTCCCACAGTTCCAATACTTTGATTGCCATAGGCCACCAGTGACAAGTCGCTCGGTGTGACATGCAGCACATCCTGACCCCCCCCCCAGAGATGCCTCTAGTTTCTGAAACAGGCCCTGGGTGACCAAAGTCACCTCTGAGGCTGTATCCAGGAGACCTTCACAGGAAAGTACTTGTTGAATTAACAACTCCACGGTATATCTGTAACCTTTAGATATAAGCTTACCTAGAAAATACCTGACTTCCTGGGATGAGTCTTTTGAAAGAGGCCCTTCCGGGTTCGAGGACTGCGACGCAGCATGGTTCACGGGGGACTCCTCACTGAAGGACGACAACGCATCCACGTGGACAGTGGGGACGCTTGCGGTAACAGGTTTTGTGGCCACGTCTAGTCATGCTTGTTCTTCCTCCGAAGAGGATGGCTGTTCCACCTCAACAGATTTAACACTAAGCCCCGGAGGGGTCGGCGGTCTAGAAGACTGGTCCTTCTGCTTCTGGAATTTGACCTTTTTATGAGATGGAGGTGTCTTAGGTACATTGCTAGACTCCGCGATTGAACATCTTGCCATCAATTGGTCCAGCTGAGCTTGCATAGCACGGATCTTCTCTGCATTCCACTTCTTCTGATTAAACCGCTTCTTTTTAGGTTGTTGCTGTCCCTCCTGCGCAATAGGAGGCGCTGCATCCCGCGGCAGGGCCTGAGAGCCCGGCGGCGTAGTTGGTCTCGGCGCTTTGTTTTCCAGAGAAAGCGTGGAAGTGACCGCACAAACGGCGGGTGTTATCACCCTGTTGCGACTCTTGGATGCCGGTTTTGGAGTCTCTGCGATTGGCTTGGCGCGGCAGATTTCAAAAATTCCTTCAGCCTGCTTTAGAAGGCTGGAATAGGGTTCTGCGTTTTTTCCTGCCAAGGGAATCTTTATCGGATCAGGCAGACCCTGTATAAAAAGTTCCCTGAAATCACCAAATTCAAGATCTTTAGAATCAGGCGGGACCCCCCCTTGGTAAAATGCACGCTTCAAGCGATGGGCCCACTCCCGCGGACTCTCCTCCGGATTACAACTAATAGTATACGCTGCACGCTTAGCTTCCAGAGAGTTGGCAAAGAGACCGTAGCGCTTCGCTAAGGCTTGCTCCACTGACCGTAAATCAGGGTTATCGGACATGATCAAATCTAGAACTTCATGGCACTCGGTACTAAAGGTCCATTTGAGGAGGGCTCTGATGTCATCCTCAGAAGAGACGTGCATGGTCTGCAGGAGTTCATGCACTGCCTTAAGATGGGTTTCTATGGATACCGAGGCAGACGCTTTAAAAGGCGCTATTACGGTGCGTAGCATCTTTATAACATATGCCTGCCTCTCCATAGACATTCCTTTCTTGGGTTCCGGCTTGAAGTGCCGCTGATCACTACCAGGTGTAGAGAACCTCGGGGCAGGTGTATCGCTAAAACTGGGTGGATCTGCCGAAGGCTGAGGCCCTGAGCTAGGCACCTGACCAAGTGAGCTGATGATTTCAGCAGGCAGTCCCTGGACCCGTGCCCCCAATGGGTGTGGCACTGTCTCGGGTCTGCTGCTTCGTTCACCAGCCACTATGGGGCTGAATTGTACAGAGGGGCGGGAAAGAGCCGGAGCCATGCCCCCAATGGGTGTGTTTAACTCGGGTCCCTCCCGGCTCACGTAACGGTTCATTTCGGGAGCTGGGCTTGGGTGACCCACAGCAAAACTGTCGGGGAACTCTAAGGTATACGGTACTTCTTCCTGCGCCATGTGCGTAAGCTCTTGCTGCATTGTGGAAATCTTTACAGTGCACTCATCTAATGCTTTAGACAATGAATCTCTGTCCTTCACTGTACATTGTAATTGCAGTGAGACTGTCTCCTGCTTTTCTTTTACCTCCGCTAACTCTAGCTTGGCTGCGTGCCAATCTTGAAACACAGACACAGATTGTTCTTGAGTGGCCACTAGCTCCCTGCGCAACTCACTCTGAACACCTTCTGAGACCTGTTTTAGCTCCCGATTTAATGTCTGCAACTTATCTGTTTCCCTAATCTGGTTGTGTAATGCATCAGTCAAACGAGAAAATTTCTCTTGCAACGAATCAAAAGACTCGAGGTACTGGGCAATTTCTTGCTTTAATGTGTAATTAAGTGCTTCACAATCAGTTAGGTCACCCTGCAAAGTTTTACACTTATCATCCAGTGTCTGGCACTCCGTACAAATCTCTTCAGAGGAGTCAGGTGGGGCGGGGCTTACATTGGTCCCTGCTAAAGCAGATTTGGCAGTGTCTAAATCAACTCGTAATGCAGCTAACTCACTGTCTCGCTCCTGGACAGTTTCCCTAGTCTGGGACAAATCTAACTGCAACTCTGCTATGTGATCTGTTAGAGGTACAGATACCTGTCTTATCTCATTCATCAAAGAGTCCTTAACTGCCAAAAGAGACACGCCCAGTTCACAAAGCATCCATTGTGACAAATGCTGTTTCTCTTTTATAATTGTATTTAAAACCGTAGCATATGCTTCTGAGCTATTCGGTGACCTGCTACCAAATAAAGCACGTACAGACTCTACTGTAGGAGGAGCTGGTTTCGCCTTACTATGAGAGAGTGGCAGTAATATTTTAAGCACGCCCCTCTCCTGTTCACTCAGAAGAATTTCAGGCAATGTGCCAACAGTGCCGGTCGCCATGTTAAAGACTAAACACACCCTGTTTTCCTTCCAGAGAGTTAGAGAAACCGTTTCTTTCTCTTTTGGAGCTCAGAGTAATAAATCTGTCAACCAATTACAGCAATAAAACACAGCTGTATAAACAAAGTCTGCCGTCAGCTAGGGTAAATCTGCAGTTCGTGCAAAAAGAAACAGAGAGCTAAGCCAGCTTTCTGAAAAGCCCCAGAAAAGTTTTAACTTCTGATATTCTTGCACCAACCATCCCGGACGAGCCCCCAATTTGTAGGTGGTTATATATATGTTTTTGTAAGAGGCCAATTCCTACCTATGTACTCGCTTATGTCTAGGGGGCGTGGCCTCTGCCCAACCTTAGCTGCATGGAAAATAACGGACAGACCAATGGAATATATTAGTTTATTTATACAGCGTTATATACAAAAATATAGAAAACTCTTATCAGCTTATAGCATCAGCAATTCCTGATTGCATGCAAAATGATACCAAAAATATAGAGAATAACTATGATTATCCTATTGGCTAATCTGTAATGACAGATAAACACAATACCAAGATCCTAATGATTACCACACAAATCTTATGCTAGGCTAACAGCAACTAGAGATCATAAATCCTGACGTCACACATCTGATGGGTCCGAGCACAGACTAATTATCTAACCCAGCCTGAAGGAAGTAAACTATGATCTCACCGTCCCGGTTTCCAGATCAGATTCCTTCCAATGCCTCAGCCGAAGGTCTCAGCGAGGTCCCACAAGCTCAGGTGATGCACTTGTCTTGATCAGCCACAGATGATACAGACTCAGTATAGATCCTGTAGACAGCTGTAATCTGGGGAAAAGCTTTGCCAGGTATTATCAGTAAGTCTCTCAGGTAAATTAGGTGCTTGCAGAAATGCAAGTGTTCTCCTCTTCTGTTCTTCTGTTCTTCTCTCTTCTTCTTCTCTCAGGAACTAGTTTCTTTCTGTTCCCGCTTCTCAGATCAATCAGTTTTCTGGGAGCCAATCAGAAATAATCCCTCCATGTACTCCCAGCATCTGTATGAAGCTTCCTTTGTCCGTCTTATCTCGTAAGCTCTCTCTCACTCTCTCCCTCAGGGACATGCATTCTCCCCCGATACAGAGTGACCTTGGAGGTGGTGCAGGCTTCAGTAAATCTATTACAAGCTGAAATGCTGACTTCTGCACAGTTGGTAGTCAGACATATAGGTGAAAGGTTGCAGCGTCCATTTTGGCTGTAAAGGTGCTCTCATGTGCACACAGGGTGGGTGAGATCACAGCAAATACTCCTACAGGTCCTGGGCTAAAGTGATGCCATCCTCTCCCTCCCTTCCATTCCCCAGAATATTGCAAAGCACCCCTCTGATTCTCCTTCCTCCCTCTACTGCAGGATCCACCCCCGGAAGATGATCAAGTCTCCCCCCCACCCAACCTTGCATGAATCATGGACCCTGCATGGATCATGGCAGGCTTACCTGCCCGATTCCTGGTGGTCTGGTGGGAAATGGTAGGAGTGATGCCCACTCGCTCCTGACTAATACGACAGCCTCCTTAGACTACCTGCCACAACCGCTAGCGGCAGACTTGTGGTACTTAGAAGTATTAAATCTATAGGGGAGCGATTGTTCAAGAGGAGAGCAAGGAGTTCCAAGGAACAATGAGAGCAATAAATGGTTAGAAACTAGTGTAGCTAATCTGCCTCCTCTCCTATTTTGCCACATAGCATAATGATACTGTAATTATACCCAGTTGGAGAAGTCTGTTGGCAGTTTCTGCTTCTGAGAACCATATATTTGTGAAGCACAGGAAGTCCAAATTGTAGTGTAAAATAAGATCTCTAACCGGTGTATGTTTTGCACATAGAACCCTTACATTAATAAGCCCTACCTGGGTATTCAGGGATACTATGACTGATAAGTATGAAGAAGAGGAACATGGAGGAATAACAACAAGGTTTGAATAGTTTTTTACCCAATAATATGAGTAGTAGTAGTAAGCAACAAGAATGGAGAGAGCAATATCCATGGATATTATTGGAAAAAGAAGGATGGAGATTATTGTGCCTACAGAAAGCGCAATAATAGACATAGCGATGGCACTGGTGTGCATACTCAGGATGCACGCAAAGGAGCATGTTCTGCTCCTTGTGCACGCGCCTGTGGTGTCAGTGCAAATATAGCTTAAATTTAAAGTGAGGTACTACTGATGTCATATCCGGGGGCACAGCTGAGCATGTCAGGTGCCATGTTCATGGCATGGAGGGGGACCAGCAATTATACCTAAAAAACAACAACAGAGCCCACAGATAAGTAAACAGTGTGTACTGAAAATATAGAATAAGTTTAAAGTTAAATACTACTGACATCACTTCCGGGGGTGGAGATGAACAGGAGAGAGGTAATTTCACAGAATTTACCGATAGGAGGCTAGTCCTCCATGAAAGAACAATTTGTCCATATATGGAAGGCTGAACTCTA
Organism: Microcaecilia unicolor; assembly: GCF_901765095.1. Taxonomy (NCBI): domain Eukaryota; kingdom Metazoa; phylum Chordata; class Amphibia; order Gymnophiona; family Siphonopidae; genus Microcaecilia; species Microcaecilia unicolor. Next base: position 198,298,477 of record NC_044032.1, read on the forward strand.
GTGGTATCTGCTCACATATGTATGTAAACATCAATATTCTAAATGCTATTGTGTAAATACCCGCTTAATTTACATAGCAGGTATCTTCAAGGGGGGGGGGGAGCATGGGCAGGGCATAGCCATGTCTTCCACTTTTGTGAATAACTTACAGACTACTGTAAATTACAGGTGCCATTTTCATGTTTAGCTGCCCACAATTACACCAGTTGGCATAAGTGACAATGCTTATGTTAGGTATTCCAATACCGGCTTATGCTGAACGCAAAATGTATAACAGAGCTACATATGTTCCCCATAACTGCTCAATCTATATGTAGAACAAATCATCAGAGAAGCAAGATTGTATGAAGAAATCCAAGGTGTGAAAATTGGTGGAAGACTCATCAACAGTTTTTGCTTTGCTGATGATACCATGTTACTGGCTGACAGTTTGGATGATTTGAAATATCTATGTGATTCTGTGAACCGAGTTGGTGTGGGAGGCCTTCAATAATAACAGCCAGACAAGGAAGAAATGAACAAAACTCTCTTTATTAACCAAGCACTAAATCCTGTTAACTGAACTCTTAGGTTCAGAGGCAACTTCACACAGGCTTATAGCTGACAGCCTTAAGTTCTCAGTGCATGCACACAACTACTGCATGAAAACGAAGAGCCGGCAGGCGCACGGCATCCCCCCCCCCCCCCCCCAGCGGTGTGCACCCATGGGGGTGGTTTTCGCAGGGGAATCGGGGGGGTTTTTGCCAGGGGAGGGGGGCGTCATGCTGTTCCGGGGGGAGGGGGGGCGCTGCACCCGGGGGGCGGGGCGCATCGGCGATCCTCCCCAGGTGTCAGCCCCCGTAGGAACGCCACTGGCGGGAGCTGGATGGACGGAGCTGAGGGTAGGCACTGGGTCTGGGGGTGTTGATGCACCAAGGGGGGGGGGGGGTGTAATCGTGCTGCACCGGGGGGGGGGGGTGGGAGCTGGCAGGGAGCACCCCCTTGAGCTGACATCGGGGGCAGACCGCCCTCGCCCCCCTTGCTATGTCACTCCTTGGCAGAACAGCTATGAAGGACCTAGACAAGATCTTCAAGTGCAGAAATATATCTCTGCATACAAAGATTTGACTTGTCGAAGCCATAGGATTTTCAATAATGTCATATGGATGCAAAAGTTGGACAGTGAAGAAGCAGGACTAGAAGAAAATCGATACCTTCAAATTATGGTGCTGGTGAAGAATATTGCATATACTGTGAACTGCCAGAAGAACAAATCAATTGGTATTGGAGGAAATCAAACCAAAGCTTTCCTTGGAAGAGTCAAAAAATTTTGACTTTCATACTTCAAACACATCATGCAAAGAGTAAGATCTTTAGAGAAAGACATCATGCTTGGGAAGACTGACGTTCAGTGCAAAAGAGGAAGACCAGCAGACCGATAGATTGATACAATAGCAATAACTAAGGATTCCTTTTTAGCAATGATTAATCATTTGACTGAAGACTGAACACAGTTTAGGGCACCTATCCACAGGGTCACTGTTAGTCAATACTGACTTGTCAACACTTAACAACAACTCTAAAACAGAACCATGAAGCCAAACAGTTATTCAAATACTTAAAAAAATAATTTGCATACAAAAAACAGGGCTCATTGGAAATTTGATTGGAAAACGTGGATCACTGATAAGAATTGAAAGGGAGTAGGAAAAAAGTAATATAAGCAAATGTATTACAAAAAAGTCCATGAATTCCAGTACAGGCAGGGAGGGCAAAAATATTATCAAAATTCAAAAAGGCATAGAACATACCCAAAGAATCCCCTGTGCTAGGGAACAGTGAATAAAACAGGATGTGTGACATCCCAGTAGGTCAAAAAATGGGCTGACTATGAGCTAAATATTCTTATTCACCTTTGGGATTGTATTCTGTGGTGTTGACAGTTGAAAAGATGTGTTCCAAAATCTGTTAAGTATCAAAAGCTGTTTTCTGGATGAATGGAAGTTTTTATTTTCAAGAATTCTAGCCAACATACTTGTATAAAGTGAAAAAACATTTTCTTTATCATATTCCTTACAAATAAATGTCTTTTGGTGCAAATTTCATACATCCTGTGGATGTCCATAAAGGCATTCTGTTTCTGGTATTAACTTATTTTTGAAAAAAAAGTACTTGACAAGTTTCGGAACTCATCTCTTCAGCTGCCTAAGGATTTGCAGTGCAGTGTTTGTGGCCTGGGACAAAATTAAGCAGGATAAATTTTAAGCAACTTGTTTTGCTTTCAACAGCCTCATGTCCTTCTGACCTCTGCAATCAGGTCTATTGCAGTATCATCAAATGTTCTCAATAGAAATGTGCATTCAGTTTGTTAATGTGCCTGAAAAATCTTAGGGGGCCTTTTACCAAGTAGCAGGAAGCACTAATGTATGCTTACCACAGCTAAAAATGGCCTACCTTAGGGCACGCTGAGGTGTCCCATGGTAGGGTACACATGTGAGCATGCTACCAATGTGCTTTTTTCAAATTATTTTTTTTAGCTGAGAGGATGTGTCTGGAGGCAGAGAGAAGGCATTTCTGTGCTAATCAGCATGATAGCAATGCCATGTGGTATCCGAATAGTGCATGAGCCCTTACTGCCTACACAATAGGTGGTGGTAAGGGTTCACATGTTAATTTTTGCTAATGTCCATATGTTAATGGTGACATTAGCATAGGGCCATTAAATTGGAAAATGGAAAATTGGCCATTTTCCAGCCACAGCAAAAAATGGCCTTGGGTCTTTGGAAAGACTCACTTAAGGGGAAAGGGAAATGATATACTGCCTTTCTGAGGTTTTTGCAACTACATTCAAAGTGGTTTACATATATTCAGGTACTTATTTTGTACCAGGGGCAATGGAAGGTTAAGTGACTTGCCCAGAGTCACAAGGAGCTGCAGTGGGAATTGAACTCAGTTTCCCAGGATCAAAGTCCACTGCACTAACCACTAGGCTACTCCTCCACTCCTAAGGCTCCTTAATGTGCACAAAATCAATGTAATGTGCATTAACCAATGAATTAACACATACACAATTGATTTGCTTTAATTAAAAAGTTCTAATGCCAGAAAATTGGAAAAAAGCCAAACAAACTGAAAATGTTTATCCTCTGTACATTGCAGGGGTAATTCTCAAAAGGTCACCTAAAGTGCTAAAATGCTGGATGCTAATTGTGAATTCTATATTAGCAATACACACATATGTTGGCATTTTGTTGTGTGCTTACGACATGTCAGAAGTTGGTATAAATGTTCATGCCTAACTATTGGCAGTTGATAGTAATCTATAACCTTAATGTGTAAGTGCTGGGCACGCTCTTGACCTACCCATGCGTCTCCCATGTTTACACCCCCTAGTAGTTGCGTACTGAAGGAATTATGGGGTCTTTTAATAAAGCATGGTAGCATTTTTCATGATAAAAATCAGCTGGCAGTAAGTGCCAAGACAACCATTATATTCCTATGGGCGTCTTGGCGTTTCCTGCCAGTTGATTTCTATAGCAAGCTAAAAATGGTACCGCGACTTAGTAAAAGATCCCTTAGGAGCAAAGGTTATAGAATACCAACTAAGGGAAGTTATGCGCATAACTGTAAATTAGTACTAATTATCACAAATTAACTCTAATTGTTGGCAATTAGTGGTTAATGCCAATTTGCACCTAATTTGACAATTAAGGGGTCCCTTTATAAAGCCATAGTAAAAAGTGACCTGTGGTAGTGTGGACACAATTTTTTGTTGCACGCTGGGCCACTTTTTGGTATGGCTTGGAAAAAGGCCATTTTTTTAATGGTCTGGGAAATAGGCGTGCACAAAAATTAAAACTAGCGCACGCCAATTTATGGCCTGAGTCCTTACCAACAGCCATTGACCAAGCAGTAAGGGCTCACACGCTATCCACGTTGTAACCATGCAGCACGCACCAATGTGGCTATGCTGCCGATTGCCGCTGGGAACGCCCACGCAGTAGAAAATAGAAAAATATTTTTCACCATGGGATTTGGCATGCACCAAACTCAGAATTACCACCTGGTGCACGCACTACCATGGCAGTAGTGCCGATTTGGCACATGTTACCCGTGCGTTAACCCTCCCATGGCTTTGTAAAAGGGCCCCTAAGTTACATGCCTAACTGCCACCACAACTGCATGCACAATTGTGTACACTAAGCACAAAAATGTGTGTGCAAAATTATAGAATTTTGGAGTGCTAGCTTGTGGGTCAAAGTATTGCATTGTAGTCTACTCGCAAACCTTTGAAATTATGGGTTTAGCCCAAACATATAAAATATCTAACAGTGTCTTTAGAAGTGCTAAATATTTGTTGAACTTTTCAACTGAACTGTCTTCATTTATATTTCAGTCAGTTTATGCTCTAAGAGCTAATCATCCATTGTAACTATGCTATGTTTTCATTCATCTAACTTAAACTATGCTTCTGGAATACTGGATTTCTTTTGTTAATTATATATGAGAAATCTTATTCATGCACAGCCTCCGTGCATTGCAGTTTTGAATGATTTATCTATACAGTACATCTTTATCTGTCCACTTATTTACAGTTTGGCACCAGGGGCGTAGCCAGACACCCAATTTTGGGTGGGCCTGGGCCCAAGATGGGTGGGCACAAGAACCTCGCCCCATCCCACATGTGATTTGGTCTCTCCTTCTCTCGCCTGCATGCCATATGGTCTCTCAAACATCCCCCCTCTCCGGTATACCTTTTTAAATAGCAGATTTTCACCAGCAGCGAGCAGCAACTAATACACACTGCTCATGTTGACCCCACACCCTTCCCTCTGATGCAACTTCCTGTTTCCGCCTAGGCAGAAATACATCAGAGGGAAGGCTGTGGGGCCGGTGTGAGCAGTATGTATGTCACTGCTCACTGTAGGCGAAGATCTGCTACTTACAAGGTATGCAGGAAGGACACTTGTTGGGAGTTTTCGGCTGGTGGGGCTTGGGGATCCCTGCCAGCCACATCATAGGTATGCTGCTACTGGGTGGGCCTGAACCCAAAGTGGGTGGGCATGGGCCCACCCAAGCCCACCCTTGGCTACGCCACTGTTTGACACAATGGTTCACACTACGTTTAGGTTGTACAGTAGCAATTTTGTTTTTATTTCATAAATGAGCATCAGCAATAATACAAATATTGGGGATCTTTTGAATTTTTCAGGATCCCTGGATATATACAGTCAGCCAGAAGGGACGTCTCAGATGTCCCAGACAGAAGTACCAACCTATGTGAATACCCAACATTTAAATTTGCAAGCTCTGACAGCACTTCAGAAAAGCGTGGAAAGTGCATTCAGTACATCAGTAGACTCTACCAAAGACATCAGTCCAAGAAAAGACATATTTGATATGAGTAAGTGCACCTATGATTTAAAAAACATTGTTAAAAAAGGTTTTAACTTCCAGTTTTGATGATATCTTTTCAAATCTAGGACAGCGGCTTAAATACTTTAAATCATTAAGATGGTCTTCACAATGTGCAAAATGTTTCTTCCAAAGGTTTACATTTATACATCTAAATGTGATGTGCATACAGGTATGCAAATAGAAAATGGGATTTTTCAGATTGAATGTCTGTGTAAGGTACCTAGAGGCCTACGTATTAAACTATACATTTATTTCACAAATAGGAGTTGATAAAAGAAAAAATGCAAAATGTTAAAATGTCAGGGTTTTGTGCTTTATGTAAAAAGAAAATTACAGTTTATCTAGATACATAAGTACAGTACATAAGTAATGCCACACTGGGAAAAGACCAAGGGTCCATCGAGCCCAGCATCCTGTCCACGACAGCGGCCAATCCAGGCCAAGGGCACCTGGCAAGTTTCCCAAACGTACAAACATTCTATACATGTTATTCCTGGAATTGTGGATTTTTCCCAAGTCCATTTAGTAGCGGTTTATGGACTTGTTCTTTAGGAAACCACCTAACCCCTTTTTAAACTCTGCTAAGCTAACCGCCTTCACCACGTTCTCCAGCAACGAATTCCAGAGTTTAATTATGCGTTGGGTGAAGCAAATAGTAAATATTAAAATTTCATGTGCAGTTTCTTACACCCCAAATGTTATTTACATGCAAATTAATAAGCTGCTATGAAATGAAGAATGAAAGGAAAAAACCCAAACTTCAGGCACCACGTAGCTCATGCTTACAGAGAGCCAAGTCATAGTGGGGTAGCAGGGATCCCTTTCTAAGCACTACAAGAATTGCCAAGCACTTGGTGGGCCGGGTTCTGGCCACTGGGCCGTAGGTTGGACAAGCCTGCTGTATGCAAATGTAAGCGCACTTTTATAGAATTGTTTTCCCTTGTGTCTGAATTCTTTTACTAGGGTGTGCTAATGGATTTAGTGCATGCTAATGATGAACATCTTAAATGCTAAGAAGCCCATAGGTATAAAATGGGCTTCTTAGCATTAAATCCATTAGTTTACTTTAGTAAAAGGATCTCTAAATAGAGTAATGCAACAACCACTTTGCTAGTTTCATGGAAATAGAAACCAACAAATTTTGTTTCCCATTTTGAAGGCTCATTTTTTTTATTTCATTTTTTTCTAATGTTATAACTGATTAATTTTGTGCCTTTTTCATTTTTTTCTTACCAGGACCATTTGAAGATGCTCTGAAGAACCAGCCGATGCCACCTATGTTGAATAAGGCAGTATCAGTAGATTGTGGCAGCCCTCTTTTGTCCAGAGCAGCTGACTTGACTATGAATGAGGAGTTGATGGCTGAGCCTTGGTTTCAAGGTGAAATGAGCAGGAAAGAAGCTGAACATCTGCTAAAGAAGGACGGAGATTTTCTGGTCCGGAAAAGCACCACTAATCCTGGGTCTTATGTACTAACTGGCATGCATAAAGGTCAAGCGAAACATCTTCTTCTAGTCGATCCAGAAGGAACAGTAAGTGTTGAGTGCTAATGGATAGTCTTTCATACAAAATGATAGAAACCAGTTTACCCAAAAGTCCTATAACCACAGCCTTTATTTTGTTCTTTCTCTCCGAATAATTTAGCATTAAGGCTGCTAATTTTTATTTGCAACAATAAAACTGCTGTGAAACACATTCCTGGATGGGGAAATTGGGTTTTTTGTTGTAACCTAAAAAATAAAATCTGAAAATATGCTTATCTCTCAGAGCTTTAATGGTGTTACGTATGTGGTCACTGCCCTTGCATGAGTTAAGAAAAGGCAGCAGCCAGAAGACATCAATAAAATGAGGCTCGCCCAAAAGAGACCAAGGGGTATGGGGTAATTCTATAACTGGGAACCTCCTTCTAGGCTGCCCTGAGGGAACCAAATTGTACAAGCATTAGATTTTTTTTATTTTTAGTTACATTTGTACCCTGTGCTTTCCCACTCATGGCAGGCTCAATGTGGCTTACAGGTACTTATTTGTACCTGGGGCAATGGAGGGTTAAGTGACTTGCCCAGAGTCACAAGGAGCTGTTCCTGAAGTGGGAATCAAACTCAGTTCCTCAGGAGCAAAGTCCACCACCCTAACCACTAGGCCACTCCTCCACTCCAGGTTCCATTACAGGTTCTATTATAGAATGTAAGCACAATCTTGCATTGGCACTCTTAACATCTAGGCATCAGGGCCAGTCTTAGCAAGTGTGGGGCCCTGTGCAGACCAATTTGTTGGGGCCCCATCCTAGCCCCGCCTCCCACCCTAGCTCCACCCCATTGATAAGATTATTCCATTTTTATAAAATTTTTTATTTATGCAATTTCAAATAAAGACAAATAAAGCTAAACTTGTACAACTTGTACAAAAAACTGATTGAAATAATAAGCCCAATGCTATCATGAACCCCCACCCCCAAGAAATTCAGTTCAAGTTCACTACAATTAGTAGTTCCAATTCTCATAACAAAGGAGAATAAAGGAAAAATACTAAGAAAAGATCCAGTACTTTCAAATTCCCCTATTTTTTAATTTAAAAAGGTTCCTTGGAAATGCATTTTATATGTGCTCTTTTCCTCTCCTAAGCTGAACATGCTTAGAGAAATGCCCCTCTTTCTTGAGGCTAAAATGCTATTTGCTTTGGAAACTCAAATTCTCCTAAATACACATAATCTGCCCAGCTTAGCAAGATAAGTACCTTTAGATAGACAATTTTTAGTCTGCCCACTTGGGATTCTTTAGGTTTTCAATAACTTTGGGCAAATTAACAGTAAAGTCTGACACTACTAGCCCTCTCCACTTGCCCCTGTCCCCACCCCTCACATACACACACCACTTTAGCAAACCTCTTGATCTTTTCCTGTCACTGCCCTTCATAAAACACTGAATTTTGACTTAATCACTGATGGGAGATTAATAGACTACTGCAATAGTATTTACCTTTAAAATGGCACAAAAGGGGTTTGACACTTCCTTCTTCCTTATAAGAAAAGCTATCATCATACCTGGCTTGCCTTTGAATGGCAGTGGCACAAACTTGCTCCAGGTCGAGCTCCACTTGACTGTCTTTAGTTATTTTTAAGTCACACTCACTCGCACACCGGTTCACCTCCGACCAGGCTCCAGGCAGCTTTCCCGCTCAGTGACTCCGGCCCGCCAAACAGGAAATACCTCATCAGAAGGAAGGACATTGAGCGGGAAGTGAAATGCTGGGGTGAGCCGTCGCTGCAACTCTCTGTCGGGAGCCAGGGCCATCTCGCTGGCGCTGCAACTGTCTGTCGGGGCCGTCGGTGCAACTGTCGGGGTCCGGGGAGGCTGCTGACGGCGGGCTCAGCGGGGGGTGGGCACCGTGCCGCAACGTGGTGGGAGTGGAGCGGCGACCGAGTGGGATCATGATACGGTCATCCGAGCAGGGGTCAGTCAGAGTAAGGCAGAGTTGAGGCGCGCTGCGCAGGGCCCCCCTAAGCGTGGGGCCCTATGTGGCCACCTTGGTCGCCTCTGCCTAAGACCGGCCCTGCTAGGCATCTGTACTTAGGCTGGTCACAGACCGCAAAAGCCTGCAAGTGATTAAATGTGGCTCTGTCATTTGTAGCTTCTGGAATACTGTAAATTATATGCATGTGAATCCTGCTTCTCTCCTGTCTGGGCTCCACCCATGTGTGAGCTCCCCTCCCCCCTTGCAAATATGTGCTATGCAAGATAGACAGGTATTTATAAAATAGTACTTACGTGGAATATCTCAGGTACCTGCCTTAGGCCAGACATGTAGCCTAAGGCAGGTAATAAAATTTAGGCCTCAGCAAACTTAAGCTAAATGGAGCACACTGTGCTATCATCCACCTAAGCTTCATCCGCTGTTGACACCCCTTCATTACATTTATGCACGTTAATTTGATCATGCACACGCTAGCATCTCTTTAGATTGGCAATTATGGTGCATGGTAACCCACTAGTGTATGCATGTGATTTAAACATATGTCAAATGGTCTTAAGAGATCATTACTAACAGTTAAAGCACATTGAAATGTCAATGTGCATTGTTTGACTCAGGGTCTGTTAGTAAATGCCTCCATTGGTGTAGACTGGGTCCATGTATAAATACACATAATATAATCTACTCGATAACTTTGTAGAGTGGCTTTAAGATGATGCGACCAAATGTGAAAAAAATAGATTTATAATAAAATGAGCAAGAAGTCTGTAAGGAGGAGAAGTAACTGGCCATTTTATAGCATGGTATTAAGCTATAAATGCCGCAGAGTTTATTGGAAATAACTGAAGAGGGTCTGCAGAGCTAGGGTGGACTGATCATTTGGATATCCGGGCAGTGCCCGAGGGCCCAGAGGCTCTAGGGGGCTCAGAGGCTCTGCCCGGTTGCCTGCCACTGCCACAGCATATTGCAGCCCTCCCCAGACCTACCTTGAAGGGCCTGGTGACATACTATATACTCTATAGCATGAATAGCAAAGATATAACTAAGATTCAAACATTTGTTGTCCAAAATATTTGTAAAACTTGTAAAAAAATAACGATAGAATACGATCAGTGGATCTATGATGATTTGCGCCACACCATTATCACAAAGAGGCGTAGTTCCCACATGATGTGTGTTGCAGGACACTCTGATGATCCCCTTTAGTAAATTCATATAAATGTAAATTGGTTTTGCAATGCAGGTCTGAAATATGATTAACGCTGAATGTGGATAAAGACATTTTTCATTAACTTTTCATCAATGAGTGTTTTACTGAGGAGTGTTTGGGACATTATTTGAATTATTGTGTATTTGAGTCCCCACACAATTAATTTACGGTCTCACTAATTACACTTATATAGAATAGCATTTAGTGTGGATCCTGGGCCTAACTTTTGGCTGCTGGATTTAGGCCTGCTGAAACCTGGTGGAAATGCCAGTGCTCAAGTTAGGTACGGTTAGGCAGTATTCTGTAATTGAGTGTGCTGCTTTTCAGTACAGCCCCAATATGCCATTGTGATATGCGCCATGGAAGTTAGGCGACTTGTCTTACAGAATAGCACACATCCAGATGCGCATGCAAATTTTAATGAGTGCCAGTTAATAGTAGTTGATTGTTAGTACCATAATTTTGGATGGTTCAGAGCTCATTTTGGACAACATACATGGAATCCAGGGGTTAGCGCACACTAATTCCATTAATGCATGCTACTCTTTAATAAAAGGGCCCCTTAATTCTCTATTACTTCAGGTAGGAGCTTTGTGCCTGTTTGTGCACTTGCGTTACGTATTTTTAAAAAATATTTTTAGGGGGAACGTGTCATGGGCAGAGAGTGGACATTCCTACATTATTCAGCTAACACGTTAGGAACAGCACATGCTAACTGGATAATGCAGGGTTAACACGGGAGCACTAACTGCCAGATTCTATATAGCGTACCTAGCGTTCTTTACTGAAATCTAAGCGTGTTCCATAACAACGTGCGTAAGTTAATTGGCTTAACAAGCTAATCAGCGTTGTTAACAGCACCTAACAAGCAATAAGGAGCACTAATTGGCTGTAATTAGAATTTAGGCGCACAACTCACTAAGCGTATTCTGTAATGAACTGCACCTAAATTCTAATGGACACACTTCAAAAGGCGCATGGTCATGGTCAGGGAAATGGGTGTTCCATGGGCATTCCAAAATTTGCATACATAGTTATAGAATATGTGCAGGGTTTACGCCATGTTTTCATTGGTGTAAATGGAGGCACATAGTTTTAGGCGTTGGGCTATCAACTAAGCATATTCTGTATACTGCGCCTAAAAGTAGGTGCTGCTTATAGAATATGCTTAGCCAGAAATGTTTACCAAACAGAATTGGCCAAACTTAGCCGGCAAAGTGCTGAATATTCGCGGCTAGCCGGTTATATGGTGTGATTAAAGTAATTTGAAATTAGTTTTTGCAGGTTTTTGAAGCTGCGTTTCACTGAGCAGTTTGAGCCATTTCTTAATTAACATAAAAATTATTTTGGGAATTATATGATTATAACTTTCAAAACAATTATTACATTGTTGGGTGGCGACGCAGGTAATTGGAAACAAAATGGGAGCTGGGCAGACTTCTACGGTCTACGCCCTGATCGTGACTGAATAGATAGGGATGGGCTGGAGTGTGAATGTTAAGGGGCTTTGATGTTAGCTTCAGAACTTAGTACAAGAACAGTACTGGGCAGACTTCTACGGTCTGTGCCCTGAGAAAGGCAAGGACAAATCAAACTTGGGTATACATATAAAGTATCACATACTATGTAAAATGAGTGTATCTTGTCGGGCAGACTGGATGGACCGTACAGGTCTTTATCTGCCGTCATTTACTATGTTACTATGATCAGCTGAGAGGTATCTAATTTTACTTCTTAACAATGAAATAGTGTTTCAACTCTTATTAAAAGCTTAAAACTTGTTCTGTTAGGCTTCTGCAGTTGGCATCATAACTGTTGTGGTTGTCTGGGTCTTGCCACGCCACAGCATGATGGCTGAAATGTTGATTCCACATACTCAAGACGCAGCAAGATTAAGGACAACCGTAACAATCAGCTTAAAACTTATTTGGCCACATATTAGAGCATTTCCACAAGCTTTTTCAAAAATTCCCACCCTCTCTGTGGCTCGGTTTGTGCACATGAGAGGTAATTTTATACAGGATTTTCCACATATAAACATGAAACCTAGAAACATGGGAAAGGATGGCAGATAAAGACAATCCAGCTTATTTTCGAAAGAGAAAAACGCCTATAGTGCGACCTAAATCGGGAGATAGACGTTTGTCTCGCAAAGGCGCCCAAATCGGTATAATCGAAAGCTGATTTTGGGCGTTTCCAACTGCACTCTGTCGCGGAAACAAATAAAGTTGACGGGGGCGTGTCAGAGGCGTGGTGGAGGTGGAACTGGGGCGTGGTTATCAGCTGAGGAGAGATGGGCGTCTTTAGCTGATAATCGAAAAAAAAGGCGTTTTTACCGCGATTTTGGGTCACTTTTTTTGGACCCTTTTTTTCATGAACAAGTCCCAAAAAAGTGCTCCAACTGCCCAGATGACCACTGGAGGGAATCGGGGATGACCTCCCTGGACTCCCCCAGTGGTCACTAACCCCCTCCCACCAAAAAAACACCCCACTTTAAAAACTTTTTTTCCTGCCTCTATGCCAGCGTCAAATGCCATACCCACCTCCATGACAACAGAATGTGTTCGATCCTGTCACAGCCTTTCCCTGGGTCAGATGTGGCTCTCGGGTGCAGTACAGGGTCACATCAGCATTGCATTGTGGTAGGTGTAGGGTATTGGGCTCCGTGATTTCATTAGCTTGTGTTACAGTCTCACGATGTTGGTAGTTGGTAGGCTCTTCTCCCATGGTGCTTTTCCCCCTGCCTACTGGGTCAGAGTGTGCCCTGTTGTGTTTCCTGTTGTAGTCCATGCGGAAGTGGCCATTTTTGTAATCCAGTTTTAGTTCCCTTTCCTGTGTTAGCCACGTTAGACAACTTAGTTCTTCCCTTGAATGTGGCTGAAAGAGGGCATTGTACAGCATTCTGCCAGCTCTGACCTACTGCTAATCTCAGTACCAGGGAGACTCGTTGCCAGTGGGGCACAACCTCTGATCTGCAGTTAACTGTGAGTAAAGGCGGTTATAGAGGCCTAGAGGTCCTAGAGGCCCCCCATCCCTGGAGCACTTTTAGTGAGTACCGCAGTGCACTTCAGTCAGGTGGCCCCAGGCCCATCCCCCCCCCCACCTGTAACACTTGTGCTGGTAAATGGGAGGCCTCCAAAACCCAATATACCCACATGTAGGTGCCCCCTTCACCCCTAAGAGCTATGGTAGTGTTGTACATTTGTGGGTAGTGGGTTTTGGGGGAGGGGAGGTTGGGAGCTCAGCACCCGTGGTAAGGGAGCTATGCATATGGAAGCTTTTTCTGAAGTCCACCGCACTGACCTAGGGTGCCCAGTTGGTGTCCTGGCATATCAGGGGGGCCAGTGTACTATGAATCCTGGCCACTCCCACGACCAAATGGCTCGGATTAGGACGTTTTTGAGCTGGGCGTTTTTAGTTTCCATTATCGCTAAAAAAACCAAACGCCCAGCTCAAAAACGTCCATTTTTTTGAAAATTCGGTTCGACCCACCCCTTCATGGACCCGTTCTCGGAGATAAACACCCATAGAGATAGGCGTTTCCGTTCGATTATGCCCCTCAATATGGCCTATCCAATCTGCCCATCTTTTCAAATTACTATTTTTGACTATCCATTCCTCTCCCTTAGAGATCCATGCTGACCAAATGACCACCGGAGGGAATTGGGGATGACTTCCCCTTACTCCCCCAGTGGTCACCAACCCCCTCCCACCCAAAAAAAATGAAAAATATTTTTTTGCCAGCCTCTATGCGAGCCTGAAATGTCATACCCAGCTCCCTGACAGCAGTATGCATTTTTTGTGGGTGCAGTGCACTTCAGGCAGGTGGACCCAGGCCCATCCCCCCCTACCTGTTACACTTGTGGTGGTAAATGGGAGCCCTCCAAACCCCCCACCCCAAAACCCACTGTAGCCACATATAGGTGCCCCCCCCTTCACCCATAAGGGCTATGGTAGTGGTGTAGAGTTGTGGGTAGTGGGTTTTGGGGGGCTCAGCACAAAAAGTAAGGGAGGTATGCACCTGAGAGCTATTTTTGAAGTCCACTGCAGTGCCCCCTAGGGTGCCCGGTTGGTGTCCTGGCATGTCAGGGGGACCAGTGCACTACAAATGCTGGCTCCTCCCACGACAAAAGGGCTTGCATTTGGCTGGGTTTGAGATGGCCGGTATCAGTTTCCATTATCGGCGAAAACCGATGCCGGCCATCTCAAACCCGGCCATCTCTGACATTTGACCGGCCCGAACCGTATTATCGAAACGAAAGATGGCCGGCCATCTTTTTCGATAATACGGTTCGGGACTGCCGTTCGATTATGCCCCTCCACATGATCACGTTAAGGGGGTTGGCGGTAGTTTGCCTGTTTCTGTGCATTAAACTGAGCATTAACCATTTCTTTAGAATTTTTCTGAGAGGGCATGGAAGTGTTCACCAACTAGTGTGCTACATTTAAGGGCTGCTAACTGGCTAACATAGAGTTAACGCTGGACCACATACCACCGCCTAAATAGGAATTGTTAGGTGGTCCCGCATTAACTTTCAGCAGGTACTGCACTTTAATGGGAACATTTACGCATGACTTGCAGTAAAAATAGTGAGAATGCCCCCAAACAGTGCCTCATAAAATTTGCAGTTACCAGAGGGTAAAATCCCTCTTTAAGTCATGGCAATTATAATTTTAGTGCATTTTAGTAAAAGGGCTCCCCAGAGACTTATACAGAAGCATTACCACTTCCATTTTCCTGCGGGCTATTCCCCTCTCTTATGCACCCAGTCATCCTTCTGGTTTTGCTGTCACTTTTTCTACCTGTTTGGCCACTTTAAGATCATCAGATACAATCATTCCCAAGCCCCACTCTTGGGTTTTGGGGATGATTGGAGGAGTAGCCTAGTGGTTAATGCAGCAAACCTTCATCCTGGGGAACTGGGTTCAATTCCCACTGCAGCTCCTTGTGACTGTGGGCAAGTCACTTAACCCTCCATTGCCCCACGTACAAAATAAGTACCTGTATATATGTAAACCACTTTGAATGTAGTTGCAAAATATCACAGAAAGGCAATATATCAAGTCCCATTCCCCTTTCCATTTTATACACAGTATACTGCAGTGGTTCCCAAATCTGGTCTGGAGGCACCCCTGCTAGTCAGTTTTTTAGGATATCTACAATAAATATTCATGAGAGAGATTTGCATCACTGCCTCTACTGTTTACTGTGGATATCCTGAAAACCTGACTGGATGGGGTGCCTCCAGGATCAGGTTTGGAAACCACTAGTATACTATACTACTGCCGTGGGATTTTTTAGTCAAAATGCTTGATCCTGCCTTTTTTAGCATTAAATCTTAGCTGCCAAATTGTAGACCATTTATGTTTTACTAGATCCCTCCTCGTGTTATCCACCCCAGTTGGGGTGTCTACCCTATTGCTGAATATTGACCCTCTGCCCCTCCCAGTTATATATAGGTTATCTAGGGTGCAAAATGGATATACAAATTCACAATTTACAGTATATTTTATAAAAGACTCATAAGAACATAAGTAGCCATACTGGGTCAGACCAGTGGTCCATCTAGCCAAGTATCCTGTTTTCCAAACAGTGGCCAAGCCAGGTCACAAGTACCTGGCAGAAACCTTGTGGCAACACTCTATACTACAAATCCCAGGGCAAGCAGTTGCTTCCCATGTCTGTCTCAATAGTAGACTATGGATTTGTCTTTCAGGACTTTGTCCAAACCTTTTTTTAAACCTAGATACGCTAACAATTCCGGCAAAGAGTTCCAGAGCTTAACTATTTGTTTAGTGAAAAAATATTTCTTCCTATTTGTTTTAAAAGTATTTTCATGTAACTTCCTTGAGTGTCCCCTAGTCTTTGTACTTTTGGAAAGAGTAAAAAATCGATTTACTTCTACTTGTTCTACGCTACTCAGGATTTTGTAGACCTCAGTATCTCCCCTCATCCTTCTCTTTTCCAAGCTGAAGAGCCCTAACTTCTTTAGCTTTTCCTCATATGAGGAGTTCCATCCCTTTTATCATTTTGGTCGCTCTTCATTGAACCTTTTCTAATTCTGCTATATCTTTTTTGAGATATGGCGACCAGAACTGAACACAATACTCAAGGTGTGGCGCACCATGGAGCGATACAAAGGCATTATAGTATTTTCGGTCTTATTCGCCATCCCTTTCCTTATGATTCCTAGCATCCTGTTTGCTTTTTTGGCCTCCACTACCACACATTGAGCAGAAGATTTCATCATATTATCTAAAACGACACCCAGATCTTTTTCTTGAGTGCTGACCCCCAAGGTGGACCCTAGCATCAGGTAACTATGGTTCGGATTATTCTTTCCAATGTGCATCACCTTGCATTTGTCCACATTAAATTTCATGTGCCGTTTGGATGCCCAGTCTTCCAGTTTCCTAGTTCGCACGTGTTTTGACAACCTTGAATAGTTTTGTGTCACCTACAAATTTGTCCAAAGCTTTCTGAAATCTATACTACATCAACCGGTACACCTTTATCCACTTGTTTATTCATGCCTTCAAAGAAATGAAACAAATTGGTGAGGCAAGACTTCCCTTGGCTGAACCCATGCTGACTCTGTTCCATTAAACCATATTTGTCTATGTGTTCCGAAATTTTATTCTTTTTAATAGTTTCCACTATTTTGCCTGGCACTAAAGTCAGGCTTACCAGTCTGTAATTTCCCGGATCACCCCTGGAACCCTTTCTAAAAGAATCCTATGTTATAAAACAAAAGATTAGAATGAAACAGCAGTATCAAAACATTCATAGTATCTCTCACACAGCATCATACCTTGAATGAGTCTGTGATACTGTGTGGGAGATACTAGGAGTATTTTTATACTGCTGTTTTATTCTGTTGCTTTAGTAACATTGTTTTTTATTTATTTATTTGTTTATTAGTTTTAAAATATTTTAACAAGAATACACTTGCTATTAGAAATACAGCCATGATATATCTTAAACAGAAAAAAAGAACTATAATCTCATATAACCAACATTTTTATAACATGTTTCAAACAACAACAAAATTATTTTTTTGGAGAGAGAGTGATAAGAGTTTAGGAAAGCATCATATTAAGTCTAAGGTAAGAAGAAACAAAGTGGAGTATTATTCCGGCCTTTATCTTAACTTTACTTCAGCTGTTTCAAGTCCAGAAATGATTTTAACTGGTCAGGTGAATAAAATGTATATTTTACCTCACCCAACTTAACATTACACTTACAGGGATAAGCTAAAAAAAAAGTCCCTCCTATATCTATTGTCCTTGATTTCAGTGCCAAAAAAGCTTTCCTTCTTTGTTGGGTTGATTTCATTACGCCAGGAAAAATCTGTACCTTAATACCACCAAAGCAAGTCTTTAAATTTTTAAAGTAGAGTTTTATTATATTATTTAAATCTTGTTCAAATATTAAAGATACAAGCAAAGTAGATCTTTCCGTTGTTTCATCCAAGGATTGTTCCAGTAAAGCTGAGATATCATTAAAGTTGTTCCCATGTTTTTGTTTTTCCCCCGCATCTCCTTTTAATGCGTTTGTAACATAATATATTTTATTTATAGGTGGAATTGCTTGAAGAGGCATTTTTAACACTTCATTTAAGTATCTTTTAAATATATCATGCGGGTTTATCCCTAAAATTTTAGGGAAGTTCAGCAAGCGTAAATTTAATCTTCTGTTGAAGTTTTCAATCTGTTCAACTTTTCTTCGAATATCTATACTATCCTTCACCACAATTTGTTTAAATTCTTGTAGAGAATCTACATTCTTCTGAATATTTTGGACTTTTTCAGCAAGTTCATCTTTTATTAGGTCCACTTTTGAACTTAACTCTTTAAATTTATTATTAAAAATAGAGACTTCACCTGATGTTTGCTGCAGAGTTGTATCCATTTTATTCAGCTTTCTCCAGATCATTTCTAGGCTTATCTCCTCATGCATTTTCTTTGAGGCTCCTGCCTCAGTCCTCAGCGTCTTTCGCGGCGATTCCAAACCCTCACTGGGATCCTTACCCGAAACACTTCTGGTAGGGCAAAGTTCACCAATTGAGATCGACACCGGGTGCGGAGGTTTCAGTATTGGAGGTAGAGAGAGAGATATTTCCTCTCCCAGCAGGGCCTCCACTTCCCCTGAGGTCCCCGTAATGGGATCCTTATCTCTTGCAGCCTGGGAAAGTGGCACTAAGAAGCACTCGAGGCCTGTTTGGATCGGGGAGGAAGTCGAGGTAGGTGGGGGAACTAGTCTCGTCGTCCCCTTGTGTTTAGTATGGGGCATTTTGAAGAAGAAAATTCTTTCTCCAAGCGGGCTTCCAGGAGCGTCTCTCAGCGCGTCTTAACATGCCACCACCTTGAATCGCTCTCGCTTTAGTAACATTGTGTTTGACACTGGGATTTGCAGTATTTTTGTACCCCTGACACAGCTTGAGGTTGAAACATGGCTAGAGTTTTTAATAAAGAATTACATCTTCCAAGGGCCCTGTTTAGTGGAGCAGTAGCCTAATGGTTAGTGCAGTGAGCTGAGATCCTGGGGAACTGGGTTCAATTACCACTGCAGCTCCTTGTGACCCTGGGCAAGTCACTTAGTGGTCCTTTTACAAAGGCATGCTAGCGTTTTTAGTGCACACTAAAAGTACGTGTTCATTAAATGCTAAAGATACCCATATATTCCTATGGGCGTCTCTAGCGTTTAGCGTGCGCTAATCATTAGTGCATGCTAAAAATCCTACCATGCCTTTGTTAAAGACCTCTACTGCCCCAGGTACAAAAAATACCTTAGATTGTGAGCCCACTAGGGACCAAGAAAGTACCTGCATATAATGTATACAGTGCTGTGTACGTCTAGTAAGCACTACAGAAATGATAAGAAGTAGTAATACTATTCTTTGTCCTCTGGAATTCCATTTTACCAGGCCTCTGTTGTTTACTTCCATAATATTGAAGGGGCATTAAATCCCAACCCAGAAAAAAAATGGTAGTGGGTTCCAGAACAGAGAAAGGCTCAGCCATGTTATAATCACTCTTTCAAAACCAAAGGTTCCCTTTTGTTAGTAAATAGCCCCACTGCAAGTACTTAACATGTTACTGGGTGTCATGGCCGGATAATTAAACCTTTAGGTTAGTGTTTTCTAAAAGAATCTTTGCCCTCATTCATATGATTTCTTCTGGCTAGATGTGGTGCTAAATGTACAGATAAGATGTACGCTTGCCAAATTTTAGAAATTCCAGTTTTGTTTTTCACAGTGAAGGCTGTGACAAATCTGCAAAATCTGAGTATGCCACAAGAGGGCAATTGAAGACAGAGAGACTGATATTCAACAAAAGCCTCACTCTCTCACTCATTCTGTCCTTCTGCTGCACTAGCCTCATTATTTTCCATGCAGCTGATACTACCATTCCTTACTACTTTTACACTCCTAAATTTAGAAGTTAGTGAAATTTTCCCTGGGATTCTATATAGCACTCCTAGATTTCTGTGCAGAAATCCAAGCATATTCCATAACACGTGTAACTTAATTAGCTTAACAAGCCAATCAGTGTTGATAACAGCACGTAACAAGCAATTATCAGCTCCAATTGGCAATAACTAGAATTTATGCACATAAATCGCTAACAGGCTCATTTTCGAAAGAGAAGGACGCCCATCTTTTGACACAAATCGGAAGATGGGCATCCTTCTCATAGGGTCGCCCAAATCGGTATAATCGAAAGCCGATTTTGGGCGTCCCCAACTGGTTTCCATCGCGGGAATGACCAAAGTTCCAGGGGGCGTGTCGGAGGCATAGCGAAGGCGGTACTTGGGCGTGCCTAACACATGGACGTCCTCAACCCATAATGGGAAAAAAAGGGCACCCCTGACGAGCACTTGGACGATTTTACCTGGTCCTGTTTTATTTACGACCAAGGCACAAAATGGTGCCCGAACTGACCAGATGGCCACCGGAGAGAATCGGGGATGACCTCCCCTTACTCCCCCAGTGATCACTAACCCCCTCCCACCCTTAAAAAATCTTTAAAAATATTTTTTGCCAGCCTCTATGCCAGCCTCAAATGTCTTACTCAGGTCCATCACAGCAGTATGCAGGTCCCTGGAGCAGTTTTAGTGAGTGCAGTGCCCTTCAGGCAGGCGGACCCAGGCCCACCCCCCCCCCCCCACACCTGTTACACTGGTGGTAAATGTGAGCCCTCCAAAACCCACCACAAACCCACTGTACCCACATCTAGGTGTCCCCCTTCACCTGTAAGGGCTATGGTAGTGGTGTACAGTTGTGGGTAGTGGGTTTTGTGGGGGATTTGGGGGCTCAGCACACAAGGTAAGGGAGCTATGTACCTGGGAGCAATTTATGAAGTCCACTGCAGTGCCCCCTAGGGTGCCCGGTTGGTGTCCTGGCATGTCAGGGGGACCAGTGCACTACAAATGCTGGCTCCTCCCACGACCAAAGGGCTTGCATTTGGTCATTTCTGAGATGGGCGTCCTTGGTTTCCATTATCACCGAAAATCAGAAACGACCAAGTCTAGGGACGACCATCTCTAAGGACAACCTAAATTTCAGGAATTGGGCGTTCCCGACCATATTATTGAAACGAAAGATGGATGTCCATCTTGTTTCGATAATACAGATTTCCCCGCCTCTCCACTGGGACGTTTTGTGAGGACGTCCTGAGCAAAACTTGGGCGTCCCTTTTGATTATGCCCCTCTAAGTGTTTTCTGTAATGCACTGCGCCTAAATTCTAATGCGCGCATCCAAAAAGGGGAGTAGCTATGGGTGGGGAAATGATGAATCATGGACTTTCTGAAAAACTACGTGCATGGTTATAGAATACACCTGTTCCATGTGTTATTTAGGCATGGTATAAATGAATGCATCTACAGTTAGGTGCAGTCATGGCTGCTAGGCATATTCTAGAAACCACCTAGTTGTATTCTATATACCGTACATAAATCTAAGCGGAGTTTGTAGAATATGCCTATATTCCACATGGATTTTTCAGGTGCCATATATAGCATCTTGTCCTATGGGTATAAAATTAGGCATTCAGCTCTAGTAAATTTTCAAAGAGGCCAATTTAGGAGAATTACTCTCAAAGTTAAAAGCATACTTTTCTTGAATATCAGGCCCTAAGCTCCTAAATTTAGGAGCGCAAAAAATGGGTGTCAACAGGGCAGATTTAGGGTAGGGAATAAAGTTAGGAGCTTAGGACTAATATTGCCCACCCCCGCCACCCTTCTCAGTGGCCCTGTTCTAAACTTGAGAGCTCAGCTTTTTTTTGAATCGGGTCCAATGGGGGCAGTTCTATAAAGTTTGCTAAAAGCTAAGCTTCAAAAATCTGAATACTAAGCTAATATTCTATAATGACAATTTTGTGCACCAAATAAATTTCAGAACGCTAGCATAATTCGGCACTCATGTGCCTAAATTTAAGCGTGAACTCTTATGTCTGCTGTATAGCAGAAATGGGGGCGTAGCCACAGATGGGCCTGGGTGGGCACTGTAGGATAAATCACAGATAATAAATTACCTGTGTCCAGGTTCCCCTAAGCAGAACTATCTGCAAGCAAATAATCCTGAATTAGGTCTAGGGGTGGGAACCTTGGAACCTAGCCAAATACTTCCGTTAGAAAGAACTGTAGCTGAGACTGTAGGCTGAGATATATATATTAGATTTATTGTAGTATGTCAGGTAAGAAAATAGAGCTAAGGTATACAAAATAGAACTCTGCAAGCTTTGGCTGATTACAAAATTACTGGCTGATAAAAATTACACTCATACGTCACACTACTAAACTCTAATTCTTACTGGTTACCAGATAAAATTACACCACTGATCAGTCACACTATGTTACGAGGTAGTACAGTTATTAGCAGCTTCTCCTAATCACAAGTACGACAGCACCAGCCTTCTGCTCAGGTAAATACCACTAACTAGCCCCCGACTAGTAGGAAATGAATCACCGTGTTTCTCACCAGGCCTAGACCTCAGGGTCGTTTCTCTCGGGAGCTGGCACGGGACACCTCACAGACTCAAGCTGGATTCACAGCGAGTCTCAGTCGCAGCTGGAAGGGAACTCTGCAGCAGATAAGGAGGTCACAGGTCACGCAGGGCAGGTACAGCTGAACCACGATACTTTCCTCCAGATACACAGTTCATCAGTTGGTGGACCTTATTAGGTCTCACTGGTCTTCTTTTCACCTCCACCTTCTTCCAAGGCTTCTTACTAACTCTTCTTTTTTCCCGCTCTCCCCGTACCTCTTGGTCCGGTGGCTGCAGGAACCAAACTGGATCTTCCTTGGTTCACTGCGTGGCAAGAACAGTTCGTTGTTCTTGACCTTCAAGTTGTTACATTTTGGTATGCATTTTCTGTTTCTCACCCGCCTTGCTGGAGCCAGCCTCTCAGGGAGATAAGGGGGGCCTGGTTTGCCCACAGCATGTCCTTGGTGTTGAGCTTCTGCTGGAATTTTCCACAAGCTGCAAAGCTGTTACTTGCTGACACAGAGATGTGTGGGTCAGAGTGTACAGCCTCCATTTTGCTGTCATAGGATTATACAGGCCCAGGCCCGCAAGGTGAGACACACAGGGAAATACTCCTACATATTCCCCCCTTGGAGATGGAATTTACTACAAAGGAGTAAAAGCCTTCTCCAATCTAACTAGCAAGACAGCTAGACTGGTTAAGTCAGACTCATGGTCAAGACTGAGGACATAAAAAACAGTAAATGTCATTAACTCAATACTAACACGCTATCAATGATAACTAGAAGCAAATACTTCATAAAATCATACGTATTGTTCAAACGTAGTTTCAAAATACTAATACAGCAAACTACTAATACTAGAACACTCTTAGGGTGTTAGCAGCTATGTCTTAACACATGAAATTATAATCAACATTTAACCATCAGTACAATAAAATGCATAGCAAAAGCATCAGCAAATTAGTACAGAATATGAAAATGTAAACTAAGATGTTGTATAGTGGAGAGTTACTCATGGTTGACCTCCACACAGTCTAACAAAGTCAATGGTATCAGAGTCTTTAGACTGTAAAACGACATAATGTCCAAACCAAAGTCAATAGGGTGGACCATGATGAATGATGAGGTGTAAATGGACACTTCTCACATCAAGAAGACATCAAACAGGAACAAAATGGTCCACGTAATGGTGCTGATGAAGAAAGTCTTCAAACATAAGCATTGGACACAGTTCAAAAAGAAAGTCAATGAAATGTCCCAAAAACAAACAAACACATCCAAAACTTCACTTTCAGGAACACTGGATTGGTTGAAATAAAAATAAAACCAAACAAATTCCCCCCCAACAAGAAGAATGATTCTTGGGAAAAGAGAATCCAACAATCATGACTAAACAATGGAAATCATGAGGGACAAAGGGAAGGAATGTTGAAAACCACCAATGGATTAGGAAGCAGGGCATCAGGAACATCTTGAAGAACGACATCAGGAACGGAACAGGATCAATCTGTTTGGCAACTGCACCAAATCTTCAAGGTTTTGTTTTTTTCTCTGTAGCTGAAAAACAAAAGAAAACGAAGCTATTCTGCTTCATGGTTAGTTTGGGTCATTTCAACAATGCATGTATCTGGAACCAAATGACTGGGATGACATGGTCTCAACTGATTGATGTGGACCCATTTAAGGTTATCTTCACCTTGAGAATTTTTTTTTTGAGGCGAATTTGGTAAGCCACAGGTGAAGCTTTTTCCACTATAGGGAAAGGACCATGCCAACTGGGCAGAAATTTCTTCTCTTTTACCTTGTTTCTGCCAAAATTGAAATAGAATACCTTGTCGCCAATTTGGTATTCTTTGGAGGTAGTCCCTTGATCATAGTAGGCTTTTCTACCTCTAGCACTACTTTCCAAGTTCTTTTGGGCAAAGGCAAAGGCACTTTGCAAATGCTGACGCAAATGGGTGACGTACTCATGAGAGGAAGTAGCACTGGACAAGTTCACATCATTAGTCCTGTAAAGCAAATGAATTGGTAATATCATTTCCCTACCTGTCATCATCTCAAAAGGTGACACTCCTGTAGACCGATGAGGTGTGGCACGGATGGCCATGAGGACCAATGGTAACTTCATGTCCCAATCCTTGCCTGAAGATGACACATACTTCTTCAGAATGGTGATGATGGTACGATTAGCTCTTTCCACTTGTCCTGAGGACTGCGGTCGGTAGGCAATGTGTAGTTTACTCTTCACTCCTAGCATCTTCCACATGTGTTGGATCACTTCGGCAGTAAACTGAGATCCTTGGTCTGAATCCACTCGCATTGGCAAGCCCCACCGGCTGAACACATGATTCAGTAGTAAGGTAGCCGTAGTCTCAGCAGTGCAATTGGGTGCAGGAAGGCACTCCACCCACTTAGTGAACATGCAGGTGACAGTAAGCATGTACTTGTTGCCTCGGGTGGATCGAACCACCGGTCCAACCCAATCAATCTGGATATCTGACCAGGGCATAGCAATACCCTTCTTCCTGAGGGGTGCCCGATGGGATGGTGAAGATGGCTGGAAACGACAACAGGTCAGACAACCTCGTGTGTACATCTTCACATCCTGACGCATATGGGGCCAATAAGCCACTTGCTTCAAGGTCTCATAGGTGATGCCTTCTCCTCTATGTCCGGCACATGGTTCATCATGAGCATGTTGCAACATGATGCCACTATACGTCTGAGGCACAACCCATTGCTCAATGCCATGCTTACTCGTCCGAATAAGCAGGTCCTGGCAGATCTCAAACTTCTCTCTAGATGTATAGAGTATCCTCAGTTCTTCCGTTTGACACTCCTCTTCTGTCAATGGATGTTCTTGTGGATTCTGGATGTACTCATAAAATCTTCCAACCACAGGATCTGATTTCTGAGCCGTGACAAGGTCAAAGGATGGGACTTCACTGCTCCACTGGAACACTGGAGTCTCACAAAGCTGTTTAGTTTGCCGTCTGGTGACAGCCTGAACTGCCAATGCATCCGGTTCTGAGAACCGCCATAGTTCTCCGGTGAGCGCACCTTCCTTCGCGAGTAGGTCTGCCAGATCGTTCCCTATCTTGTCAGGACTATCAACTTTTGCATGACCCTTGACCTTCTTCCAATAGATGGTCATGTCATGGTCTCGTACCAATTGATCCAGAGCCAGAATCAAATTTCCATGATGTACTGGTTTTCCTTTAGAATTTAGCATGTTGTTCTGCTTCCAAATGGGCAGATGAGAGACAAAGTTCTGTCTCACATAATCTGAATCAGTGCATATGACTAGTTCCCTAAGTCCTCTCTGAACTGCAGACTGTACCGCCACCAAGGCTGCAACTATCTCAACATACTGGTTTGTCTGGGAACCCAAGCTGTGCTTCAAAGTCTCTTCAGGAATGGCTGGATTCCATACCACTCCCACACCTGCAACCAACTCATGGTCTGTATCACGGCGGTAGGCACAACCATCCACATAGACCTTAGGCATGGTCTCACAGATCTTTTCATCATACAGATGATGTAGATGAGGTTCTTTCTCCTGTGGGGGAACATCTGTTTCAGAAGTACCTGCAAGGGAATCATGGCCTGCACAGTCATGCAGGTCCGCCATACCTTGGGCTACTACATTGCGATGTTTCTGAGCATACCTTACCTCTAAAGGCCATCCTTGGAGAGCCAATGTCCAGGATACTATCCTGCTGTTGGACAACTGACCGGATTTGATTCGGTCACTCCCCAGGAAACTAACAATCTGATGACACGTTTCCACGATTAGCTTCTCACCTTGGATGTAACTCCTGAAATGTTGCAGAGCCCATACCGTGGTCCACAAGGATTTCTCACAGTCGGAATACTTCTTTTCCACATCAGATAGGCCTTTGCTAGCATAGGCCACGACCCGCTTGTCGGAATCATATTTCTGATACAAGACCGCACTCATGGTGTGCTTGGAGTAACCCAGGTCAACGTAGAACTCACGACCCCCCTCAGGGTACGCAAGGCATGGAAAGCGGCTAAGCTGATTCTTCAGCTCCTGCATAGCAGATTCCTGCTCTGGACCCCAAGACCAGGGCATATCTTTCTTCAATAACTTGACCAAGGGTCTGGTGATCTCTGCATACTCCTCTATGAACTGTCTGGAGTAATTACATATTCCCAGGAAGGAACGAAGTTCTGTGAGATTGGTAGGTTGTTTCAGCTGTTGTAAGGCCTGTACTCGCTTCTTCTGCGGTCTCAGACCCTCTGCAGAAATTTCATACCCTAGGTAATTCAGCGATTTCCTGCACCATTGTCCTTTGGGTAGTGTTAGTTTAGCTCCAGCATCTGTCAACTGTCTGAAAACATGCTCAATCTCTGCCACATGATCCTGAAAGGTAGGGCTCTTGATCAGAATGTCATCCATGTAGACCACAGTTCCTCGAGCTTCAGCATCTGGAAGTGCCTTATGGAGGAAGATGTTGAACTCAGCAGGTGAATTGAGAAAACCAAAGGGAGTTCTGTTCCACGTATACTGTTTCTTCCCAAAGGTGAAGGCCAGTTTATACTGATCATGTGGATGTACAGGTACGGTCCAAAACCCTGATGCCAAGTCTAAGCTTGTGAAATACTTAGCCCCTTTAATTGTAGCAAGACTCTGATCCAGCGGAGCCATCGGCCACCTGGACAACGGCACTCGCTTATTCAGCTGACGGTAGTCCAGTGCAATTCTCCAGCTGTTGTTCTTCTTCAGGATAGGCCACAGAGGGGAGTTGTATGTGCTGTTGCATTGCCTAATGATGCCCCTGGCCTCCAAAGTGTTGAGAATCTCTTGCACGGATTCGTAGGAAGCTAATGGGATCTTGTACTGGCGCACAAAGACAGGCTTACTATTAGGATCTGTAGGCACTCTGGTGACATGCAGGTCTGTACGGCCACAGTCATATGAGTCAACAGCAAAAAGTTCCTTGTATTTGTACAGCAACTCAGTCAACTGCAACTTCTCTGTGTCAGTAGTACACGCATCAGCCTGTTCAACTTGCTCTTTCACCATAGCATCAAACTCTGAGCAAGGCTGGTTGGATGGAATTTCCACTTGCTCCTCTATCTCCTCTTGCAAAGCTGAAGTTTCAACAGAATTCACCAGTCTGGACTTCTGGGGTAAAGGCATCCTTCTGGACAAAATCAAGAATTCGTCTTCCAACTGCACCTGTGAATCCGTTGCATCATATGGCCAGATGAACTCCACAGATAAGAGGCCTCTGGGAGAGGTAAACAGACATTCAGTTGTCTCCCCCCCCTGGCAGGTGTTCCAAATGGAGGGCAACCTGCCAATAATAGGCAAACTTACCTCGACATCAGGAAAAGACACTCCCACCAAAAATCCAAAAGGGTCTCCTTTAGACACCACAACTTCCTCTGAATGCGGATTGGTGACCAACACGTGAAAAGGTGCATCTGTAGCCTCCAAACATGGCAGAACACCGGTGGACAACCCTAGGTCACGAAAGTAAGAGTGAGGGTTGAAGAACACCACTTTATCCAACAGACGCTGTCCCTGTGCAAGGCGGAGCTGGATGGAAAAGTCCCTCACTCTTGCCGGGATGGTCACCTCTTTATCACAGACTACTTCACAGACCTGGGGTATGGTTTGCCCAGACTTTAAGCTCACAGGCGTCGACTCAGATTCCACTGGGTTGCCGTCCAGTCTGCTCCACAGGACAAGATTCATCAAGTCCACATAAACTCCCAGTCGCACAAGGCAATCGGAGCCCAGACATAAGGGCTGTTGTAGGCCTTTGACAACAGAGAAGTGATGGGTGAACGACTTCTGTCCCACCGTCAAAGGAAGACTGCACTTTCCCACTAGTGGCCTGGTACCTAGTCCAGGTACTTCTACCGAAATGGAAGAACACTTACTGAAGGGAAGTGGCACAGACTTGCGAAGACGGTAAAACAAGGTGTCACTGATGAAGGAGACGTCGCTTTGCAGCAGCAACGTGGACTGAAGTATTTGGATGTCAGTTATCTGGACAGGAACCGTGTAAGCATCACCCCTCTGTTGGATGTCGGTCAACCTACGAGGATGAGAAGGATCAGGACTGGGAATGGAAGCGAGGGTCTCTTGCGGCATGTCAGTAGCTTCATCAGGGGAGTTCTCCGCCGTAGGCGAGGCATTCAGAATAATCTCCAGGTTGTCATCATTTAGAACCATATCAGCTATCCGATCTGTCTGGACACGGATGACGTCACCACTCTGTTCGTCCCCCCCTGGTCCACCACGCAACTGGAGCTCCCAGGTGAACGGGTCAGCTGAGTTCTGGAACTTAATTCGACCTGGGGTATCCCGAAGTCCCACGGAGCTGGAGCCGCTGACTCTGCTCATCTGCTGGACTTTCCCATATGGAAGGGGCTCAGTGACTTGGGCCCAAATACCCTCATGGTGAAAATCCAAATCAACCCGCAATCTCTTCAGAAGATCAATTCCAATTAAGAATTCTTCGCCCGCACAGGTAGTAATTATGGCAGGGTGTTTGATACTCATCTCACCGAGCTGTAAGGAAAGCCACACCTGACCTACAGTCCCAGTGCTCTGTTTGCCATAAGCCTCCAGGGAGAATTTGCATGGGGTGACATGCAGCGTCTCCCCACCCCCCTTTAGGGATTCCTCTAGTTTCTGAAACAGGCCTTGGGTAATTAAGGTCACCTCTGAGGCTGTATCCAGGAGACCCGGACAGGAAAAGGTCTGATGAATCAACACATCCATGGTATATCTGGAACCTTTAGGAGTAAGTTTACCCATCAAGTACCTGGTTTCCTTAATAGAATCGCATAATAGAGGCCTTTCCTGGTCCGTGGGCTGGGCATTAGCCTTGGGCAACGAGGGCTCCTCACTGCCGGATGATAGAGCATCAACATGAACAGTGGGCATGTTGGCAGGTGACACCGGAGCCAAGCCTAGTCATGCTGTTTCTACTTCTGCAGACTCTGGGTGTTCCGAGATTTCAACGGACTTGACACTAGGCCCAGTCTGAGTTGTTGGACCGGGGACCTGGTCCTTGTTCCCTGGGTAAGGGTTTCCTCTCTTATGAGAAGATGAGGGATATTGTGAGGCTCCAGCATTTGAACCCTGCTGTTTAGCCTGCAGTGCTTTTATTTGGCCTTCTAGGGCCCTAATCTTCTCCTCAGGATCGGGACTCTGATGCTTAGCTATCATTTGATCAAGCTGTGCCTGCAAGTTCCTGATCTTCTCCTGAGCCCACTGTCTCTGATTATGACGCCTCCTCCGAAAATGGGGTTGATCCTCGTGAGCAGTAGGAGGCGCTGTGTCCCTCGGCTGGTGTGGTTGGTTACTGCCGCCACGGGACTGGGCAGGTGGGTTTACCACCTTGTTTTCCAGAGAAAGTGTGGATGTAACAGCACAAACACTGGGTTGGGCCCCCGGGCTGCGGTTCTTTGATGCGGGTCTGGGTGTCGCCCCCGCGTGTGTTGTGCGACACATATCAAAAACCTCCTCTGCCCGCTTCAACAGAACGGTGAAAGGTTCTTTCTTGTAACCTGCTAAAGACACTTTCACGTGGTTGGGCAGGCCTTTCACGAAAAGGGTCCTAAAATCTCCAAATTCAAGGTCTTTGGTATCTGGATCCGCCCCCCCTTCGTAAAATACCTCCTTCAGGCGATAGGCCCATTCATGTGGACTCTCATTCGGGCCACAGCACATATTATATGCTGCCCTTTTGGCCTCGGTGGGATCCGCGAACTGTCCATACCGCTTCTTCAGGGCCTGTTCCACTGTGGATAGGTCATTATGCTCGGCTAAAATAGCTTTTAAATATGTTTGGCACTCAGCCGCAAACGTCCACTTCAGTAGAGCTCTTTTATCTGATTCAGCATGAACCTGTAATTCTTCAAAAAGGTCACGCATGCTATCCAGGTGAGCGTGTATAGTCACCCCTGAATACTCTTTAAAAGGTACAATCATAGAGCGAAGTGTTCTCATTGTTTGGTTGTGCTGATCTCTAGATAAAGGAGTAACTTTGGGTGTTTGGGTGTAATACCGCTGCTCACCAGCAGGAGAAGAGAACAGTGGTGTGGGTATGCTGCTGATGTCAGCAGGTGGGTCAGAGGACTTTGACCTTCCTGGGAGGAGCACAGGCCCACTGGTACTGGTGACATCATCATGCGGGGCAGAGGACTGTGACCTTCCTGGGAGGAACCTCTGTGCACTTGTAGCAGGGCCCTCATCAGGTGCAGTGTACTGTGACCTTCCTGGGCGGGACCCAGGCCCAAGGGCACCAGCGTCCCCGTCAGGCAGGACAGAGAGCTGTGGCCTTCGTGGGCGGAGCATATGTGTAATTGTACCAGTGTTCTCATCGGGTGCAGTGTACTGTGACCTTCCTGGGCGTGGCCCAGATGCAGCTGTACTGTAGCCGTCATTGGGTGGTACAGTACCCTGTGACCGGACAGGGCGGAGTCTGTGCTCCGGCATACTGTCGAAGGCTTCAGGGGTTAGGGAACTGTACCGGGGAGGAGCTGTGGAGAGATTTCTGGGACTTACATAAACACTGTTAGGTTCCCGTGCAGGGCTAGAGGGCCTATCCACATCCCCAGTCTCTCCCCCCCCATCACTATCTATGGGCAGTGACTCAGGGTCATCACATATATTTCGCACTTCCCTACGCACGGCATCTAAATCTTCTTGGCATCGCTTTAATGTCTGCACGGAAGAATCTTTCTCTTGTATTGCCTGGTCCAACAGCTGCGAGAGAGATTTATTCTCTTCCCACATTTCATTCCGCTCCTCTTTGGCACTGTACCATGCCTCTTGAGCAAAGCTGCACCTCTCCTGTTCTTGCTGCAACTCTCGTCGCAGAGCAGACATAGCACCCTCAGATCTATCTCTCACTTCTTGCTGGAACGATTGTAATCTAACAACTTCTTGACACCTTAAATCAAGAGTCTCTTCAACGTCAGCTAGCTGCTGTGTTTTAGACCCCAAAACAGCATCTTTCTGCCTTAGCTCACACTGTAGGGAACAGACTTGTTTTTCACACTGGGATTTCAGATCTTCTAGAGCTGCACATTTATCTCTCAGTACTGGGCAATTAACACATGTTAGCTGACCTTGGGTACTGCTTGACTCCCTATCTCCTACAGCAGTCGCCTGAGCCAGTCTGTCTGCCCACGAACGCTGCAATTCAGCTTTTTCTGTGGTCAGAGCAGTCACTGTTTCCTGCGATCGCTGCAGGGCTACCTGTAGCGAGGAACAGTTATTCATAGCATTTTCTTTGATAGCTAGCAGGGTGCAAACTAATTCTGCTAGATCTGTTAGAGTAAGCTTAGCTTTGCCTTGCACAATATTGGTCAAAACTGAGGTATATGCTGCTTGGCTATCACCAGATTCTTTTCTAAATAGGGAGAGCAATGACTCAATGGAGTAGCTCTTCTGTGATTTGCTTTGGGCAGCGTTAATAAGAATCTCAAAAACATTCAACTCTAGTTTAGTGAGCGAAGTAGTGTGTGACGTCATCATGGCTGGCTGAGCTGACTGCAATAATATCTTGCTGCTATCTCTAAGCCGTAAATCTTAACTAGCAGCTTTACTGTTCAGCTACCAGATCCTCCCCCCCTTCGCAGTTCTCTGAGAAATACTTTAACAGCACAGTTCAGTGACACAGAAAGCAAGGAATCAGTGAAGCAGTACGAAAAATTACAGAAGGCAAATATCCCCAGCCTGTCAGTTCTCTCTCACTGAAGTCACACAAACCTGAATACTTTCTCAACTTTATGAGTTCCCGGGCGACGCCCCCATTATCTGTAGGATAAATCACAGATAATAAATTACCTGTGTCCAGGTTCCCCTAAGCAGAACTATCTGCAAGCAAATAATCCTGAATTAGGTCTAGGGGTGGGAACCTTGGAACCTAGCCAAATACTTCCGTTAGAAAGAACTGTAGCTGAGATTGTAGGCTGAGATATATATATTAGATTTATTATAGTATGTCAGGTAAGAAAATAGAGCTAAGGTATACAAAATAGAACTCTGCAAGCTTTGGCTGATTACAAAATTACTGGCTGATAAAAATTACACTCATACGTCACACTACTAAACTCTAATTCTTACTGGTTACCAGATAAAATTACACCACTGATCAGTCACACTATGTTACGAGGTAGTACAGTTATTAGCAGCTTCTCCTAATCACAAGTACGACAGCACCAGCCTTCTGCTCAGGTAAATACCACTAACTAGCCCCCGACTAGTAGGAAATGAATCACCGTGTTTCTCACCAGGCCTAGACCTCAGGGTCGTTTCTCTCGGGAGCTGGCACGGGACACCTCACAGACTCAAGCTGGATTCACAGCGAGTCTCAGTCGCAGCTGGAAGGGAACTCTGCAGCAGATAAGGAGGTCACAGGTCACGCAGGGCAGGTACAGCTGAACCACGATACTTTCCTCCAGATACACAGTTCATCAGTTGGTGGACCTTATTAGGTCTCACTGGTCTTCTTTTCACCTCCACCTTCTTCCAAGGCTTCTTACTAACTCTTCTTTTTTCCCGCTCTCCCCGTACCTCTTGGTCCGGTGGCTGCAGGAACCAAACTGGATCTTCCTTGGTTCACTGCGTGGCAAGAACAGTTCGTTGTTCTTGACCTTCAAGTTGTTACATTTTGGTATGCATTTTCTGTTTCTCACCCGCCTTGCTGGAGCCAGCCTCTCAGGGAGATAAGGGGGGCCTGGTTTGCCCACAGCATGTCCTTGGTGTTGAGCTTCTGCTGGAATTTTCCACAAGCTGCAAAGCTGTTACTTGCTGACACAGAGATGTGTGGGTCAGAGTGTACAGCCTCCATTTTGCTGTCATAGGATTATACAGGCCCAGGCCCGCAAGGTGAGACACACAGGGAAATACTCCTACAGCACAGGCCCACCCAATTTAGGCTCAGGCCCACCCAACAGCAGCACACTGTTGCGGTAGCTGCCGGGGATCCCCAAGCCCCTTTAACTGAAGATGTCCCTGAAGACACCCAGAAACAGCAGAATAACATGTATAGAATGTTTGTACGTTTGGGAAGCTTGCCAGGTGCCCTTGGCCTGGATTGGCCGCTGTCGTGGACAGGATGCTGGGCTCGATGGACCCTTGGTCTTTTCCCAGTATGGCATTACTTATGTACTTATACTGGAGAGTGTGTGAAAGAGTATCAGTCCTGACCTTTCTCATCTCAACCAAACTGTGGAGCTTCTGTCCTTTCATAGAGAGGATGAGGAGGCTCATTATTTTTCCTTGAAGCGAAAGTCCTCATTAGGTAGCTGAAAGCAGTGGTGTGCTGGTAAATTTTTAACAGGCTCTCTCCCCGGTCCACCTCTGCGCCCCCCCCCCCCCCCAAATTGCAGAGCTGGCTATATTGAGGGAGAGAACCTGGGGGTGGCAATGCATTACTCCTTCCAATAAAAGTTTTTTTTTTAATGCTCCCAGGTTTTGGTTTAATGCTCCCAATTCATTTTAATGTGGGAGAAAAAGCATAAATAAGTAAATAAATAGATAGATAGAAACTCTGAATGCTGAGCACCTGATTCTCATAACATGATATCTGTTTTAGTGGCCCTTTACCAGGAGAGAAAAAATTCCTGCATGAATATAACAAGTGCTAGGGTGTCCCTATAATCAGCCCCTTCAAATGACACACTGATTACGATTTATAACAAGTTAATACTCTATGAAAATTTATTCCGTATTATACTTCTGTGTACATCCCTATACACAAGCTGGCATGTTTGAAAATAAAAGTGAGACTAAATTCAGCAACGAAGACCGTCACCTACCTATTCCAGACCTACCGCTCCCCCGAGCCCCAGGGTGCCCTCCCGGCACCTACCTGAAGCCATCCTGGTGGTCTCTAGTAGAGTCATTGGGGCAGGAAAGATCCCCAGTCTTTCCTGCCCGCTGCCGGCGCTGACCCTCCTGCAGCCACTTCTTCTTTAAAATGGCTGCCGAGTCTTCAACGGTGGCCTTGCGAGACTTCAGAAAAGTCTCGGCAGCCATTTTTAAAGACCAATGTGGCATCGGGAGGGTCAGCTCCGGTAGCGGGCAGGAAAGACTGGGGATCTTTCCTGCCCCAAAGACTCCACTAGACCATCGGGTTGGCTTCAGCCAGGTATGTGCAGGGGCCCTACGACTCGAGGGAGGAGAGGCAAACAGGGAGCGGGACCTTGTGGGAGATTTAACCACTGGCTCGCAAAATCTAAAAAAAATTAACAAGCACACCACTGACTGGAAGTCACAAATGAGTTTCACAAATCAGACAGACTTTGTGATTTTTGGTAAACAGAGACCTGATCTCATGGCATCCAAGCCAACAATTGCTAGATGACTGAAGGAGACTATCGCGTCATCTTAAAGATTAAAACCAGCACACGTCCATTTTTGGCCTGAGACCTTACCACCACCCATTGACCTAGTGGTAAGGTCTCACGCGCTAACCGGGTGGTAAGCGTTCAAGGAGCGTCAACTGCCGATTACCGCCGGGTAAGCACCATGTGGTAGATAATAGAAAATATTTTCTACTGCATGTTTTGGGCACGCACCAAAAATGGAATTACCACCGGAGCATGCGGTAGCTGGGCGGTAGTGCCAATTTGACGTGCGTTGGATGCGCATAGGGGCCTACGCACCTTAGTAAAAGGGAATTAGTTGGCATAAATGGCCACCTCTAAATTTTAGTTGTGGGAATGGGCGCAGCAACTTCAGGCGAGGTTTATAGAATAGGGCTAAGGGCATTGTTTTTTGGTGCTGATTTTTTAGGCACCATGTTTAGAATCTAGTCCTAAGTGTATCCACCATTAACGCACAGACAGTATTTAAAATGTGGTAACTGAATCCATGATAAATGCAATTATTTTATTTTATTATTTTAAAAATTTGTAGCCTGCTTCATCTACCATTCTGAGCGGGTAACAGAAAAACACACAATGGGGAAATTTTATATATGGCGCTGAACATTAGGTGCTACTTCCACACTGAATTTTCAGTGTGAAAAAGCCTTCTAATGTATTAAAAGCTCCGAAATGGGGATAGAAATAGCAGATCCGCACAAAAACACACTTATGCTCCCATTTATAGAATAACACGTGTTTGTAAGAGTATCTACAAAGGGGGTGTGTCCATGGGAGGGGCATGGGTAGTCCAGGGATGTTTCCTTAAAATGCATGCGATGTTTTAGAATTCAGGGGATCCCTGCCCAACTTGCACGCCGGGATATACACTTGGTTTCAATTGGTGTAACTTCCTGTGCCCAAAGCTGAGCACAAATCCCAGTGCTATGAGCTGTTCTGTAAAGGGTCCCGATTGCGGAACGTCCATTAAAGAATACCATTCAGTGCCAAATTTTATCGAATTTTGAGCGCCATTAATAGAATTCCTCCCATGATATTTCATAACCATAACACAAAACAAACACATCATACTCTTTTAAAACATACACAAATAAAAACCACTGCATTACTGATATCAAAATCAGACCCTAGTGCACTCCCATTCTCCACCCAAAACCTGCCTATTTTCTATTCAGTAACAGGCTACGCAGTTAGCATGTGAAGCAACTGGCGCTAATTTTCATGCCATAAAGGTAACAATTACTGTTCTCATTTATTAACAGTGCATGCAGATTCATGTGTTACCTGTGTAGCACACTTTGGTAAAAGGGACCCTTAATTTTCTTTTTATTTATTGCATTTGTATCCCACATTATCCCACCTCTTTGCAGGCTCAATGTGGCTTACAATAAATCATGGATAGTGGAAATGAGAGGAGAATTGACATTTAGTGTTACAGAAGTATTTTGGGTACCATGGTAATGGAAAACAAGATCTAGTGACATGACATAAGGCATTCTTAACATTGCTAGATATGTATTGGGATTTCACAAGTTGTGGTATATCTTGTCGAAGAGATGGGTCTTCAGCTGTTTGCGGAAGTTGGTCAGTTCATAAATATGTTAATATAAAATATGTTAAATATGTTGCCAAGATTTGCTGTTGATTCTTTAATAAAAAGGTTTTATTCTTTTTGGTATAGCTATGATTAGAATGGTGAAGCACAATACATTTCTTTAGAGTGTTCACATCTTCTGTTGCCTTTCCGTAACATTGACTAAGGCATTCATGTGCTGTATCCAAAACATTACACCAAAATTCTGACTTGACTTAAACATAAACCCAGGTGCTCACAGCAGAGAAATGGGATAAGAAGACAAAGAAGGTGGAACTGAGTTGGGAATGTGGTTATTAAGACCCCCTTTTACTAAGGTGCACTCACATTTTTAGCGTGCATTCCTATGGGCATCTCTAATATTTAGCGCACACCCAATTTTAGTGCACGCTAAAAACATGAATGGGCCTTAGTAAAAGACCCCCTAAATCAGAGAGCTACCCAAAGGAGGAAGCAGAGGGTATTAAGGAAATTATTTGCAAAGCAGGGTAGCTTTCTGCATGTTGTTTAATGTTAAAAATGAATAAACAAAAAGTATATATCTTTATTTATTCATTTTTAACATTAAGCAACATGCAGAAAGCCTGCTTTGCAAACAATTTCCTTAATACCCTCTATAAACTCCTAAAGTCCTCAGGGGAGTTGATGTTTAAATATCCAAGAGGAAAACAGAGGATGCAACTTTGTTTAAAAATGTAAAAAGAAATATGCTAGGTCTAGCCAAAATCAGGAAAACTGTTGGAAGGAATGTAGCCATTACTGCCTCAATGGGTGGTAAAAGGATTCAGAAATAATTTCTGCTTTTGCATGCTTTTCTTTGAAGGTCCGAACGAAAGATCGAATATTTGACAGCATAGGCCATCTCATTAACCATCATCTGGAGAATAATTTGCCAATAGTTTCTGCCGGGAGCGAACTGTGCCTGAAGCAACCAGTTGAGAGGAAACAGTGATCTAACCAGCAAAGCTACTTCAATCCGTTGAATGCTGCAAATATAAAACCCCCAGAGGTGTAGTACAGCATCCATCAAACGTCTTCTTTAGGTTTGCGAAGACCATGCCAATACAGACTCATTGTTCCTGAGACATTGAATCTGGCTATGAACGTGGCCACACGACTTTCTTAACAATTGATTTTTTTTTTAAAGCAAAAACAAAATTTCTCCGATCCTCTAATGTGAATATTGAAAGTGTATATACATATAACATAAGTATAAATATATTTATATTTTTAAAGATAATACATGGTAACGGCACTGGACTGTGCCATCGGTTTTTAACTAAAAGAAAAAAAAATAGTTGTGTTCAGAAAAAAGAAGAGATTGCCAAACTTTATTTGTGGTTTTTATCGAATAAGCACAATACAAGAAAGAACACAAGTAAGTCACATTAATTCAAGGATAAGGAACAGAGAGTTGAGCAGCAGATATTCTGATAACAGAAATGTTCTTTTTTTCTTCAAGCATGACAATATCTCTAAAAGAATTCTTGGGTGTTATTTATTTCACAAGGCTTTTATGTTTTTGATGTTGAGGTTGAGTTTTTGTATGATGTTACCTGAAACGTCTGTGACTTGCTTGATGATACCTAGGAGTATGATCAACCTGTGTATATTTGTCTATTTTTCAAAATAAGAAACAGTATATGATTAGAGTACTTCCAGGCTTCAGTTCTGATTTATTCTAAGAGCAGCTGTAAAAGTTTCATAATCTTCAATACCAAATAATGCGGTGTAGAGGCACCAGTTGAATAAGGCACAACTTTGTGTTTTTTAAACAAAACAAAACATTTTTTAATTCTTAAAATTGGTAAGAAATGTATTTGGGCCTTTAAAATTTCAATAAAAGGTGTAGCATGATTTTCTTCTTAACAAATGATGACTCTTCTCTCTGTAAAAAAAAAAAAACCAACAACCAAACATCTATACTGGACAGAGCAAATGACAGTTCCAGTGAACTTGGTGCTTCTTCACATTGTTTATAGGTAATTTCTTACACATTGGATCGATTTTATTCTTGGTTCTTTGAGAAGAGTATAAAAAAGGAAAAAAATGAATGGAGATTTAAAAAGCTCTGGAAGATATTTTGCTTCCATTTATTGAAAGTTTGATTCTCTGGCCGCAAAGGGCATCTGCATTTTGTTTTTCTCTATCACTGTCTAGTGTTCATGCACTCAGACTTCTTGTTCTGGGGCTATTCCAACTAGGACAATTAATCTAGTTCAAAGTATGCTTGCAGTCACCATATTCTTGTTGCAAGGTTGTATTCCTTGGTCTGTTTTAAAGATAGTTTATGTACCTAAGGTTTAATTTGGGTTCAGAATGTTTTCCTACATGATCTTGTTCTCAGGAATCAGGATAACGTGTTCAAAGCTGTATCCCGGTGCAAATATCTTCGGGGAAACCATGGCATTTCTTATTGATTCAATAATGGAGTCTTACATTTGGTCTTGTAATTATGGCATGGATTTTTGTTCTAACTCCCCACTTCGTGCACTACATTTTATTGGATCTGGAGGTGTGCCCTACAAGGAGACTTCTGAGGAGAGTTAGCATGAGCTGAGCTTTAGTGATGGATTATCCAAGGCCTTGCATTTACAGCATTCCTTCATACCTATCACAAAAAGATGCCACAGCTTTCAGGGAAAGAAAACTTGTGCAGATTTAAAGCCACTTACTTTACCATACCATACACATTAGAAGTATTCACTTTTCAAAGATTTGGATTATACTTAAATGTACCAGCTTTAGTTCATTCCATTTATCTGAATGGAAATGAGAAGATATTAGAAACCAATTTATGCATACTGTATATTGGGTACTATATTACAAAAAAATATATATTCTAAAT
Source organism: Microcaecilia unicolor (assembly GCF_901765095.1). NCBI lineage: Eukaryota > Metazoa > Chordata > Amphibia > Gymnophiona > Siphonopidae > Microcaecilia > Microcaecilia unicolor. The sequence continues at coordinate 198,337,372 of NC_044032.1, forward strand.
GCAGTGTCATTTCAAACCGAAATAAAAAGGTCTCCAATAGAAATGTATGAAACGAGCACAATCTCTGTTTCTATACACAATGTTGAGAAAATGTTTGCAGACCCCTAAGTACAAGTTCTTAGCATGGCCCCTTTGTTTAACTGAAACCAGGGTTTTCTTATGCAACACAAAGGATATAAGTTTAACAATTTTATGTTTCCTGAAACACAATAATGTATCAATTAGGCTAATTCATAATCAGTGTGTGAACATGAACTCTGGCTTCCTTAAATCAGTTAATTGGATAATTAGAATCAGGAACTGCAGAGTAAATCCACATAACTAAGTTTGAGCATCTTGTCCTATATGAATGCCAAGCCATTTTGAGTTTAATCTCCTCTATAAAAGCTAGTGAGAACGCATCAAACCACAATGAAAAGAAATTTCAGGGGACCTACCAGAAGGAGTAGTTGACGCTCATTTGTCTGGATAGGAATGCAATACCATTAGAAAATATTTGGTCTCCATCCAACCACTGTCAATTTATAAATGGAAAAAGTTGAAGACTAAAGTGATTCTGCCCAGGAGAGCTTGTCCTGCTAAATCATGCTAAGAATGAAATGGAAAACTTTCCACACAGTTACAGAAAAGCCCAGATTAAAATCTAAAGATCTGCGTTCCTCTTTCTCTGTGGCTGATGTGAGTGTTCATGCATCAACCATCAGGGAAAAACAGAATGGATGTAGGGTCCATGGGAGAATAACTAGGAAGAAACCAATTCTCTCTAAAATAGTGATCGTCGCTGTTTTTCTAGTCAGGGTCATGTTGGCCAAATAAAAACAAAACAAAAAAAAAACTGTGAGATCCAAGATCATTGCTGGAGAAAGCAGACAGAACATTGGGCAGTCTGTGTATTTAGTATTTTATTTTTAAAAAATGTCTAATCTGCCTACAACTAAACGGAGTACATAAAAACATACATAATAAAACAGTAGACAAATGAAACTATCTATACTCAGTCCACTTCAGAGCTATCAACCCCACAGGTGTACGGGGGGAGGGGGAGGTGGCATCTTCCTTCAGTGAGCCAGCTGTCCTGAGGAGCTCCCCCTCTGATGTGGTTGGTCTGGCTGCACAGATACATTCAGATTAATTTGTGTAATGGAAATAAAGCCTATCCCACACACATATTCTCTTTCCTAAGCCCATCTTTCCCCACACATTCTCTATCACTGTTCCCCAGCATCTCTGCCCCAAAATTCTCTCCTGTAGCTCTGCCCCAGCTAGTCCCAATCTCCACTCCATCCCATCCCCACTACTGAGCCTTCACCATCCTGTTCCTACTTCCAACCCCTTCAAACTGACACTCTCTCCAGTGCCATCTCTGAAACAGCTATTCTGTTTTCTTCTGACACTACATAACTCTCAGTAAACAGTGCCCAATCTCTTCCACTGCTCTCTCAGTCTTATGAGAATAGTGAAGGAGTAAGGGAAACATGTGGCTCAAAGTTACAGAGATCTGAATGGTGCAAATTGAAAACAGATGGATGTAGTGCCACTAGGAAAACTGGGGGAGGGGGAAGAGTGAGGGTCACATCTAGGATAGCTGGGGGCCACCACTGGGCCTTGCACTGAAGAACACTGCTCCAAAAAGAACATTGTTGCCCACCTCTGGTTTTCCAGAATTATCTGGATGACCCACAAGATATCTGGAATAATATTCTCTGATGTGAGTCAAAAATTGAACTTTCTGGTCACATAAGCAAATGTTTTGTATAACAAAAACCAAGGTAAGAACTTCATCCTGACTGTCTAGTATGGTGGTTCAGGTAATTCCCTAATCCCTTATTTGTCCTGTTTTTCTGTTTTGATTAGATTGTAAGCTGCATTGAGAAGGAACTATCTCTTACATTTTTAGTGTACAGAGTTGCGTATATCTAATAGAGCTATAGAAATGATAAGTAGTATCTTGGTGTGGGGCTGCTTTGATGTAACAGGACCTGGACAGCTTACTATCATTGAAGAAATCATGAATTCTCCTTTATACATAAGAACATAAGGAAAGCCATACTGAGTCAGACCAATGGTCCATCTAGCCCAGTATCCTGTTTCCAACAGTGGCCAAGCCAGGTCACAAGTACCTGACAGAAACCCAAATCAGGGCAACATTCCATGCTACCAAACCAAGGGCAAGCAGTTGCTCCCCCATGTCTGTCCTAATAGCAGGCTATGGACCTTTACTCCAGGAACTTGTCCAAACCTTTTTAAAACCAAGATACGCTAACTGCTGTTACTATATTCTCAAGCAAAGAGTTCTAGAGCTTAACTATTCATTGAGTGAAAAAATATTTCCTCCTATTTGTTTTAAGTATTTCCATGTAACTTTGTTGAGTGTCCCCTAGTCTTTGTATTTTTGGAAAGAGTAAAAAATTGATTTACATCTACTTGTTCTACACTACTCAGGATTTTGTAGACCTCAATCACATCTCCCCTCATCCATCTCTTTTCCAAGCTGAACAGCCCTCTGAGGAGTTCCATCCCCTTTATCATTTTAGTAGCTCTTCATTTAACCTTTTCTAATTCCGCTATATCTTTTTTGAGATATGGCGACCAGAACTGAACACAATACTCAAGGTGTGGACCCACCATGAAGCGATACAAAGGCATTATGGTATTTTCGGTCTTATTCACCATCCCTTTCCTAATAATTCCCAGCATCCTGTTTGCTTTTTTGGCCACCACAGCACATTGAGCAGAAGATTTCAGCGTATTATCTAAAACAACACCCAGACCCTAGCATCAGGTAACTATGATTCGGATTATTCTTTCCAATGTGCATCACCTTGCATTTGTCTCACATTAAATTTCATCTGCTATTTGGATCCCCAATCTTCCAATTTCCTAATGTCTTCCTGCAATATTTCACAGTCCGCACATGTTTTAACAACTTGAATAGTTTTGTGTCATCTGCAGATTTAATTACCTCATTTGTTGTTCCGATTTCCATATCATTTATAAATATGTTAAATAGCATGGGTCCCAGTACTGATCCCTGGGGCACTCCACTGTTCACCTTCCTCCATTGAGAGAAATGACTATTTTGTTTTCTGTCCAATAACCAATTCCTAATTCACAAAAGAACATTGCCTCCTATCCCATGACTCCAGTTTCTCAGGAGTCTCTCATGAGGAAAAGATTTCTGAAAATCTAGATACACTACATCAACTGGCTCACCTTTATCCACATGTTTATTCATGTCTTCAAAGAAATGACGCAAGTTAATGAGGCAAGACTTCCCTCTGCTGAACCCATGCTGACTCTGTCCCATGAAACCATGTTTGTCTATGTGTTCTGTAATTTTATTCTTTATAATAGTTTCCACTATTTTGCCTAGTAGTGATGCTAGGCTTACCAGTCTGTAATTTCCCGGATCACTCCTGGAACCCTTTTTAAAAGTCAGCATCACATTGGCCACCCTCCAATCTTCAGGTTCTACGGATGATTTTAACAACAGGCTACATATTACTAACAGCAGATCAGCAGTTTCATGCTTGAGTTCTTTGAGTACCCTTGGATGTATGCCATCCAGTCCAGGTGATTTACTACTCTTTAATTTGTCGATTTGGCTCAGTACATCTTCCAGTTTCACAGATAATTTCTTTCAGTTCCTCCACATCATCACCCTTGAAAACCATATCCGGTATATGCAGATCTCTTACATCTTCTTCCATAAAGACCAAAGCAAAGAATTCAGGCAGTTTCTCCACTATGGCCTTGTCCTCCCTGAATGCCCCTTCTGCTCCTTCGTGATCTAACAGTCCCACGGATTCCCTCACAGACTTTCTGCTTCTGATTTACCTGAAAATGTTCCTACTGTGAGTTTTAGCTTGTGCAGCAAGTTTCTCTTCATATTCTCTTTTAGCTTTCTTTATTAATGCTTTGCATCTAATTTGCCAGTGCTTATGCTGCTTCTTATTTTCTTCATTTGGGTCCTTTTTCCATTTTTTGAAGAACATTCTTTTGGCTGTAATAGCCTCTTTCACTTCATCTTTTAACCATGCTAGCTGTTGTTTTCTCTTCTTTCCACCTTTGCAAATAACGTGGGATGCATCGTCACCAATGATCAGATCCAAAATGTCCCCCTCCCCCCTCTTGTCAGTTCCTGGACTAGTTGCTTCAAGAAGCAGTTATTTATTACATCTAGAAATTTTATCTCCCTGGCACTCCCTGATATAGCATATATCCAGTCAATATTGGGGTAATGTAATCACCCATTATTATAGTGTTGCCCAATTTGCCAATTTTCCTAATTTCTGTAAACATTTCTTCATCTGTCTGTTTGTTCTGTCCCGGCAGACGGTACTATAGCCCTACAAGAATACCCCTTCCTTTTACACATGGAATTTCTATCCATAATGATTCCACGCTGCTCTCTGTTTCATGTACAATGTTTATTTTATTTGACTCAATTCCCTCTTTAACATATAGTGCAACCCCCTCCAGATTTCAAAGGATGTGGAGTGCAGGGGTGGCCCAAGACAATCTGCCTCCTGAAGCAAGGAATGAGCTGCAACCCCTGCTCCTCCGCCATCCCCCGGCCATGATCTGACATCTCCCCCACTTCCTTACCTAACCCCCTTCCCCAAATTTTCCCTGTTCTTTTCTTGTTTTTCAAAAGGCGGTGGCAGCAGCGATTCCCATAGGCTGCCTTGCCACCAGTCCAGGCCCCTTCTCTCTACTGCAGGAAGCCTGCCTCTCTGACATAATTTCCTGTTTCCTCGAAGGTGGGCTGCAGTAGAGAGAAGGGGCTGGGAACTGTGGCAGGCAGCCCATAGGAATTGCTGCTGCCACCACCACCTTTTAAAAAGCAAGAAAAGAAAAAGTAAATTCAGGGAATGGAGTTGTGGAAGGAAGGAATGGTGGGGGCAATGCTGTCTCAGAAGAGTGCTGCCTGAGGCCCCCCCCCCCCCCCCCCGCCTTAGTTGGCCTAATGGTAGGACTGCCACTGGTGGGGCGGATTGCCTTGCACCACTTAGAATATTTTTCTTCATATTTGAAAGAAGTGATTTAGTGAAATAAGCAAATTAATTGCCACTCCATTCACCCCATCTTCTGCACTTGCAGGAGTGGAATATCATGGTCAACAGTACTAAATGTGACTTCATGTGTCATCTGAACTGTCTCCATATCATGTGCCATCTGAACTGTCTGCACAAAAGCCAGATTGGCAAGGAGATACAACTTTCCCAGCCTGAATATATTCCAAAAATTCTTGAGCAGTCTTTTCCACCATTTTAATTAGCAATGGAAGAAGCAACAGTAGGCAATAATTCGCAAACCTTTTGGACCTAACCCATTTTTCTTCAGAAATGATCTAACCACCACTTAACAAATTAGAATAGCCCTGCTCCTCTGGACAGCTCATGATTTAAAAAATCCATGAAAGAGTCTTTGATCAACCTGTTTCAAGTAACTGCAGGGGATATGATTGAAGTAACAAGTGATTCACTTGATCCCCTGCATTAATTATTCCATCTCCACTATATTCATTGACTAAATCCTGCGTGGGTCAAAGCAAGTGGAGCTTCTGTCATACCCCTCTCATATTCTTGCTGCTTCCTCATTTATACACATAACCTTCTCCTTAACTTCTTCTCTTGCTTTCACTACCAAATTTGGGATACCCCTGAGGCAGAAATCCCATACACAGTTGCATTTGGCACCTTTTTAATGTCTGATGTTTATATTGGAGTGGCCTAGTGGTTAGGGTGGTGGACTTTGGTCCTGAGAAACTGAGTTCAATTCCCACTTCAGGCACAGGCAGCTCCTTGTGACTCTGGCAAGTCACTTAACCCTCCATTGCCCCATGTAAGCCACATTGAGCCTGCCATGAGTGGGAAAGCGCAGGGTACAAAAATAATATTATTTTTTCTTAAGAAGTAAAACCTGCAAAATGTTTACTTGAGAAATGTACACACACCAGAGAATTTTGGAGCAAGGTAAGCCCACCAGTACCTTTGAATTTACTTGAACAGGTATCAGCTTGAGTCAGTTGATCAGAAACATAGCGCTTCTTTGCTTCTCTGAATGTGAACCTGTAGGATCTGGTTGGGTAATACAACAGGGTTCTGTGGCAACTTATGCCTTTTCCAGTTAGTAATATAGTGGATTATGGCAGATAAAGAGCCATTTGGTCCCTCCAGTCTTCCCAACAAGATAAACTCATAGCATAAGGAATGATGTGATACTACATATGCATACTTGATCTTAATTTCTCCTTGCCATTTTTAGGGCATGGATCATAGAAATCTGCCAGGCACTGGTCTTGTTCTCCAACTACTGAAGCTGAATCTGTCCAGCAATGATCAGGATACAGACTGTAGAAGTCTGCCCAGTACTGGCTTTGCTTCTCAATTACTGGCGTTGCCATCTAATCACTGCTAAGCTTGTTTGGTTCCAGGCCTTCCGTGCAGGATTGCATTCCAAGTTGTTAAATTGCGACAGGATTGTGAAAAATTACAAGAGGACCTTACGAGACTGGGAGACTGGGCGGCTAAATGGCAGATGACGTTTAATGTGAGCAAGTGCAAGATGATGCATGTGGGAAAAAAGAACCCGAATTATAGCTACGTCATGCAAGGTTCCACGTTAGGAGTTACGGACCAAGAAAGGGATCTGGGTGTCGTCGTCGATATTATGCTGAAACCTTCTGCTCAGTGTGCTGCTGTGGCTAGGAAAGCGAATAGAATGTTGGGTATTATTAGGAAAGGTATGGAAAACAGGTGTGAGGATGTTATAATGCCGTTGTATCACTCCATGGTGCGACCGCACCTTGAGTATTGTGTTCACTTCTGGTTGTCGCATCTCAAGAAAGCTATAGTAGAATTGGAAAAGGTGCAGAGAAGGGCGACTAAAATGATAGCGGGGATGGGACAACTTCCCTATGAAGAAAGATTAAGGAGGCTAGGGCTATTCAGCTTGGAGAAGAGACGGCTGAGGGGAGACATGATAGAGGTATATAAAATAATGAGTGGAGTGGAACAGGTGGATGTGAAGCGTCTGTTCACGCTTTCCAAAAATACTAGGACTAGGGGGCATGCGATGAAACTGCAGTGTAGTAAATTTAAAACAAATCGGAGAAACTTTTTCTTCACCCAACGTATAATTAAACTCTGGAATTCGTTGCCGGAGAAAGTGGTGAAGGCGGTTAGCTTAGCAGAGTTTAAAAAGGGGTTGGACGGTTTCCTAAAGGACAAGTCCATAAACCGCTACTAAATAGACTTGGGAAAAATCCACAATTCCAGGAATAACATGTATAGAATGTTTGTATGTTTGGGAAGCTTGCCAGGTGCCCTTGGCCTGGATTGGCCGCTGTCGTGGACAGGATGCTGGGCTCGATGGACCCTTGGTCTTTTTCCAGTATGGCATTACTTATGTACTTATGTACTTATTGGCACACTTAGGGGCTCATTTTCAACACAAAAACAATGTCCAAAAAACATCATTAAGGGGGCAGATGGATGTTTTTCTCTCAAAAACATCCACGTTGTGATTTTCAGTTTTCCAGTTTTAGATGTTTTTGCTCCACAGTTCATCCAAATTTCAAGGGAGCATGTTGGGTATGTGTTTTGGGCAGGACCTGGGTGGTACATGGGCAACACCAAAAGATAGACATTTTTTTCTGCAATAACGGAACAAATTGAAAATGTCTAGGGCCAAACGTTTGGCTAGACCTGTTTCAATCACAAATAAGTGACCAAAAGATGCCCTAAATTACCAAATGATCATTGGAGGGGTTACTCCCCTCAGTGGTCACAGACCCCCCTCCCACCCCCCTTAAGATGTGACAGTGACAGTACATACCAGGATCTATGACAGTGTCAAATATAATGGCCATTCTTATTACAGGAGCAGGCAGGTCCCAGGAGTAGGCTAATGGTCAGTGCAGTAGACTGTAGAGAAGGGGACCCAGGCTCATATCCCACTCTGGTGCACTTGTTTTAAAACATGTGTGCCCAAAAACACTAAATACCTACTGTACTTACATATAAGTGACACCTGCAAGCTTGAGGGCTATTATAGTGGTGTACAGTGAAGTAGGGTTTTCTTTGTTCCTGGAGGGCTCACTATAGAATATAAAGGGGTTATGGTGAGATATGTACCTGGAACCTTTTGTGTGAAGTCCACCGCAGTGCCCCCTAGGATGCTACACTGCTCTGCTGGGATGCCTGTGTCGTCAGTCTACTAAGAATGGTGGCCCCCAGACATCCTACTGGCTGGTTTTTGGGCATTTTTATCTTGTACATCTTCTTTTCCAAAATTGTCCCAAAAGGCACTGAGCATAAAATGTACAGAAAAAGGTGATTTTTGAAACAAAAAGTGAGGTGTTTTTCAGTTTTTAAAATGGCTATATTCACTGCTCAGTTTTTGGACATTTTTTACCAAATGTCCAAAATTGGACTTAGACATTTTATCGAAAATGCCCCTCTACATGTTTTAACAGCTGTAAATCATCACTGCACCATGGAGTCTATTTCAGAGGATTCACTCAGTTATTCTTTATTGTTTCTAATAAATGGCCAGCTCCAATAATTGCCCCTCCCCCACACTCCAGGACCCCAAAACCCCAGAAAATTGACTTCAGTACAAATCAAGATTCCCCCAGTAATCATCCCCCCAACCCCAGCATCACTCTCCTCTATTATCCACCCCCCATGATGACCAGATCTCTCTTTTTCAACCACTTTGGTTGTACCCACAGAAAGGCAGTGTATCAAATCCTTCTTACCTCATCTCAAGGTAATAGTGCGGGACTTTGAGCATCTGTGCATGTTGAAGGTTTTGAGTATGCGCAGATGCTCAAGAATACACACCAGCCCAGTACAGAGATCCGGTCAACAATGAGGGGGGGGGGGCAGTGGAGGGTAGAGGGGAGCAGTGCCAGTTACCACAGGGGGCAGTGTGGAGGAGAGAAATGGTGGTCATAAGAAGGGTAGAGGAGAGAAACAGTGGTCATCCGGGGGGGGGGGGGGGCAGGGTCGTGGAGAGAAATGGTGGTCGTTGCAGAGAAAATTGAAGTGCCTCCATTAATAATCCACACTAGGCTCCTTAAAACCCATTGTTTATAATAATAGCCTGGGCATTAATAGAAACAATACAGTACCACTTTCCAAGTGGAACGCCAGTGAAACAATAAACTCCATTTCGTATATTCAATCTGAACTCTCTTTCTTGAGATTTAAAACCCAACTGAAAACTCATTTTTCTCCCATGCCTTCCCTTCCCCTACCACTTGAATCTATTCTCATAGCTGTAGTACCCTACTGGCCAAGCAGTAGTCATCCCCTTGGGACTCGTTTAAATGGCATCCTTTTCTTCCTGCCCTCCATCCTACTGTACCTCACCATTATGCCTAATGTAGCTTTATTATAACTTATTCCCTATTTCCCTCATACCCGATATTAATTTGATTGTAATTAAAGCTACCCTCTTGTTTCTTACCCTTTCTCCCCATACATTCATTTTTTGACACTGTAAACTGCTTAACTGCTTTTCTTATTTGTGGTATTTCAAATCAAAGTGAAATGTGAGACATCTAGGGGCTGTACATGGGAAATGGGATTATGATTCCCTCGATAAATACCCATGTATTTGCCAGCTCATGCAGCAGGAACAGCCACTTCAGAAAAAAAACATGTCGAAAAAACAGAACGATATCACTTGAGGGGTCTTTTACAAAGGCAAGCTAGCGTTTTTAGCGCACACTAAATTCTGGAGACACTCATAAGAATACATGGGAATCTCTAGCATTTAGTGCATGCTTATTTTTAGCCAGGGCCGCCGAGAGACTGGGCCAGGCCCGGGACAAGGCCACCCCCGGGCCCCCCCACCCGAGGTCGCTGGGCCCCCCCTCCACCCGCCACCGGGCCCTCTGCACAGACCTTAAGCGCCTCACCTTCGAAAGTGCAGCAAGCAGCGGCAGACCACTTCTTCCTTCCGTGTCCTGCCCTTGCGGGTTAAGTCAGGCGAGGGCGGGACACAAAAGGAAGGAGTGGTCTGCTACTGCTTGCTGCGCTTTCGAAGGTGAGGTGCTTAAATTCAATGCCAGGGAGCGACAGGGCAAGCAGGTCGGACTGTGGTGGCGGCACTGGGCCCCCCCAGAGGCCCAGACCCAGGGAATTTTGTCCCCCCTGTCCCCCCCCTCTCGGCGGCCCTGTTTTTAGCATGTGCTAGAAACGCTAGTGCCCCTTTGTAAAAGGGGCCATTGGGACTTTCAAGGATACTTCTATAAAGAAGGCACTAACATTTATGTAAATTTAAATCATTCTACCAGGTCAAGGGTTCAGCTCCAGAATGAGACCCACCACTTTGGTTTAATGTTACAGTAGCATCTCCTTTTATATAAAGTAGATTGAGGGGTCTTTCAGAAGGGTTAGAAGGCATTTACATGTATAGAAAGCTAGATTACACATATAAATAGACATTCTTGCATAAAAGTTGCTATTTACAAGTGCATACTCCAACTTTTACAGAATTCAAATGAGCATGAGAAGGACAGATTTTAAAATCTATATGTATTAATAGGGGAATACACATATATTTCTAAAACCTCCCCATCAGCATTTACATCTCCATTGCTGCCAGTGGGTGGTGCTGCTTCAATATAGTGTTTTCAACCCCTAGGGACAGGCAAGTTCTCTGGAGTCCAGGCAGCTTGCCTGCCCCTCACTATTGAAAATGTGATAGCGAAACAGCACCCTCCTCCAATGGCCGGACTGTAGGTGGAGGCCACCTGCTCAGCTTAGTTGGAACAGTGGTAGATGCACTAACTGATTAGCACAGAAATTTGGAACTTACAGTGGGATGCTTGAGCGCATCCATGATAAGCCCTTTTAAAGCTGTGTTATGCACATTCTAGTGCTTACCACAGCTTAGTAAAAGGACCCCTTAATCGCCAGTTGCATGAGCTAATGTACAGAATACCAGTACTTTCATGGGTAAGTATACACTTACACCTGTAGGTGGCAGAAAAGCAGTTAAGTGCTATTCTGCAAGAGCCTGCAGAAATGGCACAGTGCATAAATGCAAGAGGGCATTCACACGGGTGGAATATGGGTAATGCTGCCGTTTGTGCACACAACTTACAGAATGCTATAAGTAATGCACACTCTTGCCACATTTAGGTGCCCACAGTTATGTCAGCTCTATGGCTAGTGTAACTGTGGGTGCCTAGATTTTAGGTGACCCAATACCCAGGAGACGTAAAGCAACCTGTATATTCAGGGGGGGGGGTGCAAAGCTGGCCACAGGAAGCAGGTGCTGTTTGCAGAAAGCCAGGAAAAGTTGGCAGTGTGTGCTGAGGCTTAGAGAAGGACACTCCGGGTACCCAAGATTTGTCCCCAAAAGTACAGGACAACTTAAGGATGCAGAGAGAAGAACAAGATCTCAGAGAGAGGGGGGGGGGGGGGGGAGGTTGGAATTGTTCTACAATAATTCTATTTGAAGTGGACTATATTTCTTTCCCCATATGGGAACTTCCCCTGTTGCAGGTGTTTATGCCGAAACACAGCCCATGTTGACTTAAAATGGTACCTTAGCACCTTAGCAGTTAATATTTGCAAGGAAATTCTATAAGCGGGCGCCTAGAGCTACATGTCACTTACACACCTCAAAGGCACCTTTAATTGGTGTTTTTGCACAGAAGTGCACCAGGTGCTATTTTATAATGTAGGATCTAAGTGTTGTAGCGTGTAACTCCAAGGCACGAGTAAATGTGGGAAAAGCATCAGCAGACCATGCGTATGACACCAGGCAACACATGTAACTTATAGAATACTATCAGGTGCATTACTTAGCACACATAGATGCAACCATTTACTCCTGTCATTGGCATGGCATAAGGGGTTGTGCCTAAGTTTTGCCACTCCAATGTGGGATGTGCTAGTGTTCTATAATGACTTTGGAGTGCCTAAATACCATTACGGAAATGGTGCTAAGTGTGTCCTATTGTAGCACCTAAATTGAGTCAAAGGTTTAGCCAGACCTGTCATTTTGGGTGGGCCCAGAATTTGGATGGGTGGGCCTTCCAAATCCCACCCTTTCCCCCCATCTTGCATCTGTCTCCCTCTCCTCCACCTTCGGATCGAGCATTTGCCGTGCACCCCTCCTCTGCGGCCCAGCAACTCCCCCCTCCTCTGAAACAACCTCCTATACCTCAGTAGTTTTAATAGCAGCAATGTACATCCACTGCCTGTGCCAGCTTCACAGACGTCCCTCTGCTGCACCATGACAGAGAGTAAACAGGAAGTGGTATCAGTGAGGGCAGAATACAGCAAAGGGAGGTCTGTGGATTTGACACAGGCAGTGGATGTGCATAGCTGTTGCTGCTGGGGGAGGTGCTGAAGTAGAACAGGGAGGGAGATGTTGCCGAGCTGAGGGTGGGGGCAAATGCTGGATCCAAGGATGGAGGAGAGAGAGAGGGGAGGGGAGGGGAGGGGAGGGGGAGTGAGGTGTCCACTGCTGAACTTTTTTGGAGGCCAGACAGGATGGGCCTGTGCCTACCCAGGCCCACCTGTAGCTACACCACTGTTCCAAGTTCTTAAATTGCCTTCTTATTAAATTTTGTATTATTAGCTAATGCAGAGTGGGGTGGAGAATGGATGGGGACGGCACCTGATAGTTCCCACGTAATAAATGACTGTGTGTTATTAACAGGGCAGATACCACAGCACAATGAATGCCAGCTGATTAGGTGTAGCTAACTGCATCGTGTTATCTGCCATTCAGTTAACATGTAATAAAATACTTTTCTTGGAGTTAACTGAATAATGAAATGTTGGGAACACTCTTGACAATGAACAATATCTCAACTAAAAACATCCTCTACCTGCATTTCCTTTTGCTTTCCAACATTGAATGAGATATGCTCACAAAGAAATTCCTTTCATAACTAAAGCTTTTCTTTTTAATTGTAAAATGCATGAAAAAAACAATATTTTATGAAATTCATTGTTGTCCTTCTCCAACATATGTGATCACCATGTTTACTTAAGTGCTGTCTTTCTCTTTTAAACTGGTCTGAACCCCCAGCACAAGGTTACGTCTACTGAAATGAATGTGTTTCTGTAATGTGACTATTTTTGTTGAAAATATACATTCATAGCTATTCAAAATGTATTTTCTTACATTCTGAAACTTTTTTGACTGATGATTTACAGTCTGTACCCTTTGAAAACAGAAATACTACATATGATAATGTTTTAGTTGTTTTTGATATGTTGTATGCAAATTGGAACATTATATTGCAAAATAGTCAAGCAATTGTTAGGCCTTTGATCTGTTTTTTGCTCTTTTTTTTTTATCAGATAAAGCCTGTGGGTAGAGAAACTATATATAATCTGGTTCACTCTAGACATATAGAGATGTCTGTGTGTAAAGAAAAATGCATTAAGGCCTTGGTCCACACCCAGTCTTCGGGGGCCACCAATAGGTCAGGTTTTCAGGATATCCCTAATGAATATGCATGAAATAGCTTTTCATACAATGGAAGTAGTTGGCATGTGAATCTCCTTCATATATATACATTAGGGTATCCTGAAACAATGACTCATTGAGAGCCCACGAGGACTTGGAATGAAAACCAAGACATTAAGGTTTCATGACTCATGAGCATGTTTATAAAATTGGAATTTAGAAGCATGATGGATAAAATTAGTTTTTGAGATAAAACAGCAGCTAACAATGCATTCAAAACAAATTTATACTTACCTGATGACATGGCTAGTGTTGTAGGTTTCACATTTGTACTGCAGTAGGTTTCTGCTTTACTGCTTATATGACAGCAAATGAAATTTCTTGCACCATTTTGTTAAAAGTTATTTTTAACTTTGATATACAACAGTTAATGCTGACACAAAATTTCAATGATGCTGCAGTTCCGATTACAGTAGGCTATTGGAATATGTGCCTTTATTATGGATTTGTGATGTGTACTTTTGACCATGTAGCAGACCCTTTGAGTATGTTGACTTGTTAAAATATTGGTCGTTTAGATTTTGCACATGCAGCTACTATGCTTTGTAGCATGAAGTTCCTTATTAAATGGAAAGGTTTTCTTTAATATATAAAACAAAAAATATTGTTGCATTTTCCTTCAAGTGTTACAACACGTGCAAATGTTGTTCAAGGAGTTGAGAATGATAAAATTATTTGTAAAAAGAAATGTTTGCCTATTTATTTACATTACTGTAGCTCTGTACGACTGTTGGCATTAAAGAAATGTGTGAAGTCCTTTGATGTACAGATGTTTGCCTTTTTAAAATGTCATTCACCGAAATTGGATAAAACCAGTCAAGGGCATTAGCTATGTTGCCTGGTTTATTTTAAATGAAAATATAATGAAGAAACTCACTAACCCTCCCTGTTTACTAAGACGCGCTAATGCCGACACAACCCATTCACTTTAAATGGTCTGTGTCGGCATTGCCACGCGGCTTAGTAAACACCGGGGTAAACAATCAGCATAAAACTCTGAGATCAGTGCTTTGTCAAACTTATTTAGTCATCATTGGGGTCTGGTATTGCAGCATCATGGAGTATTTTTTAGCTTATTAAAGACACTGATGGGCACTGGATTGGACATCTGCTTGATATTGATTGGACACTTTTTCACTGTGACATTTTATTGAGATTTCAGCAGTTTAACAACATTTTTTGAAGAACATTCAGAATACTGGATTTTACCTACCTGATACAGATAAGTGGAGTAGTGGACATTTGTGAGCTTTTTCATATATATAGTTATTTGATATTATCTTGGTATTGTTGGTCACACTGCTAATTGCTCAAGGAGGTGCAATGATTGAATTTCAGAGTTATCAGCTATTTAAGCTAATTAAGCTATTTGGCTAAGATCTCTTTATGAATCTGAGCACCTTCATTCACACATTTATATATTTAATTATTTTGAGTTTTATGTTGATTTTTTGCTAAGTCTCTTCATTTTGTTTTTATTATATTGATAAGGTACAGACATTTTACTTTATCCTCCAATTTTGTAGTTTTTGATGGTCTATTTTAATGAAATACATCATCATAATGACTGAACTAGCATAATATGTTACAGATTAAAGGGATCAATTCCATACCCTTTTTTTTTCCTTTTCTTGATCTTGCGGACCAGTTCCAAAGGGAAAAGGTTAAGGGCTTGTGCTTGGGATCTAAAATAAAAGGAATATACAAGCTGGGATTCATGGTCTAGGTGTCTAATTGTTTAGGATTTATACTCATTTTCAATTTAACTCTAGCAAACCTCAGAAGTGGAAGAGATAAAGCACCAAGATGATTCAAAGTGATGAAAGGACAACTCCTTTATTGATAGATGTGTGTTCAGTCTTGATCAAAATTTAGTACAAAAATATAGTTCCAGACAGACTCGCTCAACACAGGCTGTGTTTCAACTTTTCAACCTTCATTAGGAGTTGACTTTGGAACAAATAAATAAAAACATACAGTGAAAATCACAGTAATAATGTAAAAACTTCAAAAGTGAGTATGAATAAACATGAATATGTGAAAAAAGACCAATAGGAAATCTATAAAGAGTGAAATGTGATTGTGTCATGACATTGATAGGAGTGAAATTCTTTCAATTTAACTCTCTCATCATATTTCATATTGAAGATCACCAGTCAAGATTTACATTTTTTGCTTTGGAATTTCACTCCTTAGCTAGAAGTAGGGTCAGTACAAGAGAATTAAGTGCCCTGAGCAAATCTTTCGATTTGCATCCACATCCCTCTACACAACTAACTTTGCAATGTTAATATTGCATTGATGATTCTTTGAGTTTTTGCAGCTGTTAGGAATCTATCGCTTTGCTGCCTCTACTGCTATTCTTTATAAACCTTTCTTCTTCCAAGAAGATGGCACCCCAGGCAACTGTCTAGTTTGGCTAAAGCTTAATCCAGCCCTGTTTTGAAGAAGTTACAATGTTTACAGCTGTGCATTGTCAGTAACACTGGGCCACAACCTTATTTTCGTTGAATGTGACTATAGTTAGCAAACCTATCATACTTCAGAACCATTTGAGTTGCCTCTGCCAGTAATTTTTAGACATTATTTTGCTGGTTCCCAGTTGAGTACCTATGCGGTTTTGTTTAATATTCATAATCTAGCTGTGTTTATCATAATTATTGGCATCTTTTAGCTTCTTCAGATTGAGCACTGTCTCTTTGCAATTTTACGCATTTTGTGGACATTGTACACTATTTCAAGATCCCTAATGTATGCAGTTTTGCTGAAACACGGACCGTGTCGGGTCTGTCCAATGAAATTTGAGTTGACGCCGCCAACCTTGAAGGCTTCTTGTGCTTTTATTCCCTGCTCCTGTGTGAGCGTACTTTGGTTTCACTCTTCTGTGTTTCTTGTAGTAAAAGCTTTAACACATCAAGCTCAAAAGCTTCACGGAGATGCATTAGTACTGAAAACAAGCTATCCATAGGATAGGGTATGTGTACTGGGATGCAAGCACATGTTGCTTCTTAGTAACAGTGCAAAGGCAAGATAGTAGCTGCAGTGCCCCTAGTCTTGGGAGGATTGGAATATAACATTATGGACTAAAGACATGTGGAGGGTAATTTTATAACAAAAGGCCCAGGACAGAGGGTAAGAAATCACCAACTTAGGCTAGAATTTATTAAAAATAAAAAGAGGCACCTATTTTTCATTAGAAATACTAGTGTAAGTATATTACCTGCTGAATGAAATGACATCTTGATTGGCCGCTGGCAGTGTCCCCAAGCCACTGCTGCTAGCTGCCAGCCTCTCTGTATGCTCAGTTTTGCATATGTTTGAAAAATGAGCATGCACAAGGGGGTTGGTAGCTGGCAGCAGTGGCTCTGGGACACTGCTGGCAGCCACCCAAGATGTAAGTTCATTCGATGGGGAGGAGGTCTTCAGCTGGTAGGGCTTGGGGATCCAGCACAAATATTTTGTTACTTTGGAGGGGCACTGAGAAGTGTGTGGTGGGGGGGGGGGGAAGGGGATAAATTAAATTTGGTGTGTGTGGGAGGAGGGGGGGGGGGAGAAATTTAATTTGGGCATTTCTTTTGAGGGAGGGCATAGATGAAATTTTTGGCCCACTCACTTTGGTCTCAAGCCCACCCTGAATTGGCTGTCTGGCTATGCCACTGGGCTAAGGGGAGAAGTGTTAGAGGTTTATAAAATGCTGAGTGCATTGAAACGGTTAGAAGTAAATCACTTGCTGACTCTTTCCAAAAATATAAGGACTAGGGGGTCTGCAATGAAGTTACTTAGTAGTAAATTTAAAACAAATCAGAGAAAGTATTTCTTCACTCAGCTTGTAATTAAATGCTGGAATTCATTGCTACAGAATGTGCTTAAAGCAGTTAGCTTAGCAGGGTTTAAAAATGATTTTGCAAGTTCCTAAAAGAAATGTCCATAAACCATTATTAAAATGGATTTGGGAAAATCCATTGCTTGTTCCTGATATAAGCAGTATAAATTCTGTTCTTTTGGTATTTTGTCAGGTACTTGTGACCTGTATTGGCTATTATTGGAAACAGGATACTGGGTATGATGGACCTTTGGACTGTTCTTGTATGGTGATGCTTATGCACTAGGTCAATGGCTGGCAGTAAGGTCTCAGATCCAAAATGGATGCGTGGCAATTTTTATTTTGCTGCACGTCCATTTTTACAGGTGTGCTGAAAAATGATTCCGTGCGTGACCAAAACTTGAGCCTACACTACTGCAGGCCATTTTTAAGTGCACCTTAGTAAAAGGACCCCTGGATCATGCTATTTGCATAGCTGCACTTACACCATATATATCTAGGCTATTTGTTAAAATGGCTGAATTGAATATCGCCATGACAGTATGGACTGAGTGATACCAGTTCAAATATATTTTTCACGATGCCAATAGAGTTGGTAAATTCAGAATCTTAAAGTCTTTAAAAGATAAATCTTGGTACTGCTATGTCATTGGTTGACACTATTAGTTTCACCTAACATTGTTTTTTGTTGTTTTGTTTTGTTTTAAACCACATTGCTTGATTTTTGTGTACGGTAGTTGCAGTGAAGCTTCACAAAGCGCAGCAACTGGGACTCAGCAGAAACTGTTAGAATTGATGCTCAGGAGGAGCCGGTCCTGGTATATTGCAATAGCTTTCATGCTGGAAAACGGCCAGAAACAAATATCCAGAATTTTAAAGGTCTCATTTTATGATGGCATCCATTTCAAGCTGAAGTTTATGAAATGGTTTCCAGCTCGGCCTTCTTGTTTATCATCTAGTATTTGCAAGACTTGACAATGCTCCTTCTGCTATTTGAAAATGATTCAAAAAAGGAAAACTTCAGGCAAAAGAATGACACTATGCTTGTAACAGAATTTTAATTTGTTTCAGAATCTGCTGAGTTCTTGCTTTAGAAACATATTCTGGAAAAACATGAGTGCATATACCTGAAAAACTAGGTACAAAAATCAAATCATACATTTTGACCAGATAATAAGAGCCAAATTATTCTTTTAAGCATCATCCCTTCATTCTATAACCTGGACCCTAAATTTAACCTCCATTTGCATGCTAATATTATACAAAACTAGTACTTAGCCCCCCGATTCTATATAGCGTGCCTAGCGTTCCGTGCTGAAATCTAAGCGTATTCCATGACAATGAGCGTAACTTAATTGGCTTAACAAGCTAATCCACATTGATAACAGCACCTAACAAGCAATAATGGGCACTAATTGGCAATAATTAGAATTTACGCACACAACTTGCAAAGCATATTTTGTAATGAACTGCACCTAAATTCTAATGCGTGCAATTCAAAAGGGGCATGGTCATGGGCAGGGAAATGGGTATTTCGTGGACGTTCCAAGATTTACGTGCATAGTTATAGAATATGGCCCAATGCGCGTAAACCTACATGCAGGGATTTATGCCACATTTTTGTTGGTGTAAATGGAGGTGTGTAGTTCTAGGCCTAGGATATCAACTAAGCGCATTCTGTACACTGCACCTAAATATAGGCGCCCCTTATAGAATATGCTTAGGTAGAAATGTTTTCCGCGTGGATTTGCTAGGCACCATATACAGAATCTGGCCCGACATGGGTAAGTATACACTTCTATGTGTTAAGTGCTAGGTACATACTTAGCATTGTTCTATAAATGGCATGTGCAACTTGCTTAGCGAATAAATGCAAGGTGCGTTCGTGGGAAAGGAGCGTGGGTGGGGCGTGGGAAAGGAGCGTGGGTGGGGCATGGGAGGAGCACGGAATCAACATGTAAACATGTAACTTACAGAATCCTGTAAGTTATGACCTAAGGTGCCACATTTCGGGGCGTACATGTATCTCTGCTATTGACATGGTGTAAGTGGATGCCAGCTTATGCTAGTCCTATATAATAATACTCACCTCCAACGTTCTAACCTGCCTGGGACCGTGGACCTCTGGATGTGGTCTGCTAAGCCGATTAGAATGCAATGACGTCAGTAACGTCACTGACAGCTGATTCCAAGGTCTGGGAATCAGCTGTCACTGCGCCGCTCCCTGCCATTTCAGAGCAAGTGGCAGGGAGCAGGGCAACACAGAACCCCCCCCACCTCGGCGCATCACCAAAGCACCCCCCCCCCCACCCGACCAACATCAATAGCCCCGCCCCCCACACACATGTCACTCCCATCCCGTTCAAGGCCCCCTCACGCCCCTCCCACCGAGTTCCAGACACCGCCCCCCTACACATTACGGACCCCTGGACCCCCCTTCCATGACCCTGTCGACCCCTCTTCCCACCAAAAATCATCCCCCGCCACCGTCGAGTACCTGTGCTGACTGGGGACCCCAACCCCCGACAGCCGAAGTCCTGTGGCTGCGCGGCGTTGCTTCCTGAATGAACTTCTGTTCAAGTTTCTGTGCGTGCGTCTGACATCAGACGCATGCACAGAAACTTGAACAGAAGATCATTCACAAAGCAACACCAGTACAGACGAGAACAGAACTTCGGCTGCCGGGGGTTGGGGTCCCCCATCAGCACAGGTACTCGACGGCGGCGGGGGATGGTTTTCGGCGGGAAGGGGGGGGTCGACAGGGTCGCGGAAGGGGGGTCCGTAATGCAGAGGCGGGGGGATGTTGAAATCTGAGGGAGGGTGGAGTCTAGAACTCATTGGGAGGGGCGTGAGGGGGCCTTGATGAACTGGGTGGGTGGGTGGGAGGCCAAGGAGGGAGGCCTTGAACTGGGAAGGAGAGAGGGGAGGGTGGGGGATTGCCTTGCTAGCACCTGTTTCATTGTGTTAAGAAACAGGCCTTTTTTACTAGTATTCTATAATGGAATCTTGGTGCCCAGATACCTTTATGGAATTGGCACTCAGTGCTCTGTATCAAGGTACCTAACTTGTGGCACCCAGTTATAGAATTGCCCCTTATCCCCTTAATTCTGTAACAGTCGCCAAACATTGTGTGCGCAAATGAATTATATAACAAAGCTAATTAGCCCAAATAATTGGCTTTTTAACAAGTGATTATTGGTACTAATTAAATTGAATTGAACTTTCTGTGCGTAACAGGATCCGAACCTAAATTTTATACGCAGTTTGAAAAAGGGGGCGCGGAAATGGGAGGATTTTGGGCGGAACAGGGGCATTCTAAAAATTAACACATGTTGTTATAGAATAAGGGAGGACACATGCCTAATGTAGGTGTGTATATTTGCATCACGTTTCAGTTGGTGCAAATGGCTGCACCTAAAGTTA
Source organism: Microcaecilia unicolor (assembly GCF_901765095.1). NCBI lineage: Eukaryota > Metazoa > Chordata > Amphibia > Gymnophiona > Siphonopidae > Microcaecilia > Microcaecilia unicolor. Next base: position 198,358,130 of record NC_044032.1, read on the forward strand.
GGCGTCATTTCTGGCTATTCTATAAACTGTGCCTAGCTTTAAGGATAGCTTATAGAAAAGTGTTTTTTCAGGGTCAATTTTTACGGCACCATATACAGAATCAAGCCCTAAAGGGAGGGATTCTAAATATGGCACCTAAAAAATCCACATGCAAACCATTTTCACCTAAGTGTATTCTATAAGCAGTGCCTAGATTTAGGTGCGGTATATAGAATTACGTTTAGTTGATATCCCAGCGCTTAAAACTACGCAGATCCATTTACACCAACAAAAACTTGGCGTAAATCCTGGTGCATAGATTTAGGTGCACTAGGCCATATTCTATAACTATGCGTGTAAATTTCAAAACACCCACAAAACACCCATTTCCCTACCTATAACCATGCCCCTTTTTGGCTGCTTATATTAGAAGTTAGGTGCACTGCATTACAGAATATGCTTAGCGAGTTGTGCGCGTAAATTCTAATTATTGCCAATTAGTGCTCATCATTGCTTGTTAAGTGCTGTTATCAATGCCGATTGCCTTGTTAAGCAAATTAAGTTACGAGCGTTTTTGCAGAATGTGCTTAGATTTCAGCACAGATCTCTAGGCACGCTATATAGAATCCAGGGGATAGGGGTGATCTATAAGGAGCCATCTAGTCTTAGGCAAAAGGAAAGCACAGAAATAGCAGTATTCTGGCTGCTTATACATATAAATGACCTCTTATAGAATACCGCCCAGCAGAAAAATACACCCCAAGATTTGAAGGCACGTACGTTACCGGTGGCCATTCATATGGATGGAGGTTGAGTACAACATGGGTGGACCATACAGGCACATGTGCAAATGATATAATTCTATCATTCATGTGCATATGTGCATTATGTATGCATTTGAGACATGCTGAATTAAATTTTGTTTTTGGGACTGATGCTTATATCTCTGTGAATAACACACTTGTAGGGACTGAGCTCTAATGGTGTGCTTCTTCGGATGTGAAGGTCCCTTTCAGAAACATTTTGGGGGAGATTCTATATACGACGCCTAAAAAAAATCGGTGCCGAAATCAGTGCCGACTAAGCATATTCTAGAATCAGTGCCTAGATTTAGGTGCAGTATATACTAATGAAAATGTGGCATAAATCCCTGCGTGTAGATTTAAGCGCATTGGTCTATATTCTATAATGACGTGTAAATTTCGGAACACCCATGAAATGATCATTTCCCTGCCTATAACCATGCCCCTTTTTGCCTGCACACGTTAGAATTTTGGCACACTTCGTTACGGAATGCACTTAGTGAGTTGTGCGCGTAAATTTTAATTAGTGCCAATTAGTGCTCATTATTGCTTAAGTGCTGTTTTAAGCGCTCATTAGCTTGTTAAGTTATGTGTATTGATGTGAAGGGGCATAATCGAACGGAAACGTCTATCTCCAAGGGCGTTTATCTCCGAGAACAGGTCCGTGAAGGAGTGGACCGAAACGTATTTTCGAAAAACATGGACGTTTAGCTTTTTTTGAGCTGGGCGTTTTTGTTTTTCAGCGATAATGGAAACCGAAAGCGCCCAGCTCAAAAACGAATAACTCCAAAACATTTATTTGTGGGAGGGGCCAGGATTCGTAGTGCACTGGTCCCCCTCACATGCCAGGACACCAACCGGGCACCCTAGGGGGCACTTTTACAAAAAAAAAAAAAAAAAAACAAGGTAAAACAGCTCCCTGGTGCATAGCACCCTTCCCTTGAGTGTTGAGCCCCCCAAATCCCCCTCAAAACCCACTGCCCACAAGTCTACACCATTACTATAGCCCTAAGGGGTGAAAGGGGGCACCTACATGTGGGTACAGTGGGTTTGGGGGGCGGTTTGGAGGGCTCCCATTTACCAGCACAAGTGTAACAGGTGTGGGGGGGGATGGGCCTGGGTCCACCTGCCTGAAGTCCACTGCACCCCCTAATAACTGCTCCAGTGACCTGCATACTGCTGCCAGGGAGGTGGGTATGACATTTGAGGGTGAAAATAAAAAGTTGTGAAACGGCATATTTTGTGGTGGGAGGGGGTTTGTGACCACTGGGGGAGTCAGGGCAGGTCATCCCCGATTCCCTCCAGTGGTCATCTGGTCATTTAGGGCACTTTTTGGGGCCTTATTCATGGAAAAACAGGGTCCAGGAAAAGTGCCCTAAATTCTCGCTAAAAACGCATATTTTTTTTCCATTATTGGCGAAAGGCGTCCATCTCTGATCGCCCGATAACCACGCCCCAGTTCCGCCTTCACCACGCCTTCAACACGCCCCCATCAACTTTGTCCGCATCCAAATTCGGCTTTCGATTATACCGCTTGATTCGTTTTTGTGAGATAAACGTCTATCTCCCGATTTGGGTCACAATATAGGCGTTTTTCTATTTCGATTATAAGCAGGATAGAATCCACTTGGATTTTGGCTCGGATCTCTAGGTATGCTATATAAAATATTAGGATTTTTATTTATTTATTTTATTTATTGCATTTGTACTCCACATTTTCCCACCTATTTGCAGGCTCAATGTGGCTTACATAGTACCGTCAAAGGCATTTGCCCAGTCGGTTGATAACAAGTACAAGGTTGAAAAGTGATCGTATCAGTTATAAGTGGAGGGTCACAAGGGATAACGATTCCGTGTTGTCCAGTATGATTATAGTCATGCTGTGTTGCTGGGTGAAGAGGTTTATGTGGGGTTGTTGGGGTAGGCTGTTTTGAAGAGGTTGGTTTTTAGTGATTTCCTTAAGTTCAGGTGGTCGTGCATTGCTTATTATAGTAGATATTTGCAGCTTGGTTTTTTTTAGAACATGTAGGCACTGGCATTTATAGCAGCTATAGGGTTGGTGGAAGTGCTCAAGCCTTAATGTACATATGTTTTGGGCTAGTTGTGCTAATATTCTATAAAGAAAAATATGTGCTTATTGCTCTTTATAGAATGGACTTTAAATAGATGCTATAACCAGAACCTATAGTGGAGACCTTGTTATAGAATTACCCTTCCTATAACAACTTATTTCCATAATAACCAGAAAACCTAAAACTGATAAAGTTAGCATTTTGGATGACTTAAAATACTGGTGTATTGTCTTTAATTTGCTTCTTAATGCATTTGCAGTCACGCTTTGGAAACATCATATTTACTGTACAGTAATCACCTAAAAACACTACTATTAGTTACATGCAGTATTACACAGATTAACAATGTAGAAATGTACAATTACAGCATGCAAGTGCAGTGTAAATTCATTACAATAACAATAAAATACAAGCCAATACATGTGTCATGATGAGAGGTCAGTGTAACCGGTATGTGTTTAACTCAAACCTCTAGGAAATACATTGCCTCAGCATAAGGGAAAATAATCCTTCCTCTTACTAGCAAATGAAAAGAAGTTGAATCTAATTACCACCTAGATTCTATATATGGCACTTTGAGTTGTCCGTGCAAATTTGGATGCGTGTCCAAATTGCCTGCACAACTTAATTGACTAATAAGCCAATCAGCACCGATAATTAGGCAATAACAATTACCGTGCTAATTGGCAATAACTTGAATTTATGCAAGCATCCTTTTCTGTGTATTCTAAAAAGACGTGCGAGTAAATTCTAGTGCACAGATCTGGAAAGGGGGGCGTGACCATGGGAGGGGCACGGGCGGGTTGGGGGGCATTGTTATAGTCGCACCTAATTTATGTGTGGGGAATTTATACCAGGTTTTCATTGGTGTAAATGGTCACACCCAGTGGCGTAGCTACGTGGGGCCTGGGCCCCCGTAGATTTGGCCCTGGCCCCCTGCTGACGATCCCCTTGAACCCCCTCCTGCCACCAACCCTCCCCCGCCATCGCTGCCCGCCCCGCCGCCGCATCAGATACCTTGTTTGCTGCAGCCGAAGAGTCTTCTTCAGTTCAGCGCCAGAGTAGCGCCTTTGTTCAACGAAGTTCCTGCTGTGATCAGCTGGTTCTGATGCCTTACATCCTGCATTGTGCAGGACATAAGGCATCAGAACCAGCTGATCACAGCAGGAACTTTGTTGAATGAAGGCGCTACTCCGGCTCTGAACTGCAGAAGACTCTCTTCAGCTGCAGCAAACGAGATATCTGAGGTATCTGATGCGGCGGCGGGGCGGGCGGCGATGGTGGGGGAGGGTTGGTGGTGGGAGGGGGGTTCAAGGGGGTCATCGGCAGGCGGGTCCAATGCGGCGGCGGCAGCTGGGGGGCAGGGGCGGCTAAACAATGCCCCCCACCTCGGGCTCTGCCCCCACCCCCCTCCCAGCGAGGTCTGGCTACCCCCCTGGTCACACCTAAATGTAGTCGAGGCTCCTGGTGCTAAGCGCTATTCTATAAACTGCACCTAACTGGAAGCGTCACTTATAGAATAGCGCTAAGAACTATTTTTTTCAGCGCCATTTTTAGAATCTAGTCCTTAGCATCCATTTTTTAGGGTATCTGTGCAACCACCAGGCTGTGTGCATGCACTAACTAGTCTTGCTGAGAGCGGTCATCAACTATCCCTACTGGTAGTAGTGTTGTGAGCAGAAAAACACAGGCCTGCAGAGCTCTTGGTTCTAGTCTCCTATCCTTCTCTCATTATATCATGTTAAGCAGTAATGTAACCTTCCTGCTTGTAAATTACACTGCACAGCACCTTGTGCACCAACAAGAACTACCCAATAATCAGTGTTGATGCCCTATTTAACTGTTGCAAAATTCCTGCCATGCTCTGTACATTCACAGTGAAGATGTTAGGACAGTTTGTGGTAATCACATGTATGGATTTCACAACTCCCAAAGTTTGGCGTGATAGTCTATAAAACCTGATCAACATAAACCTGTGCCATGTTTTGTGATGGTTCGGTTAAAAGTGTGCCTTATATATGCCTTCTTCAATACAAAGTTCTTAAATGTTGATCTTTATATAATTGTCTTTTCTTCTCAACAACCAGAACAAATCCACTGGTACAGTGTTGCAGTACATCACTTTTTTTTTCAGTCGATCCATGTAGCCAGAAGTACCTGGAAATTGACTTCTATCCATTGTGAAATCACATATCTATATTGTCCATTCCACAGTGGAACATGCACATTTGCTGTAAGAAAAAGATTTTTCGTGGCATGAAGCAAAATGATTCATGCAATAAGTAAATGCTCAGAGTTAAGTGTTTTCCCTTTATAATTTAAGTGCATGGAGCATTGTCTTAGTTCCTATTCGTCCTCTGAGGAAACCACTCAGTTCTTCATTTGCAAAAACTTCCATTCTGAAATGAAGATTCATTCTTTTCACTAATAGACGGAGGAACAACAGTCTGGGGCAAGCCACTTATCTGTTTTGGTGAGTTGCCGCTGCTGGACTTGCTCCTGCTGTGATCTGGAGTCGGTTGAATGGGCAGAGACCTGGCCACGTTGGTCTTTATTAAGCAGCCACAAATCAGGCGAAAGAAAGCCCGTCGCATTTCCTTGCTGGCCAAAGTGTAGATAATAGGATTCATAGCAGAATTAAGAACAGCCAAAGCAATAAACCAATGGGCCTTATACAGAACAGCACAGGTTTTAACTTTGCAGGCTACATCTATTAACAGAAGGATAAAGAGAGGAGACCAGCAGGCAATGAAAACACCCACCACAATCACAACTGTCCTCAGCAGAGCCATGGACCTCTCTGAATTTCTATGGTTGGTAACTCTACGACTACTAGACTTTACTAAGATGTAAATACGTGCATAAAGGATAACAATTGCCAGCAGAATTAACATGAAGACGCTGATGCAAAATGCAACGTAACGCTTGGAATACAGTGGCAAAATCGTGGAGCAGTCTGTCAGCTTGCTGATGCAGTTCCATCCCAGGATCGGTAAGGCGCCCAGGGTAAAGGAAATAAGCCAACAAGTTCCGATGAGGAGAAACACCCTATACTTCTTGTTCGCATCGTAAGGCCTCATTTTAATCATGGTCAGGTGCCGTTCAATGGCTATAGCCAGTAAACTAAAAGTAGAAGCCCCGAGAGCAACAAACATGCTGCCTTCCCGAACAAACCAGACTGTGAGCGAAAGGCTCAGGGTTCTCTTTCCTGACATCAGGATATTTACTTTGTATGCTATTCCAGCCAACAAGTCGCAGAGGGCTAGGTTGGCAATGAAGAAGTACATCCGGTTATGGAATCTGTTATTTTTCCAGATGGCAATGAGAACCATCAGGTTCTCCAGTACTATAAAACTGCAGATGATCAGAAACACTATGTTTGTGACATCCATGCGATCGGTTGCACGGTCTCTTTGATTATACTTGCCCGTGTAATTGTAATGCTCTTCGATTATATAGTTTCGTTCATGAACTTGGCCGGTCTGCTTTGCAGCAGAGGCAGTAGCTACAGCCATGTTTAAAACTGTAATGCCTTTCTTCCACTAGAGGGAGTCAAAGTTCCATCCCCCACCTGACTTCTGCGTCTGGAGTATTCTGAGAGCCTTGTGTTAGCATTGTTGATTGCAGACTCCCAAGCTCCAGTAACAGCATGACAACCGAGATCCTGGAAAAAGAATAAAAGACAAAAAATGTGAGAGGATTCAATACATTCTGTTCAAATACCATATATATCGATAAAAGTAAGCTTAATTTTGTTTTGCGATCTGTAATCTGATTCTCCAACCTTACAGAAATAATTCTGTGCTAAAAATGGTGAAAAAACATGTCACATTTCATTCAGTTTAATCCCACCCATAAAGGACTATTTAATTTTTTTTAGTAATGGTTTTGCTCTTTTGGTGTAGAGCCTCATTTGGTTTTCTAGCAAATCTCATCTGTCTGTTTTGAGTGGCTTGATTTTGTGGCACCCATTGCTTTGATTCTGTTGCAGTGTTTACCCATCTTTTTTGTATCAGCAATAAGAGAAATCTTGTTTATGAATGAAACTGAGTGGTGCTATTTGATCAAAAGCCTATTGAAGAGGCAAGTTCCAGGTAGGTACTTGCTCATTCACTGAAAGCTCAAAGAAATCAAGAGATTCCTCAGAGAAAGGGGGGTTAATACGATTCAAGAACCTTGACCAGTAGCCACTAGGACAGGGGCAGGGGGGGGCAGGGGCTAGAGTGAGGGGGCACATTATAGCCCCCCCTACCGCCGTCAACCCCCCCCCCACCGCCGTTAACACTCCCTCCCTCCCCCGCCTACCGCCGTCACCTACCCCGAGGTCCGCTTCCTCCGGATTTTTAAAATATTGCTTCAGCTGGCGGGGGACCCCAACCCCCCGCCAGCCCAGCCGCGATCTTTAACTTTTTCATCCTCGTCGTGCAGCGCGCTGTGAAAGCTGCATGCATCTTTAGATCCAGTTGGATGGAGTCTGACGTCGCAGCACGTTGTAACGTCAACTGGAACTAAAGATGCATGCAGCTTTCACAGTGCGCTGCACGACGAGGATGAAAAAGTTAAAGATCGCGGCTGGGCTGGCGGGGGGTTGGGGTCCCCCGCCAGCTGAAGCAATATTTTAAAAAGCCGGAGGAAGCGGACCTCGGGGTAGGTGACAGCGGTAGGTGAGGGAGGGAGGGTTAATGGCGGTAGGGGGGTCCGGGGCAAAATCTGCAGGGGCCCAGGCCCCTGTGGCCCCATGCAGATACGCCCCTGCACTAGGAGCCGAAGGAAATGAAGGGGGGATTAGGGAGATCTGAAATAACAGACAGAGATGGTCTGAAGAGGATAGAGGAAGAGTTTTCAGTAAGTATATATGTAGAAGAGAAGTATGATCTGTCATGATTAAATCAAGAGTATGTCCTGCTGAATGTGTAGGAATCGTGACATACTGAGTGAGGCCTAAATCTGTTAGGAAAGAGGTAAAAAACTTGGTGCACGGATGAGATAAATTATCCAAGAGTGTCAAAATCCTCTAAAATGAGAAGGTTAGGAAACTTTGTCGAGGCATCTGCCAGAGATTTGTAAACTTGATCCCAGTCTTCAGACTTCAGTGAGGGGGAACAGTAAATGAGAAGAATATACGCATGTAGATTAGCAGCAACCTCCAGCAGCAGGAGTTAAGGAAAACGCAGGCCATGGAAGAGTATCTCCTTGACATATATATTCCTTTCCCCTCTGACACTCAGTCCCTGTTCAGCCTAGTTGGTATCCAGTGCCTGCCCTGTCCGGTAAGTCCTGCCGGCCGCCTGCACCCGGAGGCTCAACTCCTGGGGAAGGGCAGTCAAGCGCAGGTGAAGTCTAGCTGTTTCTGTCAGAGTTCTGCCTTGTCTCTGGTGTGGGGTGGTTTTGCCTGCCACTGCTGCTCCACGGCAGTCGCCCAAGGGCTCACGAACCTAGTTTCTGCCTTGAAAGCCTGACACCCACAGAAAACCATTGAAGTAATGAACAGAAAACCCCTCGCTGCTCGCCCCCCATTGCTCGCCTAAGGAGCAGGACCTGAGCGTGTGCCACCATGGCACAGATGCCGTCACTAAATAGCAGACTTAAAGAGCACATGCTTTTGGCACAATACAGTGACACATGCAGCAGAGATGTCACTGGGAGAGATAATCCAGTTAAGCCCTGCAACAAGAGGAAGTGTCCAGAAATAGCTCAATCATTGGAGGAGTGGCCTAGTGGTTAGGGTGGTGGACTTTGGTCCTGGGGAACTGAGGAACTGAGTTCAATTCCCACTTCAGGCACAGGCAGCTCCTTGTGACTCTGGGCAAGTCACTTAACCCTCCATTGCCCCATGTAAGCCGCATTGAGCCTGCCATGAGTGGGAAAGCGCGGGGTACAAATGTAACAAAACAACAAACAAACAAAACACTTGCACAGCTCAGAGTAAGTAAAAAGCATAAATGCCGCTAAATAGCAGACTTATGTAGCACTTGCTTTTGACATGATATGATGACACATGGATCATGTGACCCGGTGTCCAGCAGAGATGTTACTGGGAGAGGCAATCCAGTAAAGCCTTTTGGTGTGGTATGATGACATACGAGTCATGTGACCTAGCATGCAGCAGAGACAATTAGTGCATGCTAAATGCTAAGAAGTCCATAAGAATAAAATGGGCTTCTTAACATTTAACATGTGCTAACCATTAGCATGCACTAAATCCGTTAGTGCACCTTAGTTAAAGGAGCCCTTAGTAAAGGAAGAAGCAACGACCCAAGAAGGAATAATCCCATATGTGAATCGATGGTTTACTTTTTCAAAAAGCACAAAGACTAAGGGGTACACTATGACGTTACTGTGTAGTACATTTAAAACAAATTGGAGAAGCTGGAACTCATTGCTGAAAAAACGTGTTAGGATAACTGGCTTAAAATGTTTTTGGACAAATTCCTAGAAAAAAGTTATTAAACAGTTATTAAGTTAGACGGGGAAAGCTACTGCTTATCCCTGGGGATAATTAGCATGTCATCTTGCTATTTTGGGGGGATTCTGACAGGTATTTGGCACATGGACTGGCCACTGTTGGAAATATGATTCTGGGCTAGATGGACAATTGGCTTGACTCAGTATGGCTATTCATATGTTTTTATGTAGATATACAATTGTGACAGCCTTTTAAGTAAGAAAGTCTAGTTGCAACAAAAAAAACCCCCAAAAACTATAATATACATTACTTTATCAGCAGAGAGAATTATGGGCAATGTTTACTGAGGTACACTAGTATTTTTAGCGCATGCTAACCGTGTAGATGCCCTTAGGAATATTACACAGTTAGCATGCTCTAAACCTTAGCACGCACTAAAATGGCTAACGCACCTCTAGCATGGCTTAATAAACAGGGCCCTATATGTTTATGGAAATCTATCACCAACCTATGATTTGATTCAATTTATTAATTTGCTATACTGCTTACCACCAAAGCAGGCCCCTTTGGTGTTTTTCATAAGAAACAAGGCACATCTATGGCAGACTGTTATAAATAGGGAAAATTCTGTGTCATCTGTATAAAGTATAATAGCAAAATCCTCATTTCCTAAAGTATTAAGTTAGGTTAGGGGTGATGACCAATACAATATGCAAAAGGATTTTTAAATGGCTTTCTAACACAGGCTAAGCAAATATTCATATTAGAAGCATAATTTTCTGGCTATGGTAAAATGCAACAAACTAGAATAATGGTAAAGCAATATATTTTTTAGACAAATCCATTATGTTTGGGCCAGCCTGATGGTACCTGCATCAATTTCTGGGTCCAGCTTCTACTCCCCATCATTGGCTAAATTAGTCTTAGATAGTCAAGGGCCCTTTTACTATGCCGCAAAGGAACCTACATGCACCCAACATGTGCCAATTCGGAACCACCGCCCGGCTACCATGTGGCCCAGGCGGAAATTCAATTTTTTTACTTGTCCACTATCCAGCTTATTTTCGAAAGAGAAAGACGCCCATATTTCGAACCAAATCTGGAGATAGGCGTCTTTCTCCCGTGGGTGCCCAAATCAGTATAATCGAAAGCCGATTTTGGGCGGCTTCAACAGCAATCTGTCGCGGAAACGACCAAAGTTGACAGGGGCGTGTTGGAGGTGTGGTGAAGGTGGGACTAGGGCGTGGTTATCGGCCGAGGAGAGATGGTCGTCCTCGGCCGATAATCGAAAAAAGAAAGACGTTTTAGCGCGAATTTGGGTCACTTTTTTTGGACCCTGTTTTTTCACGAACAAGTCCCCAAAAAGTGGCCCAACTGCCCAGATGACCACTGGAGGGAATCGGGGATGACCTCCCCGGACTCCCCCAGTAGTCACTAACCCACTCCCACCAAAAAGAACCCACTTGAAAAACCTTTTTTGCCAGCCTGTATGGCAGCTTCAAATGCCGTACCCACCTCCATGACAGCAGAATGTGTTGTATCCTGTGACAGCCTTTCCCTGGTTCTGATGTGGCTCTTGGGTGAGTGTGACACCTTTTCTGTTATGTGCACCACAGAGTCACATCAGCAATGCATTGTGGTGGGTGTAGGGTATTGGGCTCCGTGATTCCACTAGCTTGTGTTAAATGCTCACGATGTTGGTAGGTGGTAGGCTCTACTCCCATGGTGCTTTTCCCCCTGCCTATTGGGTCAGAGTGTGCCCTGTTTTGTTTCCGGTAGTCCATGAGGTAGTGGTCATTTTTGTAAGCCAGTTTTAGATCCCTTTCATGTGTTAGCCACGTTACAGAACCTAGTTCTTACCTTGAATGTTGCTGAAAGAATTGTACAGCATTCTGCCAGCTCTGACCTACTGCTAATCTCAGTACCAGGGAGACTCATTGCCAGTGGGTCACAACCTCTGATCTGCAGTTAACTGTGAGTAAATGCGCTTATTCCAATAAAGGACGTTTTCGGAGCAATTAGTCTTCAGGTGTCAACTGGTGTGCCAAGGTTATACAGCAGCAACAAGTCCTAGAGGCCTGCATGTATGCAGGTCCCTGGAGCACTTTTAGTGGGTACCGCAGTGCACTTCAGGCAGGCGGACCCAGGCACATCCCCCTCCAACCTGTAACACTTGTGCTGGTAAATGGGAGGCCTCCAAACCCCACTGTACCCACATGTAGGTGCCCCCTTCACCCCTAAGAGCTATGGTAGTGTTGTACATTTGTGGGTAGTGGGTTTTGGTGGAGGGGGGTTGGGGGCTCTGCACCCGTGGTAAGGGAGCTATGCATGTGGAAGCAGTTTCTGAAGTCCACCGCACTGACCTCTACGGTGCCCAGTTGGTGTCCTGGCATGTCAGGGGGGCCAGTGTACTACGAATCCTGGCCCCTCCCATGACCAAATGGCTTGGATTAGGACGTTTGTGAGCTGGGCGTTTTTAGTTTCCATTATCGCTCAAAAAAAAACCAAATGCCCAGCTCACAAACAACTAAATCCATGGCACATTTGGTCCGTATTTTCGAACCAAAAGATGGACGCCCATTTTTTTCAAAAATACAGTCTGGCCCGCCCCTTCATGTACCCGTTTTCGGAAATAGTCGCCCAGGGAGATGGGCGTTCGTGTTCGATTATGCCCCTCCACGTGTGCTGGAAAATTTCCGGCGTGTGGCACTAACCAGGCGGCAATTGGCAGTGTATGTGTGCTGATGATTACCGCCTGGGTAATGCATGAGACCTTACCGCTAAGTCAATGGGTAGCAGTAAGGTCTCAAGCCCCAAATGGACGCGCGCCAATTTTTATTTTGATTCACGTCCATTTTCAGCCAAAAAAAAGGCTTTTGCAGGTGTGCTGAAAAATGGAGCTGCGCGTGTCCAAAATACGCATCTACACCAGCGCAGGCCATTTTTCAGTGGTCCTTGGTAAAAGGATCCCTAAATGCTGGTCCATGTCCAGTTACCAGTATTAAATATCCAATGCTAATTGCAACGGCCCTGGTTGCCGGAGCTTATGTGGGTCTTGGCTGATATTCAGCCAGCACCCACATAAGCCTTAATATGTTCTTTAGCCCCTTTGATTCCCCTCCCATCCTCTTGAAACAGCCCCTCCTTCTGATTCCCCTCCACCAGCCTGCAACATCAAGGCCCCCTCCCACTCCCCCAACCCCCCTTAGGTCTACCTCAGATCCCTGGTGGTCCAGTGGGGATGATGGGGTCAGGAGTTAATCCCACGCGCTCCTGCCCCTAGTGGTTGCATCATTAAAATGCATGCTGCAAACCTCTTGCAGCAGTCTCGCTTTACTTTAGGTTCAAAACTTACAACTTCTGGTCTGGACTGACTTACTGGATGAAAGGAGAGTGAATTCATGCACATTTTGGCCTCCCAGCTCTTACTGGTCCTGGGCCTGACCCCACAAACAAAGTCTACAATTATTAAAAGTAACCCACCATGATGCTCACTGTGCAAATAAGGATTATAGTTGAAAAATATTTGTGTATGTGTGTAAGAATTCCAGAAAAAAATTGCATGAGAAGTGTAGTCAAATTCCTATGGGTATAATTTATTTATTTATAATGCTCCCTGAAATATACAATTAATAAAATGCACAAATAACAATTAAGCATAAAATTACCCACTCCACCCAATAAATAAAGCATCAACCCCACAGCCCTAGGCCATTCTAATCCTAACTATAAGCACAACAAAATAGATAAGATTTCAATCTCTTCTGAAATTTGGTCAAATCTATCTTCCACTGTAACTCATCAAAGAGGGTGTACCAAATCTGTCCTTACAGAAAACGCTAATTCTCTATGTCTTGCCAGCTAAACTTCCTTAATCCTTGGGGTAAATAAGAGATGCAGACAGCATCCTGGTTTGGTCCTGGAAACTAGTCTGTAGATAATCCAATACTCATTGGGCCCAACATTTAAGGCAAGTATCAAAACCTTAAACTGAATATGATACTGAATTGCCAATTGATGTAGCCATTTCAATATAAGAAACATGTGGAGGGGCATTTTCGATGTGACGTCTAAGTCCGACTTTGGACGTTTTGCAAAAACGTCCAAAATCTGAATAGCAAAGAAGGTCATTTTAAAAAAAGAAAAACATCTATATTTTGTTATTGAAAATAGGTTTTCTGATTTGGATGTTTTATTTTTTGGTCCATTTTTGAAAAAAAAAAAAAAAAAAAACCATCCAAAGTGCAAAACACAAAAAATCAAGCCATTAGGATGTAGGAGGAGCCAGCATTTTTAGTATACTGGTCCCCCTGACATCCCAGGAAAGCAATAGGGCACCCTAGGGGGCACTGCAGTGGACTTCATAAAATGTTGCCAGGTACACATCTGACCATTGCTCCCTTACCTTGTCTCCTGAGCCCCCCCAAAACCTACCCAAAACCCACTATCCCCAACTATACACCACTACCATAGTCCTTACAGGTGAAGGGGGCACATATATGTGGGTACAGTGGGTTTCTGGTGAGTTTGGGAGGGCTCACAGTTTCCTCCACAAGTGTAACAGGTAGGGGGAGGTAGAAGCCTGGGTCCACCTGTCTGCAGTGCACTGCACCCACCACTAGACTACTCCAGGGACCTGCATGCTATTCTAATGGACCTGAGTCTGAGGTTGGCATAGAGGCTGGCAAGTAACGTTTTTCATCACATTTTTGGGGGTGGGAGGAGGTTAGTGACCACTGGGGGAATAAGGGGAGGTCATCCCTGATTCCCTCCAGTGGTCATCTGGTTACTTAGGGCACCTTTTTGTGCCTTATTCATTATAAAAACAGGTCTAGCTCAAAACGTCTTAGTTTTAGTCCTGGACATTTTTGTTTTCTTCCATTATGGTTGAAAAGCATCTAAGTCTCAGGAACGCCGAAGTCCCACTCTGAACATGCCTCGAGATTTAGACACACTTCTGACGGACTTCAATGAAAAACATCTAAAAATAGGTTTCAAAAATACTGATTTGGACGTTTTTGTGAGAAAAACATCCAAATTCTGCTTTATGCCACTTTTTAGACGTTTTTCTGTTTTGAAAATGAGCCCAATAGTCAAATTTGGATACCCCCTCTATCACGCATCCCATGGTGTTTTGTACCAACTGTAATGAGTGGATATTCTTATTACAGAAGTCCTGAAAAAAGAATAATAGTCTTATCATGGCAGCATCAATGAACGTTTTATAGTGTCATCTCCAAATAAGACTTTTATTTTGCATGCTCCCTTATTTGCAAGTAGGCTGAACACATTCGTTTGTCTATATGTTAAGAAGCTGACAACTGATCTGAGGCAAGTAAAAAAATTTGGTTCATTAGCATATGGGAAAAGCACATCATGCTACACTCTAGGGATATGCATTCATTTGAAATTGCATATTACTTTAAACCAGAATCAACAGGAACCCCCCCCCCCCCCACCCCAATTTTATTTTATTCTCTATCTTCTAGGGATCATTTTTGTAATAGTGTACATTATTTGAGCAAAAGAGTGCAGCATTTTTGCAATTGTGCTCTAGTGCTCACTATTGTAAAATAATGTGCGTTATAAAATAGTATACACTATTGACATTGCCCCAAAGCAAAAAATAAACAAAATATCAAAGAAAACGAGAAATCACATAAACAACACAGAAAACTAAACAAAATGAACCTTTTTGCCCTGAACACACCTACTGCCCTGCGTTAGGGGTCTGTAGTGTCCAATAGAGGTATCAAAAAGCCCGCATCCAACATAAAAACCTACATTGAGACTTCCTTCTTGAACTCAAATTTTCTAAGAGAACGCCAACACTTTTGGCAATGACGGTATTACACGGCAGTTCAAGAAGGAAATCTCAGTGTAGGTTTTTATGTTGAATGTTGCCATTTTAATACCTCTGTTGAACACTACAGACTCCTGACGCATGTGACACAAGCCAAAACACAACCTATGCAATCTTTTGAATAACTTGGACTATCCATTCTCGTGCTGCCTCATGCCTTCATTTGATGGTCATCGCTGTCATCATATCTGTTTGCTCTTGCGGAGACCTTCCACCTGCTAATTTGTTGTTACAGTTTCCTAAATTTAATTTTATTAGGTGGTTACTTATAGATGCTTGAAATCTGGGCGGGAACAAATTTTCAGCACTAGCAAGCTAATTTAGGGACTCGTGCACTCAGCTTTTTCATCATAGACACAGAAAGGGATACAAGCTCTAGTAAATTAGTCTCTCAGTTTGCCTTATCTAGCAGCAGTAATAGTTTGCTTACATTTACTATCCAGATTGAAGCCTATTTTTATCTGCAACCTATCTGAGTAGGCTGCAACTGAAATTTATCCTAAAAAGACTATAATATAGTCTGATATATACATAATTCAAAGGCATTTTCAGTATTGACCCTTTTGCAAATTCAAAGGTGTTTTGAGAGGAGGGGGGAAGGAGGAGGACCCATCTTTTCCTATTCATCATGGAAGAAAGAGAGAAAAAAAAGTAGACAGAAACATTTATGGTGACTAAAATCTAGGCACGTCCCATTTACGCGCCTAGCGGTATTCTATAAGCCATGTCTACATTCAGACACGGTTCATAGAATAGTGCATAGGTTTGATGGATGTGTCTTGGATTCAAAATTTTTTCAACAGAAATCAGTGATTGCAAAGGGGGCCACATTCGCCCCAACAGTCGCGAATCTCTACATGGCAATGTTTGAAGAGAAATGGATATATAAGTCTACATATTTTCGATATGCCTGCTGTTGGAAGTGCTTTATTGATGACATTTTCTGTTTGTGGTCGGGCATGATGGAGATGCTACAGCAATTTGTGAATTTTCTGAACAGCCGTCACCGGCAAATTAATTTGAGATGATTATCGATAAACAACTTATATCATTTTTGGATGTGCAGGTACAGAAAACAGCTGGAGGGTTCCAGACTACGGTCTTTTCTAAGCTGACTGACCGGAATTCTCTTTTACATTTTTCAAGTATGCACCCTCCACATATGAAGAAGAACATTCCCTTTGCTCAATTTTTGCGCTATAGGAGGAGATGTTCTTCTGATCAGGACTACAAACAACGGACTGAACAACTAGCCTCTAAGTTGCTCCAGCGCGGATATCCTCGGCATATTGTCAAGAAAGCGGCTAAAAGGGCAAGATATAATCCTAGAGAAGCTCTTTTACAATATAAAGCTACTCAACAAAGTGAAGACATACTTCCATTTGTTTTGAAATTTAATGCGAATACGGCCAGATTATGCAAAACTGTAAGGAGACACTTTGATCTACTCGACACACCCTACGTTTGCAAGATCGAATATTATATTTTCCTATCAAAGAGGATGTAACCTAGCGGACTTGTTAAGTCTGAATGATGTGTGGTCACATAAGCAGTCACCTAGTGCTAGAGGAAACCATACAAGATGTGGCCATTGTTCTGTTTGCCACATTATGATGGAAGGTGAGGAATTTATTCAACCTAAAACTGGAAAGAGATGTGTGCTGCGATCCAATACCACATGTGGGTCAGCAGGAGCTATATATGTTATTAAATGTCCCTGTGGATTACTTTACATAGGGCAGACCACCAGAAGTTTAAAAATTAGATTGATGGAACACCGATCCTGCCTGAAATTGCTAAAACGTGAAGCACCATTGGTGACACATTGTGAGACTCAACACCATCAATTTGATAATCTGACATGCATGGTTTTGGAACAGATCAAGCCATCTCAAAGACGAGGAGACTGGAGTAAAGCATTGCGTCAGAGAGAACAAAAATGGATTTTTCTCTTCAACTCTGTTGAACCGAAGGGATTGAATGTTCGAGTAGAATGGTCAGCGTTCTTTTAATGGGATTAGTGTCTGTAACCGGATGAATGTGGTAAATTGGATAATTGGAGATCAATAGAAAGCAGTGACGTATTGGACTGATTGAAGAACCGGAAGGGGAGGAGACTCTCCTCCCTATATATCCAAGATGTCGGACTCCGTAGGTTTTTACCTGCTTGAGTGATTTCTTGGGTTCAGCAGAGTAAACACAGGATCAAATATTTGTGGATTGGAGATTTGGAGATTATTATACAACCCCTGATGCAGCAACAGCGAAATGAGGGGGTCCCTGCCGTCGGGTTGAACCGTCGGGTGATACCGATAGGAACAGAGCACTAGAGTGATCCGATTTAAAGCTAAGTGATATCTGGAGGGTACACCGGGGCTGAAAACAATATAGACAGTTTGTACATGAAATCTACTTTATTTATGAACTATCAAATAATTGATCTGAGTAATTTGAAACACACACACAGTTTTGAGAAGCACTGAGATAGATATATCGTGCTAAAAGATTTTGGATGATAAACATTAAGGCAGGTATGCTAAGTAATGGAGTTTTCTTTTCTTAAGCCACATGATGGGATACCAAGCTCAAACCTTATAGTCTGCATGTTCAGGCTGGTTGGGCGGCTTTACTGAGGCTTTTTTTCTCCATTTATGTAAGATAGTTGGTTAACAGTGTGAGTGACTATTATAAACTGTACACAGCTGGTGCAAGGCTGGGTGGTTGATTTTCGTTTGATAAAGGCAAGCTTGAGTGAACTATTAGATTTAGATGTAGCCATTTACGCCAGTGAAAAGCTGGTGTAAATGCCTGCGCCTAGATCTAGGTGCTCGCCCAAATTCTATAACCACGTTCATGGATTTGATTGATTGCCCCAACACGCCCACACTCCTCCCATTACCATGC
The DNA here is from genome assembly GCF_901765095.1 of Microcaecilia unicolor. Classification (NCBI taxonomy): domain Eukaryota; kingdom Metazoa; phylum Chordata; class Amphibia; order Gymnophiona; family Siphonopidae; genus Microcaecilia; species Microcaecilia unicolor. The sequence goes on from NC_044032.1 coordinate 198,376,157, forward strand.
CAGCTACACGTGCTGGAATTTACATGTGCCTCCTTTTAGATTATGCCTAAAAATATGCAAGAGTAAATTCCAATTATTGTCAATTAGTACTGATAATTAGTCATTATTGGCCAATTAGCAACACTAATAGGTTCGGTAACTAATTGAGTAGCACACATAAATTGGCCTCGCACACAAGTTAATGCACGCTACTCAGCGTGCCATATATAGAATTCGGGGGGTTTGTGGAACCTTGGAAGAAAGGAAGAGAGCTGCTGAAATCCCAGCTGTCACTCCTCTTACAGAAGCCCTCTCTTTCCCTTACAAAAGCTGTCACTATATTTCTTACTAAACTCAATTTTAAAATAAACAAAATAGGAAGAATGGAGAAATGTTTATTAAAAGAGGTACTTGGTGATCTTTTCTTCTTCTTTTTTTTTATTTGAAAGATTAATTTTAGCTGTAGAAAATGTGCACAGCTTTGCTATTTGCCAAAAAACATTAATCAGAGCAAATCCAGCTCCGAAGCAACCAAACGAGTCCAACAAACATGTAGGGCAGGACAACTTTTTCGTGAAAGCTGTAAAGTTCTTCATTGCATTGTATAATTTTTCTTTTCATAGCATTTTCAAGGCTTTCAGCTTCCATTTCATACAAATCTAATCCATTTTTAGATATTCCTGAGCATTTTTATCCTGGATGTTTCATCACTCTGAAATTACTGTGATTGTGACCTTCACTTTAATAGCATTGTGGCATTGCAGATGTTGTGACAGAATAGCATTTGCACCCCCACCACCCCCACTGCCATTCTGCCCAATTGCACAGTCTAGTTCTAATCATCAGCCTTCCTCATCTTTATCACCATGCTTTGTGTTAAGATCTTCCAGCTTCCAGACCTGCAAACTTCTTGCATAGAAGATTGTACTTTATTCTGTTCAGATGTTAGTTTCGGAGTGCAGCTAAGTTGTTCTGTTATCCATGCAAGCAAACTGCTATCCTGTCTCATTTACATCTGAACATGCATCATAATTCTATCACTGCTCCCTCCTGGTTGGCTTTGCCTCCACTCCCTGGGAGCTTGGAACAATCATAGTGCTGCCCTGTGCATCTATTTTTCTACTCTTTCTTTTGGTCTTCTACTGCCTAGTTAGATGGATACATGCATTTCAGACCTATTCTGCCCTCTGCTTTCTTTACTGTTTCTCACTTGATGCACACATACCTACCTACCTTCTGTATCTATCCCGAACATACTTGAAATGGTGGTGATTATCCAGAAATCAGACTGGTTAAGTCTACCCCCAGGACAGGACTAAGGAACTCTGACTTACTGTATATGCATGGGCATTTTATTTTTCTCCACCTGACTTCTGGACTTGACCTGATGATTTTCTCTTTCTACATTAAAGATGTTTGAACGTTCATGCTTTCATATTTGCCTCCTTTGAAAGTTCTTCCACTCAGCTGTTCTGAGCTTTCTGATCCTCATAGTCAGGTTTTTCCCTATTTTTAAAGTTAACAGTTCCCAAATCTGCATTGGTGACTCTCAGGATCTCCATATGTTTAAGAGTTAAATTTGCGTACACCAGAGGCCCAGCATATCAAAATTTACAAGTGTGTGGAAAGGGAGCATCTCTATTAGGCCACTGTTGGTTTAAAGTGCTAAATGCTTAAATAAAAAAAATAAAAAAAATACATAAATACATACATTTCAAAAAAGATATAACCAAGTTAGAAAAGGTACAAAGGGCAACCAAAATGATATACCAAAGGTATAAAGGGCAACCTATGCGCATCCAATGTGTGTCAAATTGGAACTACTGCCTGGCTACCGCGTGCCCTGGGCGGTAATTCAATTTTTGGCATGCGCCCAAAACATGCGGTAGAAAATATTTTCTATTTTCTACCGCATTGCACTTACCCGGCAGTAATCAGCAGTTGACACGCATTGAACGCTTACTGCCCGGTTAGCGCATGAGACCTTACCGCTAAGTCAATGGTTGGTGTTATGTTCTCAGGTCAAAAATGGACATGCACTGGTTTTAATTTTGCCACACATCCATCTTCTGGCACAAAAAAAGCGCCATTTTTTCCAGGCTCGCTGAGGAAATGGACCAGTGCACGGCACCTACACCAGCAGAGGCCACTTTTAGGCGCACCTTAGTAAAAGGACCCCTAACTAACTAATTAACTAAAATGGTGGTATAGTTTTGTGGCTTTAAGAGGATGTCTGACTGCCTGTTAAAACAGCATTAGCACCTAGTTATCCTTTACTAAATGTAACTTTAGAAACAGTAAGTGCTGAGTTCTCTTATCAGTGGCTTGGCTTAGGCAGTTGCTACTCGAGATACCTCAGTTCAGTGAGTTTAGCTTGTAAAATGTATTTCTAAAACAAACAATTTTGTATAGGGTCCTTAATTGCATATGTAGCTCTATCACACAATAAGGCCCATCTTAGAATATACAGATAAATAATTGAGAAGTCTAAGTCAAGCCATGCTCAGTTCCAGTGGTACAACGTGCAGCGACGTCAGACTCTGAAACTGCATTCAGCGGCTTTTTGAACAGCACGGAGTAGGACGAAGAAGAACTGAAAAGACCCTCGGCTCGGTTGGCGGGGGTTGGGGTCCCCCGCCAGCTGAAGGAATATTTTTTAAGGCAGCGGCAGTAGGAAGCGGACCTCGGCTGGTGGGGGTTGGGGTCCCCCGCCAGCAAAGGTAGCCCACGGCGATGGCGGGGGAGGGTTGACGGCGGTAGGGGGGTCCAGGGCGAAATCTGCGGGGGCCCAGGCCCCTGTGGCCCCACGCAGATATTTCCCTGTTGCACACACTCTCATTCTCACACACACACACACACACACACACACACACACACACACACACACACTCGCACATTCACTCTCTCACACACAATCACTCTCACATACACTCTCTCAAACATACACACTCTGAGGAAAACCTTGCTCGCGCCCGTTTCATTTGTGTCAGAAACAGGCCTTTTTTTACTAGTCTTATTATAAATCATAACATTCTACTGCTTTGTCACCTTCTGATCACCCACCATCTCTCTCTTTGTTCTCCCTCCCTCATATATTCTAATATTGTCATCTTTTGCTCATACTGTCCTGACATCAGGAAGGCTTCAAAAAGCTGGTCAAAAAATGTATTGTTAGTCCAATAAAAAGGTATTACCTTATTTTCCATTCTTTGTTTTATTTATTAACCTTTAAAGTAGACTAGCACAGCCCTAGTGCACTATTATACTTATTTATTTATTGGGATTTATTAACCGCCTTTATGAAGAACCCACTTTATTGAAGGAGCAACACTGGAATTTGAACTTGACTTCCCTGGTTCTCAGCCTATTGCTTTTAACCATGAGGCTACTCTTTCACTTCATTTGTTGCATGCATATTAATTGTGGATATCCTGAAAACCCAAGGACAGATTTAGGAATCCCTGCTCTAGAGAACCTCAGTTCAGTTTTCTATGCTATTCTGCAGGAGGAAGTTGAATGAATTACACCATAACTTATCTATGGAAAATCTAAATTTGAAAGTGCAAAACCCCTCCAGGAAAAACTACAGTGGCTACCAATCAAGGAACGTATCGCTTTCAAGATTTGTACCTTTGTTCACAGAATAACACATGGTCTAGCCCCGAGCTATATGTCTGAACTAATCGACTTACCAATTAGAAACACAATTGAATCAGCCAGAACGTACTTAACTCTTCACTTCCCAAGTTGTAAAAGCCTGAAGTATAAACAATATGTGAGTCAAGTTTCTCTTACATATGCACACAGCTCTGGAATGCTCTACCAAAACGCCTGAAATCTACGAATAGTCATCGAGAATTCCGAAAAAAAACTAAAAACTCACCTGTTCCCGAAGGCTTAGCCCACAGTATCTGACATAAACACCAAATAATGAGATATAGCATTTTAAGTCAGGAAACGGACAGTTTTCAACCCTGACGCGTGATCACACCCTAACATTTTGTCTGAATCACCCCAGCCTATTTACCGATACTTCTTTACTGTACTTGTCATTGTAATAGTACCCCTATACTGTATTTGTTCACACCGGAGTCTGTAACCACCTCTCTGGAACTATGTAAGCCATTTTGAGCCTACTAATAAGTGGGAAAAGGTGGGATACAAATGTAACAAATAAATAAAATAAATAAATAAATAAATAAATAAATAAATAAATAACTGGTAAGGTGCAGTCATCTTCCTACCTAGTTCTTAGTCTGGGTATGAAAGCAACCTAGATTATGGCCCTTACTTTAGAAGCTGTGTTTACAATTTATATGTGGTAACGTTGGCATTTACATGTGTGTATTGAATAAACATCATCACAATTTTAGAAAGCCAGGATTTACACCTGTAAATATGCAATATGTGCACATGGCAAAAGGGAATGGTTTGGGTAGGACTAGGGTGGAACCAAAATAATGCTCATGTATTCCCCATTTCAGAAGGAGAATGCCTGCCTAGTTATTTAGGGGTCGATATTCAAAGCAATTTAACTGGCCAGAAACAGCTCCTGGTCGGTTAAATCGCCTTTTTGAGACTGCTAACGTTCAGCGGCATTCGAGTTAGTACCACTGAAAATAACCGGTTATCGTTTATCGTTTATTCATTTACTATACCGTTTCAAATTGTATTCACAAAACAGAACGGTTTACATAGCAATATAAAATCATAATAAAAACAAACATAAAAGAACTCCATCAAAATGATAGGAAAGCACAGCAAACTAAAACAACCATTCTAAAAGGTAACAACACCAACACATACTGGACAACCATTCATAGCAAGTACATAAACTGTTATATTATTTTACTGCAAACCAGCTATTTTAGGAGCTTTCGGGGGCGGAGTCGGAACTTGACCGGTTAAGTGCAAATATTCAGGACCTTACCGGCCAGGTATAGATAGGACCGCATAAAAGTCAGTCCTATCTTTGGGGCCCTTTTACTAAAGGGTTGGCGAACAGTACTAAGTTTGCCACGTGCCAATCTGAAACTACCGCCGGCCTACTATAGCAGTCTGGCAGTAATTCTGCCCCCAGTGCGCACCATTTCTGGTTCTATGGTAATTTATTTCCGTATTTTTACCACTGGGGTTAACGCGGGAGCCCTTTACCGCCAAGCTTGGTAAAAGGGCCCCTAACCCATAGCTGGTTAAGTACTGAATATCACACTTAACCAGCTATGTGCTAGCCGGCTCCAGAAACCCGGAAAATTAGTGCCGGTGCCTGGATATGTCTGGCACTGAATTTCTGAGATTAGTGCTGGTGGCTGAATATCGGGCCAGATCCGTTTCTAAAATACTGCTGGAATCTGACACTTCCCTACCTGGATACCTCAATTTCAATTTTCTATCTAAAATGGGACTGCATGTCTTTTCTGTGCTCAAGAAAACATCTGGGGATCATTTGAATAATTGTAAGACCTATACTTTGTCTGTATTGAGGAAAGTTCAGGAGTGCTGGACTCATATTAATCCTCTCCATAAGGCAGCAGGGCGACTAACAAAGTAGTAAATTTAATATGAATCGGAGAATATTTGTCTTCATTCAACGTGCAATTGAACTCTGGAATTCATGGTCTTGCCCCAAAGCATAGGTGTTTTGGAGGCCTATATTAGACACCAGATAAGGAAAGTAATTTATCCTTTTATGGCAAATTATTTGGATATTGATTATGAGGTGTGAGTTTTTCTTTATTGAATTATAGTTGTTCTTTAATTTCATAAAATGGTTTAGAAAATGCACAGTACTTTGAAAAACATAAGGCACAATTTTATTTATTTATTTATTTGTTACATTTGTATCTCACATTTTCTCACCTTTTGCAGGCTCAATGTGGCTTACATATAACCGTTAATGGTGTTAGCCGATTACGGTTTGAACAAATACATAGTATGAATGAATACAAAAGTGATATTGCGGTATAATGAGGTATATGTATGGTAGGAAGCAGTTGGGGGGCAACTTAGAGAGGGAAAGGGGGAAGAAGAGTCAGGTAATGTCCGTTGCAGTCTTTGGTTATGTTGTGTCGCAGATAGCCGGTTCTATTGCTTGATATAACTAGCTATCTGTAAGCCGCTAAGGAGCGCTATTCAGTGATGGATAGCCGCTGAAGTGCCATTTTCATTTGAATATCGGGCGGTAATATTTTTAGAGTGGGATTACTGCATGCTGATTGGGACACTACCACGGGACACCTCAGCACCTCCCTTGGCAATGCTTTTTGGCACATGTAGGCATGCGCTAGTACCTACCGTGGATTAGTAAAAGGGCCTCATTCATTCACAGTAGTTAAATTCTTGTTGGCCCAGTATAATATGCCAACTCTGGAATTGGATCTTCAGAAATTGGATTTAATGTATCTTATGTACAAATTAACAGTGTGTAAAAATGATGAAGTAATTAACTTTCATAAAACATGGGACATGTATGCTAAATGGAAACATATATGATTCCAACAGCTAAGGTTTGGACCTCACTTATTATAAGTTAGCTTAATAATTGCATTAAAGGGTCTGGAGACAGATGAGATTACAAATAAGGTGATAGTAGAAGAGGCAGGGGAGTTTATATAACATGTTTTTCTTTGTATCATTTGAATAATTGGCTTGTTCTATATGTTTTCATTTGCAAAATAATAAAAAGTATATTAAAAAAATTTTATGGCATATATGTGTGCATGTGTGCACATACACATGTATAAGCCAAAAGTGCACCTAAGTGCTATTCTGTACCATTAGCAGGTATTCTCCGAGGACAGCAGGCTGATTATTCTCACAATCCCGCCCACCTCCCCTTGGAGTTTTTATTTTCTTATGCTATAGAACTTAAATGAAGAGCACGGTCGTGCGACAGGCGGGAAGTCAGGCCATGCGTGCGTGATGGGAGCTGCACATGCGCCAGAAGGCTCTGGCAAACTTTTTTTTTTTTTTGCTATGTTCATGCCGTTTCCCGTCGACCCAGTTATGAGAATAATCAGCCTTCTGTCCTCGGAGAATACCTGCTACAGATAAGTATCTTTGCTTTACTGTCTAGGGCTCCATAGCTGTTTTCCTGTTGTGTCAGACTCGCTCCACCTTGATACCCTCTAGCCCTGCCCAATCCAGCACAAAGGTGATGTCACAGACCACCAGACCACCACTATTTCAAACTTACTACCTGCAGCGTTTGTGCCGCAGAAGGAGCACACACAAGGAACAGGTCGTGCTCCTTAGGTGAGCTCCTTAGGGCGACTCCAATCTTGTGACATACCGTATTTCCCACTCTTGGGCTGTAAGTTTTGTTTGTTACATTTGTACCCCGTGCTTTCCCACTCATGGCAAGCTCAATGCAGCAGGCAATGGAGGGTTAAGTGACTTGTCCAGAGTCACAAGGAGCTGCCTGTGCCGGGAATCAAACTCAGTTCCTCAGTTCCCCAGGACCAAAGTCCACCACCCTAACCACTAGGCCACTCCTCCACTCCTCCATCAGTCTTCCTTACTTTTATTTTTATTCCTCTGGTTTTCAGGGACCTTTTCACTAGTTACACGGATGGCATCCTTCCCTGTAATCTGGGGAAATCAACCTCAACCCCCTCCCCCCTTTTTGTGCAAGGCTATCTGTGCTGGTTCCTTGTTCTCCACTTGCTCCCTCAGCATTAAACTCATCTCCACTGACTGCAACAACCCCTGCACTGGTTTTCACAGTTTGCTTCTACCTCTGAATTGCTGGTCTCTCTGTAATAAAACAATACTTATTCATGACACTCTTCAAGCACATCCTCAATCAATTTTCTTTCTAACTGAAACTTGGCTCTGTGAAGGGGAAGCTCCCATTCTCTCACAATGCCTCCCTTCTGACTGTTCAGCACACTCCTCTGCCTGTTCATTGAGTCCAGGTGAGGGTGTAGCAGCTGTTGCTCCTTCCTTCCTCCCTCCCTAACAATCTATCATATACTATGACTCTTTTCATCTACTAGATTCACTTCTACTTCATTTGAATGGTTCCCTTCCTATTCACTTCTTGTTTTTTTTTTTTATTTCCCTCCCTCCCCTTTGGTTTCCATGTTTAGGAAACTTACTCATTGCCTTACAGACATTTCTCTTCGTTTTCATCACCTAATCATTTCAGGAGATTTTAATTTTCACATTGATAATCCTGTTTGCCCCGAGACAAAAGGTTCTCATCTTTACTAACTGACCTCTCTCTCCACCAATATGTTTCTTTCCCTACTCCTCAGGCAGGACACACTTTAGACCTAGTCTTATCTGATTACCTGCCTAATGAATCTCAGCCAGTCAAGACCTGATTTTGGACTCCTTACTTTCTCTTCTTCTTGCTTTCTTTTCCCTGCCTATTTATTTGTTTAAATATTGTATTTATATTCCCTTCCCTTCCCCTCTTTCTCTGTTCCTTCTACCCTCTCTACTGTCATTGTAATTAGTACATAAGTAATGCCAACACTGGGAAAAGACCAAGGGTCCATCGAGCCCAGCATCCTGTCCACGACAGCGGCCAATCCAGGCCAAGGGCACCTGGCAAGCTTCCCAAACATACAAACATTCTATACACGTTATTCCTGGAATTGTGGATTTTTCCCAAGTCCATTTAGTAGTGGTTTATGGACTTGTCCTTTAGGAAACTGTCTAACCCCTTTTTAAACTCTGCCAAGCTAACCACCTTCACCACGTTCTCCGGCAACGAATTCCAGAGTTTAATTATGCGTTAGGTGAAGAAACATTTTCTCCGATTTGTTTTAAATTTACTACACTGTAGTTTCATCGCATGCCCCCTAGTCCTAGTATTTTTGGAAAGCGTGAACAGACGCTTCACATCCACCTGTTCCACTCCATTCATTATTTTATATGCCTCTATCATGTCTCCCCTCAGCCATCTCTTCTCCAAACTGAAAAGCCCTAGCCTCCTTAGTCTTTCTTCATAGGGAAGTCGTCGCATCCCCGCTATCATTTTAGTCGCCCTTCGCTGCACCTTTTCCAATTCTACTATATCTTTCTTGAGATGCGGAGACCAGAATTGAACACAATACTCAAGGTGCGGTCGCACCATGGAGTGATACAACGGCATTATAATATCCTCACACCTGTTTTCCATACCTTTCCTAATAATACCCAACATTCTATTCGCTTTCCTAGCCGCAGCAGCACACTGAGCAGAAGGTTTCAGCGTGTTATCGACGACGACACCCATATCCCTTTCTTGGTCCGTAACTCCTAACGTGGAACCTTGCATGACGTAGCTATAATTCGGGTTCTTTTTTCCCCACATGCATCACCTTGCACTTGCTCACATTAAACGTCATCTGCCATTTAGCCGCCCAGTCTCCCAGTCTCGTAAGGTCCTTCTGTAATTTTTCACAATCCTGTCGCGAGTTAATGACTTTGAATAATTTTGTGTCATCAGCAAATTTAATTACCTCGCTAGTTACTCCCATCTCTAAATCATTTATAAATATATTAAAAAGCAGCGGTCCTAGCACTGACCCCTGAGGAATCCCACTAACTACCCTTCTCCATTGTTTCATTAGTTCACTGTAAGCCGCTTTGAGGCTGCTAAACTGTGGTAAAAAGCGGGGTATAAATGATCTAAATAAAAATTGTCACAGAATGTGCAAACGGCGGTTACCTTAGAGGGGTTTAAAAAGGGTCTGGATGGCTTCCTAAAGGAAAAGTCCATAGATCATTATTAAAATGACTAGGGGAAAATCCACTGCTTATTTCTGGGATAAGCAGCATAAAATGTATTGATTTTTTGGGGGGATCTTGCCAGGTATTTGTGACCTGGATTGGCCACTGTTAGAAACAGGATGCTGGGTTTGATGGACCTTTGGTCTGTCCCAGCGTGGTAAAACTTATATACTTATATATAAACACTCAATAAATAAAACCTTCAAGACTAAATTAGAAATGGGAAATAAACCCATAGGTTTAAAAAAAAACATAATTACTTTAAAACCAGCTTGAAAGAGCCATGTCTTGTAGTGCTTCTTATGAGAGCAAGTTTCTGAGGAACAGTATCCTGGGTTAATGGGGTCCATATAAGAAAAGGCTCTACCTCCTTTTTCCATGACCTTAATCCCATCTGGCATTTTAAGCAGGAATGCCTCAGAAGAATGCAAGATCCTTTTCTTGGTTATAATGCTGAAGATGGTAGCTTAATAAATGAGGAGCCAACTGGTTTTAAAATCCATCCTCTGGGTCATAGGAAGCCAGTACAAGGTTTTTAGCACTGACCACAAGTGGCCTCTCTGATCTTAAGTTATTATTGATATCACCTTCTTTGAGATAGGTAGTGTTTGTTCACTGTGAATCACCTTTTGATAGGAATTTGTAACTGTACAAATAACAGACCTTGTGGCACCATTACTAAAGCAGCAGTCTGATCTTTTGTGCCTGAGTTACTTCTACCAAAGAGATAATCCAGTGGTTTATGTTTTCATTTTTCTAAAAATAGGCATTTTGCCTCCTTTTCAGCGCAGGGGCGTAGCCACGGGTGGGCCTGGACGGGCCCAGGCCCACCCATTTTCCCTCCAGGCCCGCCCATCCTTCGTACGCTGTCGCTGCCCTTTTGTCCGGCGGAGGCAGCGTTCAGCGTTTACTTCCTGTACTGTCTTCTCCCCAGGCTCCGCTGCATCGTCCCAGTGGAATCCTTTTCCTTTTCAGCCATCACGCTGCGCTGCCATACACACAGGCAGCTTCGCTCCTCCCCCACTGCATTCATCCGGTCCTAAAAGGAAGTGCATCAGAGAGGGCGAGAATGGATGCGGCGGGGGAGGAGCGAAGCTGCCTGTGTGTATGGCAGCGCAGCGTGACGGCCGAATAGGAAAAGGATTCCACTTACAGGGACGATGCAGCGGAGCCTGGGGAGAAGACAAGGCAGGAAGGAAACGCTGAACACTGCCTCCGCGGGACAAAAGGGCAGCGACAGCGCGGGAAGGATGTGGATTCGCTGGCCTGGGGGGGAAGTGGCTGAGCTGCTGGGACATAGGAGGGAGAGGAGGAACGGACTTGAGGGAAGGAAGAGAGAGCTGCTGGGACATGGGAGGGAGAGGAAGAAGGGACTGGAGGGAAGGGAGAAGCTGCTGGGACATGGGAGGGAGAGGAAGAAGGGACTGGAGGGAAGGGAGAGCTGCTGGGACATGGGAGGGACTGGCGGGAAGGGAGAGAGCTACTGGACATGGACATGGGAGGGAGAGGAGGAAGGGACTAGAGGGAAGGGAGAGAGCTGCTGGACATGGGATGGAGAGGAGGAGGGGATTGGATGGAAGGGAGAGAGCTGCTGGACATGGGAGGGAGAGGAGGAAGGGGCTGGAGGGAAGGGAGAGCTGCTGGGACATGGGAGGGACTGGCGGGAAGGGAGAGAGCTACTGGACATGGGAGGGAGAGGAGGAAGGGACTAGAGGGAAGGGAGAGAGCTGCTGGACAAGGAAGGAAGATGAAGAAGGGACTAGAGGGAAGAGAGCTGCTGGACATGGGAGGATAGGGAGAGAAAGAGGGGAGATGGATGAAAGGATGCAGAGAGAAAGGGGAGAAACTAGAAGGATGTGGAGAGAGGGAGGAGACTGAACAGAAAAGGGTAGAGCGATAGACACTGGATAGAAGGAGAGGGGAGATAGAGACACTAGATGGAAGGACCAGGGTAGATAAGTGGAAGGATAAGGAGAGAAAGAGGGAAGACACTGGATGGAAGGGTAGGGAGAAAAAGGAGACGCTGGATGCAAAAGAAAGAGGGGAGACACTGGAAGGATGGGGAGAGAAAGAGGGAAGCTGCTGGATGGAAAGAGGGAGAGGACAGAGTAGGGAAAGACTGGGAAATAAGAGGAAGGGGCATGTGGCGAACAAGGGTGAGGAAAAGATGAAAAGCCATAGGTGATGAATGAACAGGAAACCCTGGCAAGAGAAAGACGAAGGAAAGCAGAATCTAGAGACTGGGAGCAACACAATGAGAAAAAGTAAATGGCCATACAACAAAGGTAAAGAAAATAATTTTATTTTTAATTTAGGATAAAGTAATATGGTACCTGTGTTAATAAAGTTTCAGAGACCAATACTTCCTTCCTTAGGTCAGGAGAGGATACCGTAACAGCATTATACTGACCTGAGGCAGGAGGTTTTGGCCTCTGAAAGCTCACTGAAAAGTGTGACTAAATTTTGCTGGGGGAGGGGGGTAGAGAGAAAATTTTGTGCCCACCCACTTTGGGTTCAGGCCCACCCAAAATTGGCAGTCTGGCTACGCCACTGCTTCAGCGGTCAATAATAATGGAAGCAAAAAATGTTTTAATTTGATAAGAAGTTTGAGTTTTGCATTTATAAAACAGTCTCCTTGATACATTCACTCATATTTCAGGGCCTGAAAGAGAGATGTCAATAGACCTGTGGTCCCTGTTTTTTGGGTCTGCAAATTATGTCCTACACACCAAAGAGAACCCATGCTAACTTACGCAAACAAAGATGGTAGCTGAAGGAAAACTCTTAGACTCGCCTTCAAAGCTTATCAGTTGGGGCACCCCCTCCCCCCTACATCTTTCTAACCTCACTATTCCTTATTCTCTGGCATGTCTCCTTCTACAAACGATCACCGATTATACCTCCTTAGTCTCCGTTCTGCTCAACTGGAGTCTACTCGGCATTGAGCTTTCCTCTTTGCTGCCCCTTTCCTCTGGAACTTTATGCCCCTCTCAATCTGTGCAGAACTCTCACAAAAGAAAAATCTTGCTCAAAACTTTGCTGTTTCAGCAAGCATTTACTTCCATATAAGGCTTTACAGTTTCCTACCAAGTTCATGCAATATTTCTTCCCTTCCCCCCTCCCCTGCCTTTTACTGTACGTGTGATTGCTTCTTGAATGATTGAGCTCACTGATCACTGTCGTATCAGTTTTTCTAGTTCTTTTCTGTTTTCCTTGTTTTTAGAATTGTACACCGGTGTGATCTGCGAGTTCGTTAATGGCGGTATAATAAACCCACATAAACTATAAATAAACTATAACTGAGAGCTGCCGATTGTGCTGACCACAATGACAATTCCTGTAAGATCTGCTGTAGTGTACAGACTAACAAGGCCATGGTGTTTTTACTCCTGCTTTATAAAAACAACTGGAGACACTTTTCCTTGCCAAGCCATCACAATTGTGAATGGACAGTTACAGAAAGTCTGTTCAATATGGCCCATGATTGGTTGATATGTTACAGAAAAGGTATAAGACAGTGGTTCCCAAACCTGGTCCTGGAGGCACCCCAGCCAATCAGGTTTTCAGGATATCCACAATGAAGTGGAGGCAGTGCATGCCAATCTCTCTCATAAATATTCATTGTGAATATCCTGAAAACCTGACTGGCTGGGGTGCCTCCAGGACTAGGTTTGGGAACCACTTATTTAGTAATCATACGTATGTATTACTATTAAACAAGTACATAAGTACATACGTATTGCCATACTGGGAGAGACCAAAGGTCCATCAAGCCCAGCATCCTGTTTCCAACAATAGCTAATCCATGTCACAAATACCTGGCAAGATCTCTAAAAAGGTACAAAACATTTTATGCTGCTTATCCCAGAAATATTTTCCCCAAGTCCAATTTAATAATGGTCTATGGACTTTTCCTTTAGGAAGCCGTCCAAACCTTTTTTAAACTCTGCTAAGCTAACTGCCTTTACCACATTTTCTGGCAACGGATTCCAGAGTTGAGTTACATGTTGAGTGAAGAAAACTTTTCTCCAATTTGTTTTAAATTTACTACTTTGTAGTTTCATCGCACGCCCCCTAGTCCTAGTATTTTTGGAAAGCGTAAACAGACGCTTCACGTCTACCCGTTCCACTCCACTCATTATTTTATAGACCTCTATCATATCTCCCCTCAGCCGTCTTTTCTCCAAGCTGAAGAGCCCCAGCCGCTTTAGCCTTTCCTCACAGGGAAGGTGTCCCATCCCCTTTATCATTTTCGTCTCCCTTCTATACACCTGTTCTAATTCCACTATATCTTTTTTGAGATGCGGTGACCAGAATTGAACACAATATTTGAGGTGTGGTCTCACCATGGAGTGATACAAAGTCAAAATGTAATTGTCTTAAGCTCTGTTGATATTACCAACATTTTAGCATTACTACCTAGCAATTTTTGCTTGTTATAATTGTTCGAGCTAAAACACAGTAGCATCATTCAAACGATACAATTAACAATGTATCAGAATTTTGCAGTCGCTGTGAATGCTTAAAGTGTCCACACTCAGCTTTAATACAGACCTTCAGTCGCTTGGGGAAGCTCTTGAAAGCCTCGTCAATCGGTCCCTGTGGCAGGCTGTCCCAGATAATCTGCAGCGTTTCCTTGAATTTGGCGATTGCAGCTTTGAGTGGAGCTGGTGATAGAACTCCAGCATTGCTCCCCAGACAAAGATCTATGGGAGAGATGCAGGATCTACAGGATTAAGGAGAGAGGTGCAAGTACTGCTCTGCTTGACCTTAAGGGGAGATGGGCAGAGAGGAAGAGGTGCTGTACCTGGGGGGATGGGAGTTAGATGTGGACTAGCTGGTGGGGGGGGGGGGGGGGAAGAGAGAGAGAGACTGGACTTGGGGAAAGGGGGAGAGGCAGTGGACCATGAAGGGTAGTAGGAAGTGAGAGGGAGCCATATTGGCCCCACAGTAGGGGATGCAGGAGGAAGAGAAGAGAAAGAGGAGTGTCAGGGAGACAGAGAAGAGAGTTGCTGGGCTTTGAGGAAACATAGGGATAGGACACAAAGGGACAATGCTGAACAGAGAGGGGATAGGGTCACACAGGGACAATGATGAGAGGAAAAAGGGATACTGGAGGATGCTGGACATGGGGTGAGTAGGAAGACAGGGGAGATGCTGGAAATGGGGGGCATGTGAGAATACGATGGAAGGTGCTAGACATTGGACAGGGATGGGGACAGCGAGAGGATATGCTGGACATGGGAGAAATAGGGATATAGGGAAGATGCTGACATAGAAAAGGAGAGGGATATGGAGAGGTGCTGGATATGAGGGAGAGTTGGGTGATAGGGAGAGATGCTGGACTGAGGTAAGGGAAGAAGGGTATGCTGCACAGAAGGGTTAAGAGAAAGAGAGAAGATGCTGGTCAGAGGAGAGAAAGTAGAGAGAGAGAGGGTGCTGTTCAGAAGGGAGGAAGTAGATAAAAAGATGCTGGAAGAGGGGAGAGTTAGCAAAAAAACAGCAATAACAGGTTGAAGAATGGGATGGTTGGGATAAGAGAGATGAAAAGCTATAGGCAGATGTTGTTTAAAAAAAAGGAAGATTGAGTACTAAGAAGTAACTGCCCATGACTAAATTTAGCAGCACGGATGGGCACTCGGTGTATTCTATAATCCATGTGGAAACTCAGGCATATTCTATAAAGTACGCCTAAATTTAGGTGTACTTTATAGAATATGCCTAGGGATATTTTTTCAGAGCAGATTTTTCAGGCGCCATATAAAGAATCTATCCCCACACATTTAAATGTTAAACTTTATTTAGTATATACCTAATGAGGCCAATTTCCAAAAGCCATGTACCTCTGTAAATGGGCTATTTGGGTATTCTCAGTCTCTCTGTGTATAACAGAACAGGCTGATGGTTCTTTTGAATTTGTGGGGCTATTAGGATTATATGTTTGCTTTGACTGCAGGTGTTCTTCTGCTGCATCCCTCAAAGCTGTTGCCTTAGGTGACTGCCTACTTTTGCCTAATGGTTGAGCTGACCCCTGTGCTGGAGGCACCTTTTCTCAACATGGCACTGCCTGCTGGAATGAGGGGGCAAATGACAAAGTTAAGAGGGAATAGGCTTAGGAGTAATCTAAGGAAGTACTATTTCACAGAAAGGGTGGTGGAGGTGTGGAATGGCCTCCCAGTGGAGGTTGTGGAGTCAAGGACTGTTCCAGAATTAAAAAAGGTATGGGATAAGCATGTGGGATCGCTTAGGAACAAGAAGAATTAGGGGTTACAGAGGATGGGCAGACTGGATGGGTCATATGGCCTTTATCTGCTGTCATGTTTCTATATCAGGCAGGGCCGCCGAGAGGGGGGGGGGGCAAAATTCCTTGGGCTCGGGCCTCCAAGGGGAGCCCAGTGCCGCAGTCCCCGATCTCACCCGCCCTCGGCCCCGCCCCCGAGGTTGCTGCTCCGCAGTCCCCACCCGCCCCCTCCTTCCGCCACCGGGCCAGGCCCCTTGCATTGAAATCATCACAGCGCCTCACCTGCCACCTCTGTGACTGAAAGCGCAGCAGCGGTAGAGCGGATTCGCCTCCCTTCAGGCCTTCCCTCCCTGTGTCCTGCCCTCGTCTGATGTAACTTCCGCGAGGGCGGGACACAGGGAGGGAAGGCCCAAAGGGAGGCGAATCCGATCTGCCGCTGCTGCGCTTTCAGTCACGGAGTGAGGTGACAGGTGAGGCGCTGTGATGATTTCAATGTAGGGGGCCCGGCCCGGTGGCGGACGGAGGGGGGTGGGTGGAGATTGCGGTGCGGCAGCCCAGGGGGTAGTGACGATGATGACCTCAGAGGCGGGGCACCGGAGGCGGCCTTGCCCCAGGCCGGCCCAGTCTCTCGGCAGCCCTGATATCAGGAACTTCAGTTACAGTGTGTGGGGGGGGGGGGGGGGGGAAGGGGGGAGTTGGGAGTGGGCAGTTGGGGCATTAGGGCAAATTTGTGAAATGAGCATGACCAGAGGCAGGGAATGAGTTAAATGCGGTTCACAGGAGGAGGGTATTTTTTTTTATAACACTAACCAGCTTGGCTCTTTTAAGATTTTCCCCATTGCATATTGGTTCCAGTGTCTGGTGTAGTTAACTTTCATTAACCAACATGAATAAAAGGGTTATATATGCTGGACATTTTAATTATTATTATGCATTTGGTATTAATAATTCATGTGAACTGCTTTAATAAATTTTCTGAAAGCAGATTATTATGTTTAATCATAGGCAATTGGTGACTCATCTATCTGGGGAGGTTGAAGTGGGGAGGGGCTAAGGTGAGATTATTGGGCGGAGTTAGGGTCAGGTTATGGGGCAGAATGGAATGGAGCAAGTTAACATTCTTGGCATGGGGGCAGCACCTACGTCAGCAGTAAAAGGGCAGTGGGGCACTTTTGAATACAGCAAGAAAATGGCTTGGGTGCAGCTGTATCAGCTGTCTCTCCAGTTCTTCTGTTACTGATGGTAATATGCACACTGAATACACTCTGGCAATTATGTGCCAAAATAATCTAAATAATGCACAAAAATAATACCACATATTAAACAGAAAAATATATGCAAGTACTTTAACTCTTGACTCCCAGACAACCCTAGCTCCCTAGTCTAGTATCTTCCTGTTGGCCATTAGAATAGTGGTGTTCAGCAATACTAACAGAAATGTTATGGTTAATGGGAATGATAAAATGATTTGCCTATCAGTTTATCTTTTTGTTGTTGCATTGCCAGATGGCCACCAGACTCCAGATCTGCTGGCTTTTAGTTCATTTATGTTTGGAATGGGTATTTTTTATTTTTGTTACATTTGTACCCTGCACTTTCCCACTCATGGCAGGCTCGATGCGGCTTACATGGGGCAATGGAGGGTTAAGTGACTTGCCCAGAGTCACAAGGAGCTGCCTGTGCCTGCAGTGGGAATCAAACTCAGTTCCCCAGGACCAAAGTCCACCACCCTAACCACTAGGCCACTCGGTAATATCTGTATTAGCTGTACCTAATGCTTAGAGCATCAGTCTGAGAACCAGGGAAGCCAGAATTCCCACTGCTACTCCTTGAGATCTTGAACAAGCCACAAAACCTTCCATTGCCTTGGGTAATACATGACCGACCTTATAGACCTGCCAACCAGAAACACAATTGGACCATCATGAACATACTTAAATCTTCACTACCCTAGCTGCAAAAGACTCAAGTACAAATCAATATACAGATCCAGCTTCTCCTATATAAGCACGCAAGTGTGGAATGCACTACCAAAAGCCATAAAAACAACTTACAACCGGAAATCACTAAAGACCAACCTGTTCGAAAAGGCATACCCCACTGACCCAACCTAAGTGCCTGAACCCAGCAACACAACGAAAACAAAGCCCGTAATGAACATTATATAACTCTTCTTCCTTACGATTCTCCAAATGTTGTAACACATAAAGGGGCATAATCGAATGCGAATGCCCATCTCCATGGGCATCTATCTCCGAGAACGGGTACGTGAAGGGGCGGGACAAACCGTATTTTTGGAAAAAATGGGCGTCATTTTTTTTCTGATAATACGGTTTGTGCCAGCCAAATGCATCGGATTTGTGCGGATTTGAGCTGGGCGGTTTCGTTATTCAGCGATAATGGAAACTGAAGGCATCCAGCTCAAAAACTAACAAATCCAAGGCATTGGCTCGTGGGAGGGGCCAGGATTCGTAGTGCACTGGTCCCCCTCACATGCCAGGACACCAACCGGGCACCCTAGGGGGCACTTGTAACAATTAAAAAAAAAGTTAACTACCTCTGAAGTCCATAGCTCCCTTCCCTTGGGTGCTGAGCCCCCCAAATCCCCCCTAAAACCCACTGCCCACAACTCTACACCATTACCGTAGCACTTATGGCTGAAGGGGGGCACCTAGATGTGGGTACAGTGGGTTTTCGGGGCGGTTTGAAGGGCTTCCATTTACCACCACAAGTGTAACAGGTAGGGGGGATGGGCCTGGGTCCACCTGGCTGAAGTCCACTGCACCCACTAACAACTGCTCCAGGGACCTGCATACTGCTATGATGGAGTGGTATGACATTTGAGGCTGGCATACAGGCTGGAAAAAAAAGTTTTTAAAGTTGTTTTTTGGGTGGGAGGGGGTTAGTGACCACTGGAGGAGTCAGGGGTGGTCATCCCTGCTTCCCTTCGGTGGTCATGTGGTCATTTAGGGCACTTTTTTGGGACTTGTTCGTGAAAAAATGGTCCAAAAAAAGTGACCCAAATTCGCGCTAAAAACGCCTTTCTTTTTTTGATTAATCGGCCAAGGACACCCATCTCTCCTCAGCCGATAAACACGCCCCAGTCCCGCCTTCACCACGCCTCCGACACTGCCCCATCAACTTTGGCTGTTTCCATGATGGAGTGCAGTTGAAGACGCCCAAAATGGGCGTTCAATTATACCGATTTGGGCGCCCACGGGAGAAAGACGCCCATCTCCCAATTTGGGTTGAAAAATAGGCGTCTTTCTCTTTCGAAAATAAGGCGGATAATCTCTTTTGATATTCACATCACCCTGTATTTGTTATCATCACCGGAGGTGGCTAACATTTCATGGTACAATTTAAGCCACATTGAGCCTGCAAATAGGTGGGGAAATGTGGGGTACAAATGTAACAAATAAATAAATAAATAAAAGCAGACTGTAAGCCCTCCATAGACAGGAAAGTTCCTGGATCTGAATTAAAGCATTTACTGTACCTGAATATAACTGATACTGAGCTACAACTTAAAGCGGCGTGAGCTAAATCCAAATTCTAGTTCCAGGTATAAAGTGAATCAATACAAAACTGTACAAAAAAATCATTCAGGACCTATAAAGCAATTTTGCCATACCATAACTGTATTAACTTCCAAGGTTCACACAACAAAGGCCTACCTAGGAAAAGGCAGCACTGTAAAAGTTGCAGTGAGCGGTAGAGAACTTACTGGAAAATTATATAAACTGGAGTAGTATAGATCAATCCTACATAGACATTCAGTGCTGAGAGAATATCCAACCTTTCTCATACACAAACACGAGTACAGAAAAATTAACCACAACTAAAAATAGAAATTTGTAGACAAAAATTAAACTGAAGCCCCCCAAAAGCCAGATTCTGCATATAGTGTAACACCAGAGAATTAGAAGCCATGACACATGTCCCTCTGAACTGTGCAAAATTATAAAGATTGCAAATGTAAATGTTCAAAAACTGACACATTCCAATTGCTACATTAAAAATTAACAAATTAAAAGAAATTTAAAAAACAGAAAATAAGATGATACTTTTTATTGGACATTTCATTTTTTCAGAGGCCAAAACCTCAGGAAACAGTATACTGTCCCGAGACTTTGGAGAATATCAATTCTCCCAGTTGAAGATTTTAGATACTTGAAGATCATAGTTGGCGCTGAATTATCTTTTGATGAGCAAGTTTCCAATCTTATTAAGAAGAGTTTTGTAGTTTGCGATTATTGAGATGAATAAAACATTTATTTGATGAAAAGATGATTCATATAGTACTGCATGGATTATTGCAATGTAATATATGCATGGACATCTAACGCAAATATTAGATGACTTCAGATATTGTAAAACACAGCGCTTTCAGGGCCCTGTTTACAAATCCACGCTATAGGTGCACTAACATTTTTAGTGCACGGTGAAAATTAGTGTGCACTAACGTTAAAGACACCCATATAGGTACATAAGTAATGCCACACTGGGAAAAGACCAAGTATCCTGTCCACGACAGCAGCCAATCCAGGCCAAGGGCACCTGGCAAGCTTCCCAAACGTACAAACATTCTATACATATTATTCCTGGAATTGTAGATTTTTCCCAAGTCCATTTAGTAGTGGTTTATGGACTTGTCCTTTAGGAAGCCGTCCAAACCTTTTTTAAAACTCCGATAAACTAACTACCTTTACTACATTCTCTAGCAACTAATTCCAGAGTTTAATTACATATTGAGTGAAGAAACATTTTCTCCGATTTGTTTTAAATTTACTACACTGTAGTTCCATCGCATGCCCCCTAGTTCTAGTATTTTTGGGAAGCGTGAACAGACGCTTCACATCCACCTGTTCCACTCCACTCATTATTTTATATACCTCTATCATGTCTCCCCTCAGCCGTCTCTTCTCCAAACTGAAAAGCCCTAGCCTCCTTAGTCTTTCTTCATAGGGAAGTCATCCCATCCCCGCTATCATTTTAGTCGCCCTTCGCTGCACCTTTTCCAATTCTACTATATCTTTCTTGAGATGCGGTGACCAGAATTGAACACAATACTCAAGGTGCGGTCGCACCATGGAGTGATACAATGGCATTATAACATCCTCATACCTGTTTTCCCTACCTTTCCTAATAATACCCAACATTCTATTCACTTTCCTAGCCGCAGCAGCACACTGAGCAGAAGGTTTCAGTGTTTTATCGACGACAACACCCATATCCCTTTCTTGGTCCGTAACTCCTAACATGGAACTTTGCATGACATAGCTTTAATTCAGGTTCCTTTTTTCCACATGCATCACCTTGCACTTGCTCATATTAAACGTCATCTGCCATTTAGCCGCCCAGTCTCCCAGTCTCGTAAGGTCCTTCTGTAATTTTTCACAATCCTGTCATGAGTTAACAACTTTGAATAACTTTGTGTCAACAGGAAATTTAATTACCTCACTGGTTACTCCCATCTCTAAATCATTTATAAATATATTAAAACGCAGAGGTCCTAGCACAGACCCCTGAGGAACCGCACTAGCTACCCTACTCCATTGTGTATACTGCCCATTTAACCCCACTCTCTGTTTCCTATCCTTCAACCAGTTTTTAAGCCACAATAGCACATTTCCTCCTATCCCATGACCCTCCAATTTCCTCTGTAGCCTTTCATGAGGTACCTTGTCAAATGCCTTTTGAAAATCCAGATACACAATATCAACCAGCTCCCCTTTGTCCACATGTTTGTTTACTCCTTCAAAGAATTGAAGTAAATTGGTCAGGCAAGATTTCCCCACACAAAAGCCATGCTGACTTGGTCTCAGTAATCCATGTCCTTGGATGTGCTCTGTAATTTTGTTTTTAATAATAGCCTCTACCATTTTCCCCGGCACCGACGTCAGACTCACCAGTCTATAATTTCCCGGATCTCCCCTGGAACCTTTTTAAAAAATTGGCGTTACATTGGCCACCGTCCAATCTTCCGGTACCATGCATTAGATTATTAGGTAATAGTAGGACATTCATTCATGTTATACCACTAAAAAATCATTGGCTACCAACTCTTTATAGAATTAAGTTTAAGGTACTGACTTTGGCTCATGGGGCATATTATTCATTGCAAGGGCATTGAGGTCTTCACAGGACAATACATAATCTTTCACTATGAAGAGCAGGATTTAAATCAACTAAGACACAACCCTTTTTTTATTTAGTCCCTTCTTCTTGGAATCAACTTCCCAGTAATGTACGATTGGAGGAAGATTTTAACAGGTTAAAAATCTCTTTGAAAACACTTTAAGGAGGCTTTTAATACTGACTGCAGGGATAAGGAACAGGTTCACCGATGTTTTTGTAAAGGATAAGGCTCATGCAATTTGATGAATAAGATATAAGTTCTTGTATGAATGGTGTTATTTATTTATTTATTTATTTGTGACATTTGTATCCCACATTATTTCAAACAAGTTTGAGTTCAATGTGGTTTACAATAAACAGTATAGGATACATAACAAAGAATAATGCATAAGAAAGTAATTTGTTGTAAGAATCCAATTTTACAATATAGTATCACAAACATACTGGGATAGCTGTGGATGTTTAACATTTAGGAAAAATCTATTATGAATGAGAAATTGTACATGAAGTTAACAGAAAGTTAATGGTAAATAGAGTAATAACCAATTCAGGTAATAGTTAATAATTCATTAATAATTAATAATAGGTCTTGCCTGTCATTATTATGGAGTTCCTAGCTTTAACTTATGTTATGTTTGTCATTTTATATTTTTATTAGATAGACCAAAGTGATTCACAAATTCTTTCTAAAAGTGGTATATTACATTTTATTAAACATAAACATAAACCTGAAGAAGATTTTGGCCTCTAAAAGCTAGTCAAAAATGTAGTAAAATATCTTTTTATTGGACTATCAGCTTTTTTTCTTTTATTTGTGTTTATTAACTTTAAGGACCCTCTTTACTAAGCCACGCTGTAGGCGTGCAACCATTTTTTACTGTGCGCTAAAAATGAGTGCACGCTAATGCTAAAGACACATATATTCCTATGGGTGTCTCTAGCGTTAGCGTGCACCTAAGTAAACAAGGCCCTAAGTGGACTAACAAACTACCACGATACTTCATCCTAAATTAAAAATAAACTGGTTGATATTCAAAGCAATTTAAGCAGGAAGAAGGGACTTCTGCTCACTTAAATTGCTTGTCTGTGGCAAACCGAGAATATTCAGCGGCACTTAACTGGTTAACGCAGCTGAATATTCATGGTTAGCACCTAAGCTGAAACTGGCTAACTTGTGGGCATTCTGGGGGTGGAGCTGGCACTTATGTGGTCAAGTGCTGATATTCAGCCCCATAACTGCGCAAGATAACTGTTTAAATTGAGCTGTATAAATAGCAGTCCTATCTTTAAGTGGTTCTGTCTCTCTATCCATTCAAATTTCATTCAAGTTATTCAGTCTTCAATCTCCCTCTTTTGACTGTGTCTACCTACAGTTTTCTATCTATTTCCCTCACTATAGTCCTCCCATTCTTATTCTTCTTATTGCCCAGTCTTTTACTAACTCTTTCCTCTCTCCCCTCTACCATCTAGCATCTTCCTTCTACCGCTGCTATCCAGTATCTCCTTCCTCTCTTTCTACCACCTGCCATTCAGCATCTTCTGTGTGTCTCTCTCTTCCACCCTGCTAGCCAGCATCTCGTCTCTCTCCTTTGTCATCCAGTATTATCTGTTGCTTCTCTCGCTATCTCTCTCTCTTTCTCTCACCTGCCATCCAACATCTCTCTTGACTTTATCTCTCTCCCTGCATCCAGCATCTCCTCTCTTATCTCTCTCCCCCATCATTCGGCATCCCCTCTCTATCTCCCCCCCCCTCCTCTGCTATTCAGTATGCCTTCTCTGCCTTTCTCCCGATCATCCAGCCCTTAACCTGTCTGTGTCTGTCTGTCCTTGGCATGCAGCATTGTGGCTGTCTCTCTTTCTTTCTCTTTCTTCCCTCTTCACTATCTCTTGGAGTGGAGGAGTAGCCTAGTGGTTAGTGCAGTGGACTTTGATCCTGGGGAACTGAGTTCAATTCCCACTGCAGCTCCTTGTGACTCTAGAGCAAGTCACTTAACCCTCCATTGCCCCTGGTACAAAATAAGTACCTGAATATATGTAAACTGCTTTGAATATAGTTGCAAAAACCTCAGAAAGGTGGTATATCAAGTCCTGTTTCCCTTTCCCCCCTTCCCTTATCATTCAGCATTGCCCTGTCTCTCTCTCTTTCTCATGCCACAGTTTCTGATGGTTTATTCCTAGTATTTTATAAAGGCCCTTTTTCTAAACTTGCAGTAAATAAGTTTTAATGAGGGATTTTACAGTGCAATAATTGCAAATTTTATATGGCACATTTTGAAGGCTTTCACGCTATTTATTTTTTGCAGGTCGTGCACTAGTGTTACCATTCCCTCTAGTGATTTAACATGGGAGCACATATTGCCTTCTATTTAGGAGGCGTTACATGCTCCTGCAATAACTCTGCTTTACACAGTTAGTATGTGGTAAGTATAATGCACTAGCCATCTTATAGTCAGCACTATTTAACCAGTCAGAAATGGCTCCTGGTTGGTTATATAGTGCTTAACTGGCTATCTGTGAAAATTCAGTGGGAGATAGCCAGTTATCTCCTGCTTACTATTCACGGACAGCGCTTACCCTGGATTCTATATAGCGCAGCTAGAATTACACACGATTACACGCATAAATCTACACATATTCTATAACTACATGCGTACATTAACAAGCTGTTAACAGCTCTTAACAAGCAATAACGAGCACTAATTGGCAAAAATTAGAATTTACGCGCGTATTCTGTAATGTACTGTGCCTAAATTCTAATGTGTGCAGGCAAAAAGGGGCATGCTTAGTGGGCATGGAAATGGGC
The DNA here is from genome assembly GCF_901765095.1 of Microcaecilia unicolor. Lineage (NCBI taxonomy): Eukaryota > Metazoa > Chordata > Amphibia > Gymnophiona > Siphonopidae > Microcaecilia > Microcaecilia unicolor. The sequence continues at coordinate 198,401,044 of NC_044032.1, forward strand.
ATTTCATGGGTGTTCCAAAATCTACATACGAGTTTTAAAATATGGGCCAGTGCTCGTAAATCTACGCGCATGGATTTACACCAGCTTTTTGTTGACGTAAATGGACATGCATAGATTTAGTCATATGAGCTACACCTAAGCGAATGCTAAATACTGTGCGTAAATTTGCATGCAGAATTTAGAATACACTTAAGCGTAATTGTCTAACATGCGTCAATTGTAGGCACCATATATAGAGAATCAGGCCCTTAGAGGATAACCAGCTATACTGTGCGATATAGCCGGCTATCCGCAAATATTCACTGCATCGTCAGCTAACTTTGGCAGCCAAAGAGGGCAACCGAAATAGCATGGCTATCTTTAAACTTAACCGGCTAGCACCGAATATTGACTTGGTCGGTTAAGTCTAAACCGGCCTACCATAGAGGAGTGGAGGAGTGGCCTAGTGGTTAGAGTAGTGGACTTTAGTCCTGGGGAACTCGGTTTGATTCCCACTGCAGGCACAGGCAGCTCCTTGTGACTCTGGGCAAGTCACTTAACCCTCCATTGCCCCAGGTACAAATAAGTACCTGTATATAATATGTACATTGAACCTGCTATGAGTGGGAAAGCATGGGGTATGAATGTAAGAAAAAAAAAACCCCAGATATTCATTGTCAGTCACTGGAAATGGCTCAGCATTGAAAATCTGGGCTCAGTGCTGACCATGGGAGGCAGGCTGATTATGTTCCACAGTCTTAATATTGGCCCCTAGCTGTATAATGCTTCCACACCCACTCTCCACCAAGCCAGTCCCCTTTGGAGAAAAATTAAGAAAACTACTATAACATGTGGAAGCGAACTACCGCACAACTGCTTAACATGTTTGTGCTGCAGCCTGTTATCGTATGCTAACAAGAGGGACTTCGAAAAAAAAAGATTGCATTGGAGGCAAAAACACATAGTAAAAATTTTTTTTAGGTATATTAAAAGCAGAAAACTGGCAAAAGAATCGGTTGGACCGCTAGATAACCGAGGAGTAAAAGGGGCGATCAGGGAAGACAAAGCCATAGTAGAGAGATTAAATGAATTCTTTGCTTCGGTCTTCACCAAGGAAGATTTGGGTGGGATACCGGTGTCGGAAATGGTATTCGAAGCTGACGAGTTGGAGAAACTTAAAGAATTCTCTGTAAACCTGGAGGATGTAATGGGGCAGTTCTACAAACTGAAGAGTAGCAAATCTCCTGGACTGGATGGTATTCATCCCAGAGTACTGATAGAACTGAAAAATGAGCTTGCGGAGCTATTGTAAGAAATATGTAATTTATCCTTAAAATCGAGCGTGATACTGGAAGATTAGAGGTTGGCCAATGTAAAGCCGATTTTTAAAAAAGGTTCCAGAAGAGATCCTGGAAATTATAGACCGGTGAGACTGATGTCGGTGCCGGGCAAAATGGTAGAGACTATTATTAAGAACAAAATTACAGAGCATATTCAAAAGCATGGATTAATGAGACAAAGAGGGGCATAATCGAACACGAACGCCCATCTCCATGGGCGTCTATGTCCGAGAACGGGTACGTGAAGGGGCGAGACAGACCGTATTTTCGAAAAAAAATGGGCGGCCATCTTTTTTTTTCGATAATACGGTTTGTGCCGGGCAAATGCATCGGATGTGTGCAGATTTGAGCTGGGCGGTTTCGTTTTTCAGCGATAATGGAAACTGAAGGCGCCCAGCTCAAAAACGAACAAATCCAAGGCATTGGCTCGTGGGAGGGGCCAGTATTCGTAGTGCACTGGTCCCCCTCACATGCCAGGACACCAACCGGGCACCCTAGGGGGCACTTGTACCAATTTAAAAAAAGTTTCATACCTCCCAAGTCCATAGCTCCCATCCCTTGGGTGCTGAGCCCCTCAAATCCCCTGCAAAACCCACTGCCCACAACTCTACACCATTACCATAGCCCTTATGGATGAAGGGGGGCACCTACATGTGGGTACAGTGGGTTTTGGGGGCGGTTTGGAGGGCTCCCATTTACTACCACAAGTGTAACAGGTAGGGGGGGATGGGCCTGGGTCCACCTGCCTGAAGTCCACTGCACCCACTAACAACTGCTCCAGGGACCTGCATACTGCTGTCATGGAGCTGGGTATGACATTTGAGGCTGGCATACAGGCTGGGAAAAAAAGATTTTAAAGTTGTTTTTTGGGTGGGAGGGGGTTAGTGACCACTGGGGGAGTCAGGGGTGGTCATCCCCGATTCCCTCCGGTGGTCATCTGGTCATTTAGGGCACTTTTTTGGGACTTGTTCGTGAAACAAATGGTCAAAAAATGACCCAAATTCACGCTAAAAACGCCTTTCTTTTTTCGATTATCGGCTGAAGGCGCCCATCTCTCCTCGGCCGATAACCACGCCCCAGTCCCGCCTTCACCAAGCCTCCGACACGCCCCCGTCAACTTTGCCCATTTCCGCGATAGATTGCAGTTGAAGACGCCCAAAATCGGCTTTCGATTATACCAATTTGGGCACCTTTGCGAGATGGGCGCCCATCTCCTGATTTGGGTCAAAATATGGGTGCCCAACACTTTCGAAAATAAGGCTGAAAGTCAACATGGATTTAGTGAAGGGAAATCTTGCCTCACCAATCTATTACATTTCTTTGAAGGGGTGAACAAACATGTAGATAAAGGTGAGCCGGTTGGTATTGTGTATCTGGATTTTCAGAAGGAATTTGACACAATACATCATGAAAGACTCCAGAGGAAACTGGAGAGTCATGGGATAGGAGGTAGTGTTCTATTGTGGATTAAAAACTGGTTAAAAGATAGAAAACAGAGAGTAGGGTTAAATGGTCAGTATTCTCAATGGAGAAGGGTAGTTAGTGGGGTTCCCCAGGGGTCTGTGCTGGGACCGCTGCTTTTTAACATATTTATAAATGACCTAGAGATGGGAGTAACCAGTGAGGTAATTAAATTTGCTGATGACTCAAAGTTATTCAAAGTTGTTAGATCGCGGGAGGATTGTGAAAAATTACAAGACAACTTTACGAGACTGGGAGACTGGGTGTCTAAATGGCAGATGACGTTTAATGTGAGCAAGTGCAAAGTATGCATGTGGGAAAGAGTAACTTGAATTATACAGTGGGGGAAATAAGTATTTGATCCCTTGCTGATTTTGTAAGTTTGCCCACTGACAAAGACATGAGCAGCCCATAATTGAAGGGTAGGTTATTGGTAACAGTGAGAGATAGCACATCACAAATTAAATCCGGAAAATCACATTGTGGAAAGTATATGAATTTATTTGCATTCTGCAGAGGGAAATAAGTATTTAATCCCTCTGGCAAACAAGACCTAATACTTGGTGGCAAAACCCTTGTTGGCAAGCACAGCGGTCAGACGTCTTCTGTAGTTGATGATGAGGTTTGCACACATGTCAGGAGGAATTTTGGTCCACTCCTCTTTGCAGATCATCTCTAAATCATTAAGAGTTCTGGGCTGTCGCTTGGCAACTCGCAGCTTCAGCTCCCTCCATAAGTTTTCAATGGGATTAAGGTCTGGTGACTGGCTAGGCCACTCCATGACCCTAATGTGCTTCTTCCTGAGCCACTCCTTTGTTGCCTTGGCTGTATGTTTTGGGTCATTGTCGTGCTGGAAGACCCAGCCACGACCCATTTTTAAGGCCCTGGCGGAGGGAAGGAGGTTGTCACTCAGAATTGTACGGTACATGGCCCCATCCATTCTCCCATTGATGCGGTGAAGTAGTCCTGTGCCCTTAGCAGAGAAACACCCCCAAAACATAACATTTCCACCTCCATGCTTGACAGTGGGGACGGTGTTCTTTGGGTCATAGGCAGCATTTCTCTTCCTCCAAACACGGCGAGTTGAGTTCATGCCAAAGAGCTCAATTTTTGTCTCATCTGACCACAGCACCTTCTCCCAATCACTCTCGGCATCATCCAGGTGTTCACTGGCAAACTTCAGACGGGCCGTCACATGTGCCTTCCGGAGCAGGGGGACCTTGCGGGCACTGCAGGATTGCAATCCGTTATGTCGTAATGTGTTACCAATGGTTTTCGTGGTGACAGTGGTCCCAGCTGCCTTGAGATCATTGACAAGTTCCCCCCTTGTAGTTGTAGGCTGATTTCTAACCTTCCTCATGATCAAGGATACCCCACGAGGTGAGATTTTGCGTGGAGCCCCAGATCTTTGTCGATTGACAGTCATTTTGTACTTCTTCCATTTTCTTACTATGGCACCAACAGTTGTCTCCTTCTCGCCCAGCGTCTTACTGATGGTTTTGTAGCCCATTCCAGCCTTGTGCAGGTGTATGATCTTGTCCCTGACATCCTTAGACAGCTCCTTGCTCTTGGCCATTTTGTAGAGGTTAGAGTCTGACTGATTCACTGAGTCTGTGGACAGGTGTCTTTCATACAGGTGACCATTGCCGACAGCTGTCTGTCATGCAGGTAACGAGTTGATTTGGAGCATCTACCTGGTCTGTAGGGGCCAGATCTCTTACTGGTTGGTGGGGGATCAAATACTTATTTCCCTCTGCAGAATGCAAATAAATTCATATACTTTCCACAATGTGATTTTCCGGATTTAATTTGTGATGTGCTATCTCTCACTGTTACCAATAACCTACCCTTCAATTATGGGCTGCTCATGTCTTTGTCAGTGGGCAAACTTACAAAATCAGCAAGGGATCAAATACTTATTTCCCCCACTGTAGCTACGTCATGCAAGGTTCCACGTTAGGAGTCACGGACCAAGAAAGGGAGCTAGGTGTCGTCGTTAATAATACATTGAAACCTTCTGCTCAGTGTGCTGCTGCAGCTAAGAAAGCAAATAGAATGTTAGGTATTATTAGGAAAGAAATGGAAAACAAAAATGAAGATGTTATAATGTCTTTGTATCGCTCCATGGTGCGACTGTACCTCGAATATTGTGTTCAATTCTGGTTGCCGCATCTCAAAAAACATATAGTGGAATTAGAAAAGGTGCAGAGAAGGGCGACGAAAATGAGAAAGGGGATGGGACAACTTCCCTATGAGGAAAGGCTTAAGCGGCTAGGGCTCTTCAGCTTGGAGAAAAGGCGGCTGAGGGGCGATATGATAGAGGTCTATAAAATAATGAGTGGAGTTGAACGGGTAGATGTGAAGCGTCTGTTTATGCTTTCCAAAAATACTAGGACTAGGGGGCATGCGATGAAGCTACAATGTAGTAAATTTAAAACAAATCAGGGAAAATGTTTCTTCACTCAACCTGTAATTAAACTCTGGAATTCATTGCCAGAGAATGTGGTAAAGGCGGTTAGCTTAGCGGAGTTTAAAAAAGGTTTGGGTGGCTTCCTAAAGGAAAAGTCCATAGACCATTATTAAATGGACTTGGGGAAAATCCACTATTTCTGGGATAAGCAGTATAGAATGTTTTGTACTTTTTGGGGATCTTGCCAGGTATTTGTGACCTGGATTGGCCACTGTTGGAAACAGGATGCTGGGCTTGATGGACCTTTGGTCTTTCCCAGTATGGCAATACTTATGTACTTATGTAATTGGCAGTAATTAGTATTATTTTACAGAAAGTGTGGTGGAAACGTGAAATGGACTCCCAGTGGTGGTTGTGGAGTCGAGGACTTCGTCAGAATTTAAGAAGGCACGGGATGAGCACGTGGGATCGCTTAGGAAAAGGAAGAGTTAGGGGTTTTAGAGGATGGGCAGACTGGATGGTCCATTTGGCCTTTATCTGCCGTCATGTTTCTATGTTTTTATTAGGAGTTATGCATGGATCTGTCCTATGCTCTATTCTATTACATACACACCTAAATTTCATAGGGTCCCTTTTACTAAGCAGCGGTAAGCTAAACAGGAAGTACCACCAGGCTACTGCAGCAGCCCCGGTGGTACTTTCCACCCCTAGCGTGCCTTCATATCTGGAGTGTACCCAGCAGTAATCGGGCAGTGCTATGCACTGCCCGGTTACCGCTGAGTTAGCGTGGGAGCCCCTACTGCCACCTCAATGGGTGGCGATAAGGGATTCCCAAAATGGCCGTGCAGCAAGTGCTTTACTTGCCACACGGCTATTTCCTGCAGGAAAGAGAGACTTCCCTTTTACCTGCTGTGGTAAAAGGGGGTCTCGATGCCTGTGAAAAACACATGCTGATGCCAGTGCAGGCCCCCTTTTGCCGCAGCTTAGTAAAAGGGCCCATAGTATGCAACTCCAAAGGAGGCATGACCATAGGAAGGGCATGGGGGGGTCAGGGCATTGGAGTAAAAAAGAAAACAAACAAAATCCAACGTGGAAGGGGCGTATCTGACCTTCAGCGGTAGGGGGGGCCAGAGCCGAGGTGAGGGGGCACATTTTGGCCCCCCACGGCGCCGCCGCCACCCCCTCGCTGCCGCCGCCATCATCGCCGACACCCCCTGCCGCTGCTGCCATCATCGCCGACACCCACCCCCACTGCCGCCGACCCTCTCGACCCCCAGCTCGCTCGTTTGCTTGCCGTCGCCTACCTGGGCTGGCGGGGACCCCATCCCCCCGCCAGCCGAAGTCTTCTTCCTTCCTTTCAGGTTTCTGAGTCTGACATCTTGCACGTTACGTGCAGGACGTCAGACTCAGAAACCTGAAAGGAAGGAAGAAGACTTCGGCTGGCGGGGGATGGGGTCCGCACCAGCCCAGGTAGGCGACGGCGAGTGAGTGGGCAGGTGAGCGGGCGGGGGGGGGGGTCGACGGTAGGGGGGTCCAGGGCCAAATCTACGGGGGCCCTGGCCCCCGTGGCCCCATAGCAGCGACGCCCCTGCGTGGAACTGTATCAGGGTCTGTGGAGCATAACAGCAAACAGCCATTTGTTTGGAGTTCCGCATATGCTCCACGGACCCTGATGCAGTATATCGAAACCTTGGCCACAATTGGCCATGGAACAGTTGCAGAAGATGTCATAGCACGTTTAAGTAAAGTAAAAAAAATATTTTGAAAAAATTAAGTGTCTGCACTAAGGGAGGTTTTTTCAGCCCATGCTGACAGTAAGACCTCCATTTCTGCTGAACAGCACTATTTGCAGGGAGCCTGTTGAGGCTTTTTTCCTCCCATTTAAATTATTTAAGTGTACATGAATATAGAACTATAGTAATATAGTTTTCAATAGTGAGTGAGGGATAAAAATGTTTGTGTATAAAATAAGGTATAAATAGGCACCTATTGGTCCTGTCTAACAGACTGAAAGAACAACTGATGCTTTCATATGGAAATTCGATATCAGAATAACTTTGGCTTTCTATTTCCTGTGCTTTGAGTTACATTATGGAACTCTTTACCCACTGCCATTAGATCAGATAATAGCTACTTCAGCTTCTGGAAGAGGCTAAAAACCTTTCTCTTCCCAAAGACTGTTTTATAACAATCCACTACTACCTTTGTTTCCTCAAATCATCTACAAGACGATGCTATAATGTTCTTTTGTTTCCTGCATACACTCTAACGCTATCTGTTTTTGTCTCTCCCAGAATGTAAACTGCACTGAACCCTAGAAAGGGGATATTAGCGGTATACAAGAATTGATTTGATTTCATCCATTCCCCAGTCTACACTGATATTCACTACTGAAGCCTGGACATAAAAACGATCACTCCTTTTTCAGGATGATATATCCCAAATTTTATTGAAATTGGTCAAGTTTTGACAGAATTATGCAGAAAGCAAACTTTGTATAGTTTTTTTTTTTTAACACAGTGGGGTCAACATTCAGCCGGTGGTGGTGGTGGTGAGTGTTTTGCTGACTGTTGCTGGTATTATTCCTGGATATTCAATGTTGGGCCATGTCCAGACTTCAGCACTGAAAATCCAGTTTATGTGGAGATGGCTAATGCGTATTCAGTTGTCAATATTCAGAACTTAAGTGGCTATGGGTATCTTTTACTGAAGCTTAGCTCGAGTTATCTGCAGCAGGGCTCATTTTATTCCTATGGGCCCTGCTGCAGATAACTCGAGCTAAGCTTTAGAAAAAGAATACCTATGGGTTTTATGTGGTCCCATTTATACGATTATCCTGGGTTGTTAAGTGCTGAATATCGGCACTTAACCAGTTAGGTGCTTACTCTGCTCCAGGAATGTCCCCAAATTAGCCGATACTTAGGGGCTGTTAATTTTCAGCAGTGATAACTGGTTAAGTGCTGCTGAAAATTAGTGGATAGCCTCAAACAAATGATTTAACTGGTCAGTCTCATTTTTAATATCAACCAGAGTGTATTTTGTGCTTTGTCTTTAGTCTGGGCTTTTCTAGTACCAATGGAGACTTCTTCATTAGGACACAAAATTCCCATAAATTACTACTACTACTACTTTTTATCATGAGACTTGAGGTGGCCCAGTGTTATTACATCAATTTTTAAGATTGTAAGCCTTGATGAAACTAATGGAAAAACATGAGGCCATACATTAGGACAAAAAAAAAAAGAAAGAGTGATCATGTTTATGTTTAAATCTGCTTATTGATCAGCCAATTGCAAGATACAACAATTGAAAACATTACAACAGTTGAGCCGTGCTTATTATTATTTCCTTTAAAATTAACACCCTGAGCTTCAAGGGTCATTGAATGGTTCTCTCCTTTATTTGTGGATTAAGTAGTATATATTATAGCCTTGTATATATGATTACTTTGATGTATAGCTTTATCTGAGTTATGCTTTTCTTGTCAAGTATCTTGCTTGTATAATAATATTTAAAGGCAAAAAAAAAAAAATCAAACCGTTGAGCCGGCTCATAGTTTTTCCTTCTATCCGTCAACTCTGTGGCATAAATGGCAAGTCTCTTTCAACTTAAAGGAAACTCTGGAAAGAGAGACCATAAGATGAGGTTAAAAGGGGATAGACCCAGAAGTAATGTAAGGAAATACTTCTTTACGGAAAGGGTGGTAGATGCTTGGAACAACGTCCTGGTAGAGGTGTTGGAGATGAAGACTGTATCTGAATTAAACAAAGCACGAGAGACAAGCACATAAGATCTTCTAGGGACAGGAAAAGATAGTAGATGATATGGATGGACAGACTTGATAGACCATGTGGACTTCATCTGCCATCATTTTCTCTGTTTCTATGTAACTACAAAATACCATAAGTAGCATTAACAACTTTCCCACTACCCACCCCCTCATTTCCCCTACATCCTGCCCCCCCCCAATCAACCCCCCCCCCCAACTACCGAAGTATAGAGAGTCATAGCATCACACTTTAAATCTATGACAAACTCTATTGCCAAATTTCCAGCATATCCAAGTTAATAACATTCACTTTCACCTATTTTCATTATTCTACTTCTCGCTCTTTGGGGCAGGTATTCCAAAATAGGTCCCATACTGTTTGAAAAGTTATCCACTGTTGCATCTAAGTGATCAGTTCTTGAATGTAATGCATTACATTGTCATCTGATAGACTTGCCTAGGTGGGAACTCAATATAAAATCTGAGGGTCCGAATGATTGTGGGCAGAGGTCCACAGTCCTAAACTCTACAAAATTATACAGCTGATCCCTAGCAGACAACCATGCCATCATTGCATGTCCTGCTAACTCCAATTCAATTCTCTGCTGAGCAAGTGTTCAGCAACTGCATCCTTATCACAAAACAGTTTTATACGAGGAATGAGAGGTCTCTGGGGTCCTTTTACTAAGCCGCTTAGGTGCCTATGCGCGCCCGATGCTCACCAAATTGGAGTTACATCTGGTTACCACGTGGCCCTTGCGGTAATTTCAATTTTGGGGTGCATCCGTTACGCGAGTCCTAAAAATATTTTTAAATTTCTGACGCGCGTCAGCTATGTGCGTCAAGTGGCATATGACGAGCATAGGTCATTACCACCCGGTTACCGCGTGAAACCTTACCGCTAAGTCAATGGCTGGCAGTAAGATCTCAGACCCAAAATGGACGCACGGCAATTTTCATTTTGCCGCACACCCATTTTTGGTAAAAAAAATTTTAAAGGTATTTTTTACAGGTGCGCTGAAAAATGATTCTGCGCGCTCCAAAAACACACGTCTACACTACCGCAGGCCATTTTTCAGCACACCTTTGTAAAAAGGCCCCTCTGCATTCAAAAGTGAAGAAGACAAATGTTCAAACACTGGGCTAAAACTGGGCTTGGGTCTTGTCCATTTCCCACACTTATTTGCTTTACAAAGCGTGTTCAGGTTTAAAATCATATCTGCCTGTTTGGCTTTAGAAATTCTAGGGTTATTGAACAATAAATGAGTAACTTGAGGCAACTGTTGCAGCTTGTTTTTTTTTCCACTGAAAAACCAGCAAGAAGTTTTCTGGCATTTGTGGCATTCCATTAACTCATATACCAGGAATTGAAAATGATAAAGTTTGTGACCTATTCACATTAGTGATGAATATGGAAAGCTATGCACTTTCACATCTCTATTTTACATTAGTTGTTTTGCAGTAAATAATTCACTGTTCTTCTCATTTTGCTTCTTACTGTCTCCTAGACGGCTCTCAGGACTCTCTAAATGCTCAGGTAAATGCGAGTGCTTTCCGAGTGCTCTACTAACATTTCCAAATGTAAACCTTGATTTGAAAACCTTTCAAATGAGAGTCCTGTATTTCAATCACCGTACATCAATAACCCCATGAACATTTCATGTGTTTCTCATTATAAAGTAACTGGTAGACTAAATGTCAGTTGCCAGTATCTGAAGATGATCTGATCATTATAGTAAAATACAGATGTTTTGTATAAACTTTCCTCGTCAAATTCAGCCCAATGAGTTCAACATGAAAACTTTCTACACAAGCCTGAGTTCTTAACCTTATGCCTTCAATCAGAAAACGTAATACATCTGTGCAATCCAGTGAATAATTGAATCCAGAAATATATGCAGAAAAAAAGGTGAAACTACTAAAACCATGAGAGCTCATCTGTACCACACATGCATTCTGGTGAAGAAATTCAGTAAATCACCATAAATGTTTGATCTTGAAGGAAACAGTGACAAAAGTACAATGTGTCTATTTAAGAAAGACTACAAGAACCAGGAAGTGGATGTGATGGACTTCCAAATAATAGTTTTTACTTTTCTTTTTACATTTGCTGGTCTTAACTGTTTTGACATCCATATAATATGGGAATATTTCTAAATGTCTACATTTAGAAGCATAGAATTTTCAACTTGCAAAAGCTTACAACATAACCAAAATCTAGGGTAGCATGAAATAAAATATGCACATAGAAACATCTCCTAGGGAAAAGACTCTTGCTTGTAAGGCATAAAATAAAAGCCAGGCGACCACAGGCAGGAGGAATTCCTAACATATGCTTCAGATTATTCATAAACCCCCAATGCAATAGAGTGTAGTGATATGAGGTTAGACACAGGGAGGTTCCTTGTCTTAAGAAAAACATTTTTTTTCCATTTTGGGGTTGATGCACAAACAAACACAGAGCAGCTAAAATCATGTCACAGATCTAATTACATATTGTACTTACACATAAGTATATGTCAACATCAAAATGTATGGGTGCACATACAGAAACATCTCTCATTTTCCAGTGACTTCTGTATTTCATTTTCTCTAAGGGTTGAAGTAACCTTGTTTCATGTTTAAAGTCCAATTCCCTTCCCTCCATTTCCTTAGACCAGGGGTTCTCAACCTAGTCCTCAGCACCCATATCCCATATGCATGGGATAAATTTGCATGCACTGCCTCCCTTATATGCAAATCTATCTCATGAATATTCATTGTGGGTATCCTGAAAACCTGACTTTTTAGTTGTGTCCCAAGGACCGGGTTGGGAACCCCAGTCTTAGACAGACATGTACAGGGATCATTTTCTGCAATACTAAAAAATTGCATGAATGGACACGTGCCTCTAAACCAAGCATGTATGTATATATGCTGACCAGATCTTATGTACTTAAATGTGCAGTATGCATATGCATTCCGGGTGGAGCTGGTGAGTTATGATGTACATATTTTATTAAATACACATTTGTTTACAGCAGGTGTACATTTGTTCATGATCATTTGCACCCTAACAGGGATAGCTGTGAGAGTCTATTATATAAATACACATGGGTGGCTATATTACGAATTATGCCTAAAAAAAGCATCTTGTTTGGAATTTTTACATAGGCACTGTCAGGGCTGCTGAGAGACTGGGCCAGGCCTGGGGCAAGGCCGCCCCGGGGTCCCGCCCCCTCTGCTGCCCCCCTAAGAGGTCACCGCCCCCCCCCCCCGAGGTCACCACACCGTAGTCCCCAGTCTCCACCCGCCCACCCCCGGCCCTGTCGACAGCCCCCCTCCGTCCACCACCGGGCCGGGTCCCCTGTATTCAAATCACAGCGCCTCACCTCCGTGTGAAAGCGCAGCAGTGGCAGATCGCCTCCCTTCGGGCCTTCCCTCCCTGTGTCCCGCCCTCATCTGATGTAACTTCCGCAAGGGCGAGACACAGGGAGGGAAGGCCCGAAGGGAGGCGATCTGCGGCTGTTGCACATTCACACGGAAGTGAGGTGCTGTGATTTGAATGCAGGGTGCTCGGCCTGATGGCGGACGGTCGACGGAGCCGAGGGCGGGTGGGTGAGACCAGAGACTGTGGTGCCGGGCCCCCTTTGCCGCATTGATTTAACTTCCTGTTTACGCAGGGCGGATTGCACGCGGCAGAGGGAAGGTCCTGGAGTAGGACGTCTTTGCGCCCATAGAGCGCTGCCGCGGGGGGTGGGAGACGGAGACCATGAAGTGCAGGAGAGGAGGCAGCGCCACGGTGGGGTGGGAGAAGGTGAGTGGAGGCAGCGCCGATAACTTTAAATGTGCTGGACAGACGCCTGTGTGTGTGTGTGTGTGTGTGGGGGGGGGGGGGTTGTAGTGCCCACCCATCCAACCCATTGGCCCACCCAAAAATTGTCTTCTGGCTACGCCACTGTTGTAAGCTCTTTGAGCAGGGACTGTCTTTCTTCTATGTTTGTCCAGCACTGTGTACGCCTTGTAGCGCTATAGAAATGCTAAATAGTAGTAGTAGTAATAGTAAGCATGAGTGGACTCTCTTAAAGACAATCATGCACCCACTGGGTTGGAGAAATGTTGGCTTCTTTGTCATTTAAACATGGCAAATTATTTAACTAGTTGAACACAATGGGTTTATGCACTGAAAGCTTCTCCATGGGGAACATTAGTGGGTAAGAACTGCGCCGCCGTATTTGGAAAATCTTGGTTCTCTTAAGAAAAGCAGCCAGAATACCTTTATGGTGATTGCTAGTACAACTGTCAAAGAGCAACAGAAATTGATTCATGCCTATGGACATTTTCTATAATTAGCCCTGACTTTTACCCTATTCTCTGATTTTCCTGTAGGGTTGCTCTGTCTTTAGAGAAGTCAAACATTGTAGTTGAGGTGCTAAACTTTTTTTTTTTTTTTTTTTTTGCATTCACCTTCTTTAATAGGGTGATTCCCTGCTTCCTAGCATGGCTTTTTTCGGATTTTCCTTTTCATCGTTTAAAAGACAACTTTTGAATGGAGTCAAGGCAAATTTGAAGCAGCACTTTGGAGAATTTGTACCATTTAAGTCTCAGGCTTAGATCATTTCTAATTCCAGATGTTCTCACACATGTGGCACTTCAAAACTGCGGTCTTAGAACAAGCCTTCAAAATGTTAGGGACACTTGCTTAAAGCATCCTAAATTTAAACACCCTCCCCCCCCCCCCCCCCAAAAAAAAAACCCTGAGCTGTGCTATTTGACTCTCTATAACTGATCTTTATGCTCTGTGTGTCTTAGGGCAATAACCCCCCCCCCCCCCCCCCCTCCAAAAAAAGGAATCACTTATTAGAGAACCAGAGTCTTATTGGAGGAAATCGACTGAATCAATATTAACAGCACCGCAGACAAATTCCAACTTAGGGGGGGAACTGCAGAAGCATAGTATTCCGTTTAAACAGCAAGTCTACCAGCATTTCTCCAGAGCACGACTGCAGATCACGTAAACCTTTCAGTTTTCGTAACCCCCTTTCTACTCCACCGTCCCGGCAGGATTCTAAAACTGTAAACGGAGGAACTCAACAAATAAAGTGCTATAATTACCTGGACCCTTTCTGAGCTCTAGGACAGGAAGCATCGCGCAGGATGACTTGCTGAGCCGTGCTTAATGCTCCACTTTAGAAAGCAGGATTTGACTTGTAAAGTAGCTTTTGCGGTCCCAAACTGGACTTTTTTTGCGGGCATCCGGGCGAGCTCCCCATGGCAGGCGCAGAGCAGGCTGATGTTTCTGTGCGGGGTGACAAGGAGGTCTCTCTCTCTTCCTGTGCACTTCAGACTGTAAGGTTTGGGACAACTGCAGCTCCTCCTCCTTCTCCTCCTTCTGTGGCCGGGACAGCCCCTCCCCGCCCCATCTCGGTAACTTGTAACAGGGACGAGGAGAGAGAGGGGGAGGGGGGGGGGGGCTTGTCTAAAGCTTGTGTGTACAGCCAGGCATGGAGGCCCCTTTATTACCTGCTGTCTGGACCACTGCTTCTAACAAAACAAAAAAAGGGAACTCCTTATTCTCAAGTTTAAATGCATGTGACAGCTGATTTTTTTTTTTGAGTGACTGCACCATTGAGGGCTTAGAAGATGTATTAACATTAGTTTTCCCATGCCCATGTGTGTAGTGGGAGGGAGCAGTGGAGAGAGGGGATCTTTTCATACATCTGACTTTAAGCAAGACTTCAGTGAGTACAAATGTTGCTAGTTCTTTTTTGGGGAGGGAGGGGAAGGGGGGAGTGGAGATCTTTCTGCTTATTGGGGTTCTGAACCCACTCCTCGGGACACATCTAGCCAGTCAGGGTACCCACAATCAATATGCATGAGGTAAATTTGCATGCACTACCTCCATTGTATTCAAATCTATCTCTTGCATAATCATTGTGGGTAGCCTGAAAACCTGACTGATTGGGTGTCCCAGGACCGGGCTGAGAACCCCTGACCTAAAAGTTCATTATTTTTCCATTTTTCCATCTCAACCCTTTACTCTTAAATAATTAAGTAATGCTCAGCTTTGACAACACCAAATGTAATTAAATTTGTTCATGGTGAAATGCTGAGGAAGAGAGCTAATGGGTTCTCTGTGGCAAGTCAGTAATTTTCATGGCAGTAATTGCAGACATTTTAGTCCTGGCTGAGCACAGTTTGGAGAGCACAGTGGCTTCATTGACTTTACCACAAAGAAAATGTCCTGAACAGAGTATAGACAAAATTCAGTCATTTATTCTGTCCATTTGAGTTGTTTTAGTCCAAATCCTCCTATGTAAAAAAAAAAAAAAAAAAGGGGGGGGGGGGGGTTAGAAAAGTGTTTGCAAAACCTCTGATGTCCTGCAGATGCCCTTTCCGAAAAGTGGGATCCCATGGACTCTTCTCCTTGCTACTTGATAACATTCATTTGGCACTCATTCTTTTTGCATGCAAACAAAAGGAAAAAAAAAATATGTATATATATATTTTTTTTCCTCCAGCACTTGAAAACATTTTACCAAATCTGTGACGATTTAAAGATCAGACTCTTTGGCAGGTATAACTCTTGTTTGCTCTGTTTGTCTGTCATAATTAGATTGTAAGCTCTGTCGAGCAGGGACTGTCTCTTAATGTTAAAATGTACAGCGCTGCGTACATCTAGTAGCGCTTTAAAAATGATAAGTAGTAGTAGTAGTATGTATGCACTCTCTCCCCCTCTCCCTCTTTCACACAGAGCTTCTCAAACCTGTCCCAGTGGGATTTTAATGGTAATGAACATGTGTGAGTCTTATTTGAAGATGCTGTCTCTCCAATGTATGCTGCATATGTAGCCCCTGCCCTTCTGGGTTATTGTTTGGAAAGGAGATTGACCTCAGAGAGACTTGGTGAATATATACACCCCCTGGGCAGCTGTTGTGTGTGTGGGGGGGGGGGGGAAGGGAGGGAGGTGTTTAAGTGCTGGACAGCTCTTTTCACTAGTTAATTGCAAGCCTAGATCTGTGTGAATGGGGGAGGATGGAGATAGGTTTCAAGGCTCTTAAGGACCTGACTTTTATGTGGCAAAAAAAAAATGCTATATTAATTTCAGTAGTTCCAACAAACAGAATTTTATGATAAAGAATGCCTGTAGTTTTAGTAAGTTAACAGTAGATGCACTTAGCAGATGTTGAATCCATAATGTTATAGACGTTACAATTGAAAGTACATATCCTTGGAATCTCTACTTGGTGAAATTACTTCTGGCTTCCCTAATGGATGGCCCTGAGCGCCCTAGTCTTGAATGGAATTTTCTGGTACTTGGTACCCTTGTGTTTTAAGCAGAATTAACAGCTGTCTGACTCCTTGTTCTACCAATAGGACTTGTCTCATATGCACTTCCCAAACTTTTCTGGACAAGTATTGAATGGGTACTTTGTCCTTCTCTCTTTGAAGCTTAGCGCACAAAATTGAATGCCCAAGTTACAGAATAAGGTCAGTTATGTGTGCAATGTAATTGAATAATTAGATGCTAATTGGCTTTAATATCCAGTTATTGATTACAATTTGTGTTAATTGGCACTAATTATCAGTTAGGGGTGTAACTGACCTTAGAATTCTACAAAATGTGTGCACAACTTCCATAGTATGCAAATGCAAAGGAGCATGAACCTGGGAGGGGCATAGGTGGCTGAGGAACATGCCTGACACTTTTGCCCACATCCCATAGAATACTTGCATTTATGCATCTAACTACTTATAGTTTAGTCACGAGCATTTATACCATCCAGTTAGCTAGTGAGTGTTGGTCTATTAAATGCTTTCATTTCTGATAATGCCTTTGTCAGAGTTATTTCAGAAGTGCCACCATTTATTTTAGTTATTTATTAGGATTTATTTATCGCCTTTTTGAAGGAATTCACTCAAGGCGGTGTACAGTAAGAATAGATCAAACATGAACACTAGTAAATTACAGCTGTCAAAATATTCAAATAACAATACAAAGTATGGCATAGTATACTACTTACAATGTTAACACAATACGTAATAGAACATTTTAATTGATAGTGAAGGATATAAGCAAAGAAGGAACATATAGATAGGCAAGAGAGTAAGAAGAGTTAGAACGTAAGATGACTAATTTAAAGAAAGTTGCACATAAGGTCAGAGAGATGGTTAAATATTATCTCAGCTAGGGTAGGATTGGATAAACAATGTGAGTAATGAGTAGTTAGCAAGAGTTGGCCAAGCATGGGAAGCTAACTGGCCCCACTGAAATGATTCCTTTTTGCTGTTCCGCAAAGGAGATGAGCTAGGACATCAGGTAAGGCTTTATGATATTGCACACTGTTTGTCATATCTGGAATGTTTTCTTAAAATATGTTATCTTGGGGCGCAGTTAGATTCTGCACTATTGAGTACATAATGTTTTGAAAAAATATATTTTGTTAAATAAAGATTCTTAGAAGGTTAAGAGATTTACTTTCCAAGGAGAATTTAGGACTGTGATTCAAGATATTGTGATGCCACATTTTGACTATTGTAAGTCGTTATATTTGGGTTTACTGGCTTATTTGATAAGGTCATTACAAGTAGCTGAAAATGTGGCAACTAGAATTGTCTCCAGATGTGCAAGATTTGATCATATTTCTGCTGTTTTACAAGAGCTACATTGACTTCCAGTACCCTGGTGTGCACAGTTTAAAGTTTTACCTTAATTTTTAAAGCATCAAATAATGAGGTTCTAGCATCATTGGCCACTGCTCTAAGAATTTATCAACCACCAAGAACTCTAAGATCATCAGGTAAATTTTTGTTGGATGTTCCATCTTTTCATCAAGTGCAGCCCATGTTGTAGTATCTAATGACCATTCTAAATTTTTCACATTTGGGGGTATGTTTATTAAGGTGCATTAGCGTTTCTAATGCGCCCTTAAATTTAAACGCTAACACGCCTATACATTTCTATGGGTGCATTAGCGTTTAGCACACGTAAACCATTTTCACGTGTTAAAAACACTAAGTTGCCCATAGCATGCTTTAGTAAACCTAGGCATTGGTTATTTACATAATGTACATTTGGCTCCTAAGTAATTGTAATGGGAGAATAGGAAGGACGAATGTTTTAGTGTGGCCCATCAATAAATGCACAGCTGCCGTAGTGGCCCATCATTAGTCATGAGTTTCACATACATTTATTTATTTGTTACATTTATATCCCACATTTTCCCACCTATTTGCAGGCTCAATGTGGCTTACATAGTACCGTATCGGCGTTTGCCAATTCCGATATGAACAAAATACAAGGTGATGTTGTGGTAGAATAAGGTTCATGTGTGACAGATACATTAGGGAATCATAGAGAGGAAGAGTTAAGTTATGACCATTACGAGCTTTGGTTTCGTTGTGTTGCACATATTCAGGCTTTTTTGTTGGGTCGGTGGGGTATGCCTTTTTGAACAGGTTTGTTTTTAGTGATTTCCGGAAATTTAGGTGGTCATACGTTGCTTTTTACGACTTTTGGCAGTGCATTCCATAGTTGTGCGCTTAAATAGGAAAAGCTGGATGAATAAGTTGATTTGTATTTGATTCCTTGAATATTTAAGTATGCATATAAATTTGCATATTTTGTAATTATGTCCACCCATGCTCTTCCCAAATTCTGCTGCCTGTCCATGCCTGCTGGCAAAGTAAGCGACATCATCACTTTTATACTTTTACGCTGGTTGGAATTTTATAACAGACCATTGACACAGGTATGTGACTACATATGCGCAAAAATGACTTTATAAAATTACCCTGAAATGCCCTAGGAATTTTTATATTACAACATCACAGATCAACTTGGTGTCTGAAGGCTTAATGGCGTTTATGTACTGCAGGCATATTAGTTATCCTTAGGGGTAATGTGATATGTGGGAATGATTATGTAAATGCTATTCCCATTTAGGAATGCCATGTGAAAAGATGTGATGATTTTAATGATCTCCCAGGGGCCCTTTTAAAAAGCTGTGGTAAAAAGTGGCCTATGGTAGTGTGGGCACATGAAAATTACTGTGTGCCGAGGCCACTTTTACCGTAGCAGGAATTTCCATTATTTTAAATGGGAATCATAAATGGCTGTGCGCTAATAAATATATTGGCGTATGGCAATTTACTGCTTGAGTCCTTACTTTTCCTATTTAGTAGGCAGAAAGAGCTCACACGCTAACCTGGTGGTAATCGGACAAATTGCACTGAGGGCCGATTACCACCAGGTACACCTACTCCTGGGTCCCGCTCTCTGGTGTGGGAAATGCCACACGGCAAACACAGAACTACAGCAGGGCACCTCAGTGTGCCACGTGGTACTGCTGTTTTGCCACACGCTACCTGCGCAGCCGCCCTACCACGCCTTTGTAAAAGGGCTCCCTAGTTTGGGAAAATTTTATCTTTTTGTTCTTTTCTGTCATGCATTCATATGGGTTACAGCTCAGGCAAGGTGAGTACCTAAATTCAGAGGAGCTGGATTCCAAATACCAAAGATTTATGGAAGACAGATCTATCATTGCAGACTAGGGACAAAGGAGAGAGAGAGGTCTGTCTCTTTGCTTGTGTTCTGTTGGTGTCTTGAATACCATATGGGTTGGAGGACAAAGGAAAAAGAGGTCTAATATAGTTTTCTTTCTTTGCAGTGGAAGATTAACTTAATAGTGCAGTGGCCTAAAATCCAGGGGAATCAGGTTCAATTCCTACTGCAGCTCCTTGGGACTCTGGGCAAGCCACTTAGGGCCCTGTTTACTAAGCTGCGCTAAGGGCGCGCTTGCATTTTTAGCACACGCTAGACATTAGTGCACGTTAAACGCAAAAGACAATGTCTCTAGCATTTAGAATTCATTCATTTTAGTGTATGCTATAAACACTACTTTGCCTTAGTAGAGAGGGCCCTTAACCTTCCATTGCCCCATGTAAAAAATAATAACCTGTATATAATATGTAAACCACTTTGAGTGTAACCACAGAAAGGTGATATCAAATCCCATCCCCTTTCCCTTTCAAGGTGAGGGCTGGAGCTCAAGGTTGGATGAAGTGAGGTTCTGTGTTTAGGAAGTGGCAATTAAGAAGAAGAAGCCCAAGGAGTTTGGGAGAAGGGGTGTTTGTTCAAAAATCCATCTTGGGAAGGGTCATGGTCACTAAAGGCTAGATTAGGAGGAGATGTTCCTGAGAATCAGGGTGAATGTTGAATTAAAGAGCGGGAGAATAGAGTGATATTTCTGACCTTTTTGGGGGGGGGAGGGGGGGGGCCAAGAAATGCAGGATTGATTCAACACTCAACCTGGGAGAGATCTTCCAATGCTAAATCACATTGGTGGGAAAGGTTTCCATGGAGCAAATTTGTCATCACACACTGCAGGGCATCAGCTCTATATGGTTCAATATCGTGCACATGGTTTTACAGAAAGTCCAAGTTCTTCAGTGAGCCTGTCTTTGCAGTTACAGGGACAATTAGTTGCCATACTAGCAGATATGGGTGAGCATGGTATGTATGTGATATGCAGAAGGCAAAAGTAGAGACTAATAGACGATTCACCACTGGAGACGTGAGTCCAACAATCTTTATTATATCAAAGATAACGACCCGACACAGGCCGTGTTTTGCTCTGATAGTTTGTATCCAGCATATTCTGTTTGGTGCTACGTGATCAGTGAGCTCACAACACACATACAAGTAGGACTCTTCGTTTTGCATTCACTACTTGGTGTATTTATTGACCCCTGATGCAGACGCTTTTTAGCGTCGAAACACGGCCTGTGTCGGGTCGTTATCTTTGATATAATAAAGACTGTTGGACTCACGTCTCCAGTGGTGAATCGTCTATTAGTCTCTACTTTTGCCTTCTGAGATTCGTCATTGTAGAGAACTTTTCCTGTTCTATACTTTGGATTTATGTATCTGATATGCACTATTTATAATATTTTTGTAGCCTAACCTCCGAACTTTTCACTTCTTCTGTTGTGGCTAGGCGCCTACTGTGACTGTGACTCCAGTTTGTGTGAGGATATTTTTTGTAAGTTAGTGGACACACTCTGCTCAATATTCAGCCAGTGGCAGGCACCATTTTGCCCACCTGCTGCCGGCGTTCAACCTGGATATTCAATGCTGGGCCGTTTCCAGCAACTGGCATTGAATATCCAGGTTTTTCAATGCCTGCTTGTGCATGATCTGTTAAGTCAATATTGAGACTTAATTGGTCATGGTTTAAAGGGTAAAGCTAGGTCTGCTTTTCTTGTGGCCTTATTTGCCTGCTAAGCCTGGCCAGCGAAGACCCTAATATCAGGACTTAACCTGTCACAACTCTGGAATACTCTTGGAATGTCCTGGTTAACTCGCTTTGAATATCGGCCGGACTCTGCATGGCACTATAAAGGAACATTGCTCCTCCCTGCATCTTTTCTCTGTCTTGGTACTTCTCTTCTGTTCTGGTTCATCAAATAGATGTACATCTTTTTTTTTTTTGGGGGGGGGGGGGTGTGCAAGTTATCAATGTGGACTACCATTAAAATGGGTTATTTTACTACTAACACTTGTTTTAGCACAGGCCCCATTTCATGAAGTAAGACCTAGTTACCAATAACCTGGGTAAACAGTAAAATAAGCACAAGCTGAAGAAAGTAGAGGCTGGCCAACGGACGATCCAATACAGGAAATGGTGCTTAAATACACTTTCTTTGCAGCATGGGTAGAAGGACCTGATACAGTCCATGTTTCGGCCGCACTAACCGCCTGCCTCAGGGGTCACAATCAAACTCTATGTAGATAAAAAAGGTGTGTAAAATGCTTTACAACTCTTGTAAATCACAGGAAAACACAAACTCTGTAGGCTGCTTGTCAAACGAAGCAGCCTACAGGCAGTTTGATCAGTATTTAAGCACCATTTCCTGTGTTGGATCATTGTTGGCCAGCCTCTACTTTCTTCTACTTGTGCTGCTCCTTCGTAGAGGTTCTTCCTGTTTGTTCTGCCTGTAACAGTAAAATAGGACATCTTAAAGATAGCCTATGTTGATAACTCCATCCCTTAGAGCTGTTAAATCTTGGACACATGTTAATTATGAGAACAACAGCCAAGAAGGAAGCACTACCTTCAGGTATTTATTTCCCCCGACTTTGTTGGTTGTTGTCTGCTAATTAAATTATTTAAGGAATGGTTTTGTAAGTACTACTGCTTTGAAGCAGGCTTTGTTCTTTATGGCTGGCTGACCTTGCTAAAAAGCCACTGGACTGTTTTATGATTAATGTTGTATGTCTGCAATGATAGATCAGTCTTTCATAAATCAAGAAAAGTAAGACATGCATCCTCACCACAATGCATCAAAATATATAGATCTTAGAGATGAATTTTCTTAACAAATAAAACTTACTCCTATTTGGGAGGGGGGAGGAAGTGGTCTTCTCTGCTTTATGCTGTACAATTGAAGTCCATTTCTGTGTGTCCCTTGATTTTGCTCACGTTGAGGCTCATTAGTTGTTCTATGGCTATCCCAGATCTAACTAGAAAAGGATGCAGAACCTGCTATTAAAATAAAACTTATAAGAGAAAGGGAAAATGGCCCCAATTCTGTGACCAAATCTAGAAAGTATTTATTTGAAAGGATCACAGTTCTACCAGAGCCATTAGATTTAGTAAAATTAAGTGTCTGCCCTATATCAGGGTAGTGTCCTTGATTTGGTTGGATGTGAGTTATACCTAGTAGAGAGTCTTGCGAGAGTCAGTCCTCTCGTAGAGGTTGAAGGTGGAAGAGCATGACTGAAGGAGCTAGAGGTACTCAGGCATATTTGTAAATGGAGCAAATAAAATCTTAACTCATACCAACACAAGGAAATGTGAGTAAGCTGTATAGGCGCAATTCTATAGAAAGGGAACTAGCAATTATGTGCATGCTATGTACCTAAATGTTTCAGATACTAGCATGTGCTTGAGTATGTATGTACATGTCAAATAGTGGAGTAATGTGGTAAACAAGACACTTCCAAACACTCCAGGACAATGATATTAGTTACATTCAGTTTATTTCATAAAGTTTATTGACTCGACACGGCACTGTGTTTTGGCCAGAGTGTCTGCCTCAGGAGTCTACTTAGTAAGAACCCCAAGTGAGACAGAAAATTTTCACGAAGATGCTAAAAAATGCATACAGTCTATACAAAGTCTATCAAATATAAAGCACAAACAGTGCAGTGTATTGCCATGATCACTGTGCAAACTGAAACACGGTGGCATGTCGAGTGAATACATTTTATGAAATAAACTGAATGTGACTAATATTTATTTATTTAACACATTTGTACCCCACATTTTCCCACCAACTCACAGGCTCAATGTGGCTAACATCAAACCGTAAAGGCAGTCGCCAATCCAGTAACTATACAGATAACATAATGTAGAGGACAGGGAGATTTAAAAAACAGGGTATAAGGGCAAAAGGTGAAAGGCTAAAAGTGGTCAATACTGTCCATTAATTTGCTGTGTTGCAGAATATAGGGACTTATGTTTGATCCTTGGGGTAAGCCTTTCTGAATAAGCTGGTCTTGAGTGATTTCCTGAAATTAAGATGATTGTGGATTGTTTTCACAGCTTTTGGCAGTGCATTCCATAGTTGTGTACTTATAAAGGAGAAGGTGGATGCATAAATGGATAATACCGTTGTCCTGGTGTGTTTGGAAGTGTCTTGTTGACCACATTACTCTATTGTTTGACCTGTTCTGTGCATAGTGGTCCTCATTCCTCCACTTCGTTGGTCGATACTTCATATGTGTGGACATGCCATGTACATATGGGCAGAGCCTGGGGGTCATGGGCAAGAGTCAAAATGTGCATACTGTATAGAATACTATAAAGTACACACACATCTTCTACAATTAGGTGCCCGTAATTACACTACCACTATGGTTGGTGTAAGTGGTTGTGCTAAATACCACAAACTACTGAAGACACATCTCTTCGACAAGGCTTACCACAAAGATCAACCAATTTGAATACACATAACTCCACCACACATAGTCAAAACTGTCTTACAATATATGCTTGTTATACCACTACCATGTTTTATCATTATTATGCTGTCAAAGATTATTCTGCAACACTAAATGTCTATTTTTAATGTACTTCCACCACTCATGATGTATTGTAAGCCACATTGAGCCTGCAAAGAGGTGGGAAAATGTGGGATACAAATGCAATAAATAAATTAATTAATTAATAAAATACCACATGTGTATGTCACCTGTTAAGGAAAATAGGCACCTACTTTCCTTTATAGAATAGGTTCCTACCAGACGCCCGGTTATAGAACTGGCCTTCACATGGGCAAATGTGTCCTAAAACCCTGTTTTAATATTCTTATTGGATGGAAGGTAACATCCTTTTGGTTTCCAATAATATCAGGAGGGAATCATGATACTGGAAAAGCTCATGGAAAAGCTCTAGTATCCATCATTGAAAGGGTACTAGAAAATAGGAGCCGCATTTTTGCTCAAGTATTACATGCTCTCTTGTACTAACATGGCGAGAGGGGACAGTCTGTCCTCTAAAGCAGGGAGCAAGGCAAGAGCAAGGTTGAGAACCATTTGCTGCAAGTGGCTTTAAATGACAGATTCTATTTACAATTTTGTAGTCATTTTGACACACTTCTATATAAAATAAGAGTCTGAGGGAACAAAAAGTACCTCTTCGGAAAACTTTTTTTTTTTTTTTTTGTACAGCAAGAACTACATTTAAAAAGATTTTCATGCCTGAAGGCAAAACCAAGAAGTTGTTTTAAATCACTGATGAAAATGCATGTAAATGAGGTAGGCCCTCAAACCAGTCTAGAACAACAGGCTACTTAAACATACTTTTTGCCTTATGCTGTACAGTTTATGTATCTTCCATATTTAAAAAGAAATATATGAAACATGCTTGTACTGGTGAAAGGAGCCAACTGCAATGTAAACAGAAAATCAATGTTTATTTGCTTGTTCCAGTTTACTCTGACCTTCCATTTTGTGCTCTGACAGCCATTGTTACCATAATCTGACACTAGGTGGGCCTTCTTGGAAGAGATTAACAAGTGTGTTGGAATGTGTTAAGATTAGCTCATTTCTCTACTCAGGGATGGAAATAAGGCAGAGCAACTGAGGTTCTGTCTGAGAAACCATATTTTAAATGGTAATTCTGATACTGTTTTATGAGGGGGAAAGTCTTAATTTATAAATTGCCTTTATATGGCAGGCTGACACTTAGCAATAATACTGCAAGATTACCAGGAGCTATTGGAGTTTGCTTCTGCCTGGCCTACTCAAGAGATCACCAGGGGCCTTATGGTAAGTGCCGGAGGGGACGGCAAAGTGAATTTGGGGTCTTCAGGAGGGGGAGGCACATGGGGACTTTAGGATGGGGCTGTTTTTGGGGTAGTGATAGGGGATATACTCTTGTTGGAGGGGTCAGGTGGGGTACACTTCTGTTTGGGGGAAGGAGGGGGTACACTCTTGTTTGGGTGGTGGAGGGAGGATAGAACAGAAAGATAGGCTGCTACCCAGAAGTTATGAGGGTGCTGCCCAATATTCAGTGCTGGCATTCATATAGCTAAGCAGCCAAAGTTAGGATAGCCTTCTGTGTGGTCCTATGGTCATTTAGCTATGCGGGCACTGAATATTACTAAATAACTCCTGGTTCCTCCCTGATTCTGCTCCAGACCTCCTATCTACTGTCCAGATTCCACCAGGATTGTTAGAGTCAATATTCAATGGTACAGGCCGGTTAACTGCCACTGACTATTGGCAGATAGTCAGCTTTTGAATATTGGGTCCTATATCTATATTTGTCTATAGCAGAACTTTCTTTCGAGATTAGAACAGTTTAGTTGTCATATTCATTTTGTATAAAGACCCTTAGGTGTTTAAGTTTTGCCCAACACACAGCAGCACCCTGCAAGATTAGAAAAATATCTGGATTAGTACTTAAGACCCTAGAATGCACCACTGTAGTGCACCTGTTGGGAGGGTTCCCAGCAAATAGTATCTAGAGATGATAATAACTAATAAGGTAATTACATTTGCTGATGACACAAAGTTATTCCAACTTGATAAATGCCAAGAGGATTGTGAAAAATTGCAAGATGACCTTACGAGACTGGAAAACTGGGCATCCCAATAGCAGATGACATTTAATGTGAGCAAGTATAAAGTGATACACGGGGGAAAGAGGAATCCAAATTATAGCTGCATGATGTAAAGTTCCACATTAGGAGTCACTACCCAGGAAAAGGATCTAGGTGTCATCGATGATGATACACTGAAACCTGCTCAGGATGCAGCGGCAGCTAAGAAAGCAAATAGAATGTTAGGAATTATTAGGAAAGGAATGAAAAGCAAAAATGAGAATGTTATAATACCTTTCTATCGCACCATGGTGTGACAACACCTTGAATATTGTTTGCAATTCTGGTCACAGCATCTCAAAAAAGATATAGCGGAATTAGAAAAGGTACAGAGAAGGGCACCAAAAATGATAAAGGGAATTGGACAAATTCCCTTTGAGGAAAGGCTAAAGAGGATAGGGCTCTTCAGCTTGTAGAGATTACTGAGGGAAGATATGATAGAGGCCTATAAAATACTAAGTGGAATGGAACAGGTAGACGTAAATCCCTTGTTTACCCTTTCCAAAAATGCAAGGACTAGGGTACATTCAATGAAGCTATTAAGTAGTAAATTTAAAACAAACTGGAGAAAATATTTTTTTACTCAATGTGTAATTAAAATCTGAAATTAATTGCCAGATAATATGATAAAAGCAATTAGCTTAGTGGGTTTTAAAAAAGTTTTGATAATTCCTCCCCCCAAAAAAAGTCCATAAGCCATTATTAAGATGGACTTGGGAAAATCCACTGCTTATTTCTAGGATACACATCATAAAATCTGTTTTACTCTTTTGGGATCTTGCTAGGTACTTGTGACCTGGATTGGCCACTGCTAGAAACAGAATACTGGGCTTGATGGACCTTCAGTCTCTCCCAGTATGGCAACACTTATGTTCTTACATTCTTATCCCACTGCCTACTCTACCATGTCCTTTTTGTGAGGTACGTGCATCTAATCAGGAGCCAGTGAGTCCTTACAATTGTTCCTTAGCCCACTGAAAAATAGTCGTAACAATAGGTTGCTACATATTGGAGCTGCATTTAAACCAGCAACTAGGAAATGAAAATTGTGGGATTTCTGTACCAGTCCACTGGCCCCTTCTGGTCCCTAGGATTATTACTCCTTGTTTAATTTCCTGTTCTTTTATTCCCCGATCACTCAGACACAGAAAAGAAACATCTGTATTCACAGAGGAGCTAGTCATTCCTTTACTGCAATACACTTCCTCTATGAGTCATCAAAACTGGACCACACATGAGACCACTCTGAATCTTGAAAAATATAGGTTCCTTCTTACTGTTTCCCATAGATCTGGCGTCAATGGGCAGATATTCAACCACCACTGACTGCTTAATGAAGGCAAAAGTACCTCACAGGCTTTAGTTCAGAGGTTCTGTGTTGTACATAATTACTTCATGAAATACATCTGGCTGTTTAACTTGCACTGTTGCTTAGTGAATGGTGGGTGACTCTAATTTGATCATTTTTTTTCCATTGCTAATTTAATTGTGGCATGCAAACTGTTTATGCCAATGCTTACTGGAAGGGCATAGATTACGTCATATAATACTTTCTAATTGCACTTGATCTGCTTTTAACTCACCAAGTGTCACGCACACATCCAATAATTGCAAAATACACACACACACATACACAGAAAACATTTAAACAATGGATGTTATTTATAGCACAGTAGCTGCTCTATGCACATAGCCTAATCCCTCTATTAGTTGACCACCAAGCATAGCACTCATCAGTAAACTGTGTTTTCTTTGAAATAAGATTAGAAGGGCTCCATAACCAAGGGCCTGGCAACAGTATCAATAGTTTTAAGACTATTATTATTACTAATATTCTTTGTTAGTTCAGCAAGACAGTCCTATAAAGACATAATCATGTGGCCTGCAGTCAGACTGAATTACATCACTAGATTACAGAGTCCCTGCAATAAACACACCCTTATTTGCATTAAGTAGGAGTTTGTTTCACTGATCTACACAACATACTGTACCCTTTCAACATGAAGGAAAAATTACAGAAATATTCAAAAAGCAATTAAGAATACCATGCCCAAAACTCTTAATTGCTTAAGTCATTACATCCCTTGACTCAGTGGAAGCCATGAATAACGGCCATGAATCTTTTAGGATTAGTGTCTACCAGCTTTGAACAGTGTGACGTTGCAGTTTTTCTCCTTGACAGAATAGTCCCAGCTGTTTCAAGTTGGCTGGCCATTATCTTTGGACTGCAGTCTTGAAGTCTTGTCAAAGATTTTCTTTTGGATTCAGATCTGGACTTTGACAGGGCTGCTTGAAAACATTCATGTGTTTCTTGCTGAGCCTCTCCGTTGTTGCTTTTGCTTTGTTCTTAGGATCCTTGTCCTGCTGAATCTTATTCCCAGTCCCAGATCTGGGACAGGGTTTTCTTCAAGATCTGCCTATATTTTGAACCATTTTACTCTTGATCTTCACAAGCTTCCGTTTTCCTGGTGCAAAACTGACTTAAGGGATTGTAATGTCCTGAGCCAATTTTTGCTTTTGTGCCCCATCTCGGTATGAGCTAAGCAGATCTCATGGTTCATACTGCAAGACTGGTCCAACATTGGAAGGAAGCCACTTTCTCCTATATAATAATTTGTCAATCTGTGTCCCTGGCTGGCTGGCTGGGTTCGTAACCGTATGCAAATGAGCTGTTATGTAATCGGCTCGCCTCCATCCTTCCCTTCCCTCTCAGTGTTCCGCCCTCCTCTGACGTAATTTTGTCTTTCCATGAGGGCGGGACACTGAGAGGGAAGGAAAGGGAAGGCTGGAGGCGAGCCAAGCCTGCCACTTTCACTGCCGCCGCTGCGAATTGAGGTAAAATAAAAGTTTTAAAGGCAGGGCGGCAGGAAGGAAAAGAGGGCTGTTGTGGGAGAAGAGGGCGGGCAGGTGAGGGCTAGGGTTGAACTGGAACTCGGGTGCTTAAAAGGGGGCAGGTGGGGGTTGGGGCTAGTCAGTGGACATGGATGGGATGGGAGGGGAGGGCAGAGGAGAATCGCTGGACATAGATGGGATGGGAGTGGAGACTCGCTGGACATGGAGGGGAGGGCAGGGGAGAGAGGAGAAATCGCTTAGACGATAGCCTTCCTAGGGCCTGTTTCATTTTTCACGAAACAGGCTTTTTGTTGCTTGTTTTAACATAAAGCTCATTGTTTACCCTGTTTTTGGACTTAAAGGACTGTGTTTTAAATTGAAATGTAGAGTATGTTGTGCAGATCAATGAAAGAAACTCCTACTTTAATTCATTTTGACTTGTAATTGTACACAGAATAATGCAAAAAATGTAGAAGAATGTGAAGACTTTTACAAAGCACCATAAGTGATGATAATTAATATTCCATGAAAATATTTTCTATTTCATTTAAAAAACAAAACTGGATTTTCAGAAGGCACATGACAATGTACTTCATGCACAATTCCTGAGTGGAGTGGAGGAGAACTGGGTTTGATTCCCACTGCAACTCCATGTGACCCTGGGCAAGCCACTTTTTTTTTCTTTTTTGTTACATTTGTACCCCATGCTTTCCCACTCAAGGCAGGCTCAATGTGGCAATGGAGGGTTAAGTGACTTGCCCAGAGTCACAAGGAGCTGCCTGTGCCTGAAGTGGGAATTGAACTCAGTTCCTCAGGACCAAAGTCCACCACCCTAACCACTAGGCCACTCCTCCACTCACTGCCCCAGGCACAAAATAAGT
This sequence comes from Microcaecilia unicolor, assembly GCF_901765095.1. Classification (NCBI taxonomy): domain Eukaryota; kingdom Metazoa; phylum Chordata; class Amphibia; order Gymnophiona; family Siphonopidae; genus Microcaecilia; species Microcaecilia unicolor. The sequence continues at coordinate 198,430,867 of NC_044032.1, forward strand.
ACCTGTATATAATATGTAAACTATTTTGATTGTAATCATAGGAAGATAGTATATCAAAATCCTTCCTCTTTCCCCTTTCCTGAGGTTTCTTCTGGGAGTTCTACTTTTACCATATAAATGATCTGGAAAAGGGAATGAGTGAGGTGATTAAATTTGCTGATGACACAAAGTTATTTCAAGTTGGTAAATCACAAGATGATTGTGAAAAATTGCAAAAGGACTTTACGAGACCGAGAGAATGGGCATCCAACTGGTTAATGACATACGGTGGGGGTGGGGGATTCATCAAGGTGCCGTAAAAACCCATCTTTAACCGCACCTTGATCTCCTGCAGGATTCAGCAACCTGCAGGATCCAGGTACCGCAGATTGCTGAATCCTGTCTAAAATGGCATAATAAAAGAACTGCCTAGGGGCACCATTTGGAGAGTGTTTCTGGATAGGGTAGGAGCGATTGGGCATAGCTCCTTCCTGAATACACCTTGAATCCCCCATGGACCCCCAGATGACCCCCCAAACCCTCCACTGAATCACCAGTGTTATGATAGATAGCCCTTGTGGGTGATGGGGGCAGGAGATCTTGCTCAGGGGGAGTCCGAGGCCAGAAGGGAGTTTTGCTCGAGAAGGGGAGGGGGCTTGATCGGGGGAAAGGGGACCTAGTCCTGTCAGCCCAGGAGCATCGGGCCATGGATTTGCAGCCCAATGCTCCTGGGTGGTAAAATAACCCCAGCAAAAAACTGGGATTATTTTACTGTACTTTTTTGGTGGCAACTTACATTTTGCCATGCTAATTGGTGGTAATAAGGCCAAATAATGCATGTGAAGGGCCATATAACTCACATTACGGCCCTAACACCACTTGTTGAATTCCTCCTGCTTAATGTGAGCAAGTACAAAGTGATGCAGGTAGGGAAGAGGAACCTAAACTACAGCTACATGATGCAAGGTTCCACATTAGGAGTCACTGCCAAGGAAAACAATCTAGTTGTCTCCATTGGTAATATGTTGAACCCTCTGCTCAGTGTGTAGCGGCAGCAAAGAATGCAAATAGAATGTTAGGAATTATTAGGAAAGGAGTGGAGAACAAACTGAGATCACTCCGTGGTGTGACCATTCCTCAAATATTATGTATAATTTTGGTCATCACATCTCAAAAAAAGAAATAGCGGAATTAAAAAAGATACAGAGAAGGGTGATGAAAATGATAAATGGGATAAAACAAATTCCCTATGAGGAAAGACTAATGAGGCTAGGGCTCTTCAGCTTGGAGATGAGACGGCTGAAGGGAGATATGACGGAGTTCTATAAAATAGTGAGTGGAGTGAAATAGATAAATGTGAATTACTTGTTTACTCTTTCCAAAAGTACAAGGACTATGATGCATGCAATGAAGCTATTAAGTAGTATATTTTAAAAAAATCAGAGAAAATATTTCTTCACTCAAAGTGTAATAAAAACTCTGAAATTCGTTACCAGAGACTATGGTAAAAGCAGTTAGCTTAGCAGGATTTAAAAAAGATTTGGCCACATTTCTAAAAGAAAATTCAATAAGTCATTATTAAGATGGGCTTGAGGAAATCCACTGCTCATTTCAATGATAAGGAGCATAAAATCTGTTTTACTCTTTTGGGATCTTGCCAGGTACTTGTGACCTGGAATGATTGCTGTTGGAAACAGGATACTGGGCTTGATAAACCTTCGATCTGTCCCAGTATGGCACTACATATGTTCCTATGTTCTTAGCTGTGCCTTGAAGGGACATTTTTCAAAAATGAGAATAGAAAAGAAAACTAATCTACACCTTCTATAAACTAAAACTGTTAATGCTGTTGTTCATTTGGAAACTTTTTTGAGCAGCATTCCTACAGTTCTCTTGAATCCCAGGAACCAGTGTATTTAGAATAATGTCACAAATGATTTTACATGGGGTCCCTTATACTAAAGTACATTAAGCACTTTTTGTGCACAACCTTGGTGCAGGGCTTTGCAGTATTCTAGAAGTTACTATCCACCTTATAATTGAAAGAGAAAAACGCCTAGATTTCGACCCAAATCGGGAGATAGACATTTATCTCACAAAAACGAATAAATCGGTATAATGGAAAGCCGATTTTGGACGTTTTCAACTGCACTCCTTCGCGGAAGCGTACGAAGTTGATGGGGGCGTGTTGGAGGCGTGACGAAGGTGGAACAGGGGCGTGGTTATCGGCCGAGGAGAGATGGGCGCCTTTCGCTGATAATGGAAAAAAAGTGTGCGTTTGTAGCTAGAATTTAGGGCACTTTTCCTGGACCCTATTTTTTCACGAATAAGGCCCCAAAAAGTGCCCTAAATGACCAGATTACCCCCAGAGGGAATCGGGGATGACCTCCCCTGACTCCCCCAGTGGTCACTAACCCCCTCCCACCACAAAAAATGATGTTTCACAACTTTTTATTTTCACCATCAAATGTCATACCCACCTCCCTGGCAGCAGTATGCAGGTCCCTGGAGCACTTGTTAGGGGGTGCAGTGGACTTCAGGCAGGTGGACCCAGGCCCATCCCCCCTACCTGTTACAATTGTGCTGCTTAATGCTTATTAGTTGTCCAAACCCCCCAAACCCACTGTACCCACATGTAGGTGCCCCCCTTCACCCCTTAGGGCTATAATAATGGTGTAGACTTGTGGGCAGTGGGTTTTGAGGGGGATTTGGGGGGCTCAACACACAAGGGAAGGGTGCTATGCACCTGGGAGCTCTTTTACCTTTTTTTTTGTTTTTGTAAAAGTGCCTCCTAGGGTGCCCGGTTGGTGTCCTGGCATGTGAGGGGGACCAGTGCACTACGAATCCTGGCCCCTCCCACGAACAAATGCCTTGGATTTATTCGTTTTTGAGCTGGGCGCTTTCATTTTCCATTATCACTGAAAAACAAAAACGCCCAGCTCACAAATTGTCGAATAAAACATGGACGTCTATTTTTTTCGAAAATACGGTTTGGTCCGCCCCTTCACGGACCCGTTCTCGGAGATAAATGCCCATGGAGATAGACGTTTTCGTTCAATTATGCCCCTCTATATATGTTTAGTGCTTTTTTGTGCTGGAGAGTGGGGCATAGGCACAGAATGGGCATAGAATATTTATCCAGGTAGCATGCTGCACCTGTCATGCACTAACTGACTAATGCACAGTTAACACAGGACCACTTAGAAAGTGCTAAGTGCTTCCACAGTAACTGCTGGCAGATACCACACCCTACTGGGAACATTAACACAGGACCTTAGGGGCCATATAAAATTTGCACACAGTAAAGACCCACTTTAAGCCACAGCAAGTGCAATTTTACTGCAGTTTAGTAAAAGGGCTCTATGATGCATTGGGTTGTAGAAACATAGAAACAGAGAAAAATGTAGTCAGATATAGAACGTGTGGCCTATTCAGTCTGTCCGTCCATGTCATCTACTCTCGCTATCACTCTCTTAGAGATCCTATATACTTAAACCAAGCTCTCTTGAATTCAGATACTGTTTTCATCTCTATCACTTCCACCGGGAGGCTGTTCCATGAATTCACCATACTTTCTGTGAAGAAATATTTGCTCAGGTTACTTCTGAGTCTATTCCTTTTCACCTTCATCCTATGCCCCTTCGTTCCAGAGCTTGCTTTCAATTGAAAGAGAGTCACCTCAGGTACATTTATGCCATGTAGGTATTTAAATGTCTCTATCATATCTCCCCCTTCCATCTTTCTTCCAAAGTATGCATATTGAGATCTTTGAGTCTGTCCCTAAACACTTTATGATGAAAACCTCTGACTATTTTAGCAGTTGCCCTCTGGACCGACTCCATCCTGTTTATATCTTTTTGAAGGTGTGGTCTCCAGAACTATACACAATATTCTAAATGAGGTCTCACCAGAGTCTTATACAAGCACACCAGCACCTCCTTTTTCCCACTGTCTATTCCTCTCCCTATTCACCCAATCATCCTATTAGCTTTCACCTTCACCTTTTCTACCCATTTGGCCACCTTAAGATCATCACATATGATCACACCCAAGTCCCTCTTTCATGTACAAAAGTTCTTCACCCCCTAAACTGTACTATTCACAAACGCATGACCCTGCATTTTTAGCATTGAATCTTAGCTGCCAAAATTTCAGACCATTCCTCTAGCTTTACTAAGTCATTCCTCATGTTATCCACACCATCAAGGGTATCTACCCTACTGCAGAATTTTGGTATCATCCTGTGTTGGGTCCCTATAATAAAGGCTGTCTGTTGATTGCACATCAGTTTATGTGTCTTTACTCCATCCTCTGTTCGCTGTTAGTTTAAGTTACTATGGGGTATCTAATAATGAGATGGAAAGCATGCAAATACACGCAAAGCACCTTATTAATATGCAAATTGAATAACGCAGCTTGTGTTGAACAGCTTAAATTGCTAGAGATCATAGTGCAATTTTAGATCCTAGTACAGTCATGGCTGTGAGCAGAGGAAGATCGTTCCTGTGGTATGCCAGTAGACCAACATAGAGACCCCCAGGTAGGTCCTGGGGAGTTGGGGGTGGAGGAAGGTAAGACTCTAGGGGGTGGGAGATCAGACAGTGTGAGGTATGTGATGTTGAGGGGATCATAAGGGGTATGTGATATCAGGGAGATCAGAAAGGGTGAGTGCTGTTGGGGGAATTGGAAGAAATATGTGATTATGGGGGATCAGAAGGGGTGAGTGATGTCAGGGATGCGCCACTGTGGCAGTTCCTTTTTCAGCAGCCATGCTACCAGACTGCCAATAGTGTGGCTGCACCTACCACCCCTTCTTGAAGTGGCAGTAACTGCAGCCACACTATCAGCAGACATGACAGCGACCACATGTAATGACTCAATTGCTAGCTGTTACCAACAGCCACTCCTACATTCCACCCTGTGATGCCCACGTACCACCCCTACTTGCATTAAGCAGCTAGCACAGGCTTTTACTACGTTGAGTGTTTTAACAGTTTATTAGATGTTAGTGTGGGTCTGCGCTAATGTTTAACATATGTAAAACCAGGGCTTTTTTTGAGGGGGTACTGAGTACCGGCACCTTTTCCTTTGTCTGCTAAAATTGACCCACGGCTCCCAAGTTTTAATGAAACAGCTCAGGCTCTACACACCAATTCTGCCTTGCCATAGATTCTGTGACTGGTTGCAGGGGGCCTGGCTATTGTGCGATGGGTTCTTCAGTGATTACCCCACCCCTGAAGGGGGGCCAGGCATTTGAGTATTGGCACCTTTTTTGCTATAAAAAAAATGCACTGTGTGAAACACATGTAAAAAGGCCCCTTAGGGCCTAATTCAGATTTATAAAACAGTCATTAAATAAAATCATAAAATTAGTCTACAACTGTGCCAACAACAAGTGTGACTGACTTTTTTTTATACCAACTGTACTTTTTATAATGTTTCAGCTTATAATTGCATCCATATATTTTATTGCTGTGTTTGTTTATTCATTTCTATTCTGTCTTTATTGTGTTATAATTGTGTTGCTGTTTTCTGCATTGTTGTACATTGCTTTAGGCACGTTAATACAGAAGGAATTTATTCATTTTAAAATTTAAAAGTTTCATAATGAATGAAAAGGGTCTCTTTTCTTCTAAACTCTTGAGCCGCATGAATGGTTGAGTCTCTGAAGATATCTGTCCATCAACATTTGTTTTTGTTACAAAATAATACTATTTCCTTCAGTTTTACTGCATTTCATACTCCTGCAAGATGTGTCAGTTCTGTATAGCTGGAGGGACTCACACACATATTTTATATATGCTCCTAGGTTCATTCCACCTCAGGAATGAGTGACATCACTCAATTGGTGTTGGAAAATATTCAGTTCCATAGGAGTCAATGGAAGTCCTTCAGGCAGAACTCCAAGCTTCTTGCATAATTATTATTTCTCTCTTCTTTATTCAGTCATAATAACTGTCATAGATGTTGGGTCCAAAGCAAGCATACAAGGGTGGGGTGCACTGTATAATGATAGTGCTGCTAACTAGTACTGTTGTTAATCTCCTACAGCATTCTGGCAGTTTCTTAATAGAATGCAACCAAGACTGACTCACCTGTTCTTTGGAGCCCAGTTTTACGCTAGAGAGATTTCAGGTTACTAGTTCCACAGGAACTATGCAGAATTGCTTTGGAAAACACATTAGCAAGAAGTGTTTTCTTACTCCTAATTGTTATATAATCTGGCCAGTCTGGTTTGCCCATTCCATTTACATGACAGAGTACTGTTGACCTTTCTCTTTCCCTTCATTATTTTGCCGCTGGGGATCCTCCCTGCCTACCATGTTTTGTTGAATTCTGTTACTATTTTTGTCTTTACCACTTCTACTCAAAAACGCCATTCCACCTGTCTATCTTTTAAACTTCATATCATGGCTTTTAATGCTACAATTTCTTTTTAGTTAGAAATTCTACAATTTCTTTTATAGTTACCTTTGAATGTTTCTATCAGGGCTGCCAAGAGACATAGCTGGGCCTGGGGCAGGACTGGACTACCGTGTGCACTCCCCAGGGCCACTGCCGCCCGACCCCGCCCTCATCCATACATTTCTGTCTCTGAGTCACTGCTCTCGTATGAGGAAAGGCTAAAAAGGTTAGGGCTCTTCAGCTTGGAAAAGAGACAGATGAGGGGAGATATGATTGAGGTCTACAAAATCCTGAGTGGTGTAGAAAGAGTAGAAGTAAATCGATTTTGCACCTAGGTGGTCTACTGAAAACCTTAGTGATAAGCCTGCTATTGAGAGTACATTCAGGAAGACTTTAGCATACATGCTGACTGATGGTAGCCTTTGGTGAGTCAGTTCCTAAATCACTCACAGCTATCAGAAACAATATCCTTCAGGAAACAATATTGTTCTGGGGCCCTTGATGAAATAGTAATTTTATAAAAGTACATGTTCTTTCCTTAATGGATTTTTATGTACTGATTTTCTATTGATTGCCATTTGAAGAGCAATTTCTTGGATGTACTTTTACTTTTTCATCTATTCTGGATTAGTAATATAATGCAGAATAAAGAGCAGCAAATTGATGTCACTAACCACATTTATAAAACAGAACAAAAACTGGCTTGCTTGGTGAAATAAGGGAGCCCGGGCTACTTCCCAACCATGATATAAAGCAATTTGCAGGACTTTGGCTCAGCCAAGTAAGCTATATGATCAAGTGGTTTTTGGGATGTGATTAATATCCAATGGTTTCATGTAAACTATAGCTCAGCTACTATAATGGAATTTTGTTGTTGTGTGAGTTGATTGGCCAATGGTGATGTTATAGTGTTCACTTCAAAAAAGAAGCTGTGGGCCTCTTTCAGAAAGTGGTGGTAAGGCCAGCAAGGGCTTACTGCTTGCTAAAAAGGAAGTACCACCGGGCTACTGCAGCAGCCCGTCGGTAGCTCCCACCCCAGCGCGCCATCATATCTTTTAATTTTTGTAGCCCCGGTGTGTACCGGGCAGTAATCAGGCTGTGCTGTGCACTGCCTGGTTACTGCCGGGTTAGAGCGGTAGTCCTTACCACCACCTCAATGGCGGTAAGGGCTCCCCCAAAATGGCTGCGCAGAAGGTGCTTCACTTGCCGCACAGCCATTTCCTGAAAAAAAGAAAGACCTACCTTTTACCCACTGTGGTAAAAGGGGGCCTTGGCATACATCAAAAACACACACTGATACCAGCACAGGCCTCCTTTGGCCACAGCTTGGTAAAAGGGGTCCTGTGTCACAGAACTCATGGATCACTTCAAAACAAGATGCTATGCAAAAAAAACTTCAAGTGCTTCCAAACATATAAGTACAAATAAAAGTAAGGAGGAAAAGACCTGAAATTATTTGTTTATTTTCACTCATTTATCTAAAATAAACTAGATACATGGAAATGAATGAAAATAAACAAATCATTGGCATAGATAAGATTTTTCTGACCAATGATGAAGCATACGCCCATTTGGGCTAAATGGTCTGTGCATTGTCACTGAGCACGTTGGGCTTTTGAGGTCTTCTCCTCCTTATTTTTGTTTTTACTTATATTTTCCTGGGTAGGTTTAAAGAGTTTGGAAGCACTTGAAGTTTTTTGCACAGCATCTCGTTTTGATGTTATGGTATTAAAATGACAAATACTTTATGAAAAAGAGTGGCAATGGGACAGAGTGCTTTAAAGGGGAAAAATCATCTCCCAGTTTTTTTTTTTTTAAAAATACTGTTTTAGGGGTGTAGATAAAGACACACGGCAGGGCATTTTCGATATGACACCTAGATCCGATTTTGCATGATATTGCAGAGCCCTGCCATTGAAGTTTCATGACTTCTAAATAAAATTAAGTTTTAATATTATCCTCTTCTGGGGTTGTAGTTCAGTAACGCTGTGAAATGTTGGCTTCTTTGGTCCCATGAAGATCCCTTAGAGTCCAACATGTCTGAGTTCTACTCTTAACTAACCTGGTGTAAATCCTCACGCCTAAATTAGGCATGGATTGGCTTTATTCTACAACACTGTGTGCAAATTCCAGTAATGCCCCTGATCCGCCCATGCCTCTACTGTGGCCACGTCCCCTTTTCAGATCCACTTGAAAAAATTTACACATGCATCTTTATAGAATAGCGACTAAAAAATATGCATGTAAATTCCAATTATTGCCAATTAGAGTCTACTTATTGGTGCTAATTGGCTTAATATGCAACTAACTTGCACGTGCAAAGTGTGAATATGCCTAAATTTGCACATGCAATTTTGAGTGCCATATATAGAATTAGGGGATTCTAATATACAGAAATGCCTTTCCTCTGCCCTTCTCTATCAGGATGAGAAGTACTTGGAGAGTTCTTTCAGGTGGGGTTAAGTGTTTGGGGGTCTACTTCAGGATGGGGGGGGAGAATACTTGGGAGGGAGATCTTTAGGCAGGGGGATTTCATTTCAGGGGAAATGGCGGGGCAGTTCCTAACTGGACCAGGAAGGGGGTCCCAGAAACCCCTATGCCGTTACCAGGGCTGCTGAGAGAAACAGCTGGGCCCAGAGCAGGACCGAACCAGTGCACCCCCCATTTGAGCTGCCGCCCCCCCCCCCCCACATTCGGACCACTGCCGCACCAACTTGTGCCGCCCGCCCCCTTACCGACTGTTGCTGTCCTCTTCTGCTCCTGCTGCGCGTGCCGCCCAGGACTCGGATGATTGCATGAATGCGATATCATGTTAATACAATCATCCAGGTCCTGGGCGGCACGCAGCAGGAGCAGGAGAGAGACCAAGAGAAGACAGACCCGTCCTGGAAGCAGGAGGAAAAAGCTTGCCTGTGCCAGGCCCGGGCCTCCCCTTGTAGGCCGGGCCCTGGGAATTTTGCCCCCCCCCCCCCTCTCTCGGCAGCCCAGGCTGTTACCTGTAATTTAACTGGGCAACGGCCAATATTCAGACCAGTGCCTGGTTAGCTCCACAGCCATTTTGCTGTCCTAACTTTAACCACTCACTTAACTCATTAGTGGTCTAAATATCGTTGCTAACTAGTTAAGTACCAGCTCCTTCCAAACTTTGCCTACAGACCACTCCAGCATTAGCCGGAGTATGAGAGAGAGTTAGTGCTGATATTCAGTGGTCCTGCATAGTTAAGTGGCACTGAATATCAGCGGTTAGGAAGCCACAAGTAATTTAACCAGCCAGGAGGCTCTTCTGCTTAAATTGCTTTGAATATCAGGTGAGTAGTTAGTGTTTTGATATAGTTTCAGATTTATTTGCCTTTATAAAATAAGCACAAACAGGTGCATTTTTCAAATTTCTAATGAGCCCTTTTATAAAATATGCCCCTAAATTTCATTATCCCTTCTAAGGGAGGAAATTATCGATGTGGGTTATCATTAAGACATGTTAGTTTACTGTTAACCCCAGTTACTACTAACTAGGCCTCATTGCATAAAATGGGACCTATGGTAAAATAGCACAAGTTAGTGGTAAAAATAACACCTCTTAACGGCAGCCCATGTTGATAACTATGCCCCTAAATATGTTGCTATCCTGAAGTAGCTGCTATGTAGTATTTTGCACTTTCTCCTCTGTGTGTGTGTGGGGGGGGGGGGGGGGGGATGAACTACTGTAAATAAAATTGTATGCCTTCTAAGAAAATGAGCAGAAAATTCAGCAGTTGTGGCTTAAAGCTACAAGTGCAGTACCCACTGAGTAATTTTTCTGGATGAATCATTTGGCAGACATGAAGATGAACTGTCTTCAGTTTTCTGAGGTAATGAGAGTCAAGGAAAAACAATTTGAAATGCATATACAATTAAACATACCTTTTGTAGTTTTTTTTTTTTTTTTTGCAGAATTCCTCCTGCCCCCAGGTCTGACATCCTTCCCAGCTACCTCTCGTCTTGAGCTGGACCTGGACCCTTCCTAGTTTTCTCTCACTGCATAGATTCCTTCCTCCACAGTTTTCCTTCCCTCTCTCTGTTCCCCTCTTATCTCTCTCTTCCTCCTAGTAAGACTCCCAACTCTTTCTCACCCCTTCACCCAAGCAAATATCCCTAAGACCCTCTTTCTTGTATCCTGATTGCCTTTCCAGCTCTCTCCATTCAACTCCTTGTAGCTGCTTTTATTTTTTTTTATTTTCTTTCTTTCTTTTTTTTTAAAATATTTTTATTACATTTTCAAATGTGTTACATGTGGAGGGGCATAATCGAAAGGGATGTCCTCGTTTCGATTTGAACATGCTTGCAAAACGTCCCCATCCAGGGGCGGGGAAACCCGTATTTTTGAAACAAGATGGACGTTCATCTTACATTTCGATAATACGGTCAGGGACGCCCAAATCCTGAAATTTGGTCGTCCTTAGAGATGGTCATCCCTAGACTTGGTCATTTCTGATTTTCTGCGATAATGGAAACCAAGGACGTCCATCTCAGAAACGACCAAATGCAAGCCCTTTGGTCGTGGGAGGAGCCAATATTCGTAGTGCACTGGTCCCCCTGACATGCCAGGACACCAACCGGGCACCCTAGGGGGCACTGCAGTGGACTTCATAAATTGCTTTTAGGTACATAGCTCCTTTACCTTGTGTGCTGAGCCCCCAAAACCCACTACCCACAACTGTACGGGGCACCTAGATTTGGGTACAGTGTGTTTCTGGTGGGTTTTGGAGGGATCGCTGTTTCCTCCACAAACGTAACAGGTAGGGGGGATGGGCCTGGGTCTGCCTGCCTGAACTGCACTGCATCCACTAAAACTGCTCCAGGGACCTGCATACTGCTGTGATGGACCTGAGTATGACATCTGAGGCTGGCAATCAATATTTCTAAAGATGTTTTTTGAGGGTGGGAGGGGGTTAGTGACTACTGGGGGAGTAAGGGGAGGTCATCCCCAATTATCTCCGGTGGTCATCTGGTCATTTCGGGCACCTTTTTGTGCCTTGGTCATAAGAAAAACACGACCAGGCAAAGTCATCCAAGTGTTCGATTATGGGTCGAGGACGTCCAAGTGTTGGGCATGCCCAAGTCCTGCCTTCGCTATGGCTCCGATACGCCCCCTTGAACTTTGGCCGTCCCTGCAATGGAAAGCAGTTAGGGACGTCCAAAATCGGCTTTTGATTATACTGATTTGGACGACCCTGGAAGAAGGACGTCCATCTTCCGATTTATGTCGAAAGATGGGCGTCCTTCTCTTTTGAAAATGAGCCCAATAGTAACAACCACATCCATATACTGGTATTTAAATAAGTATGCAGTTGCTGGCTCCTATGTTGATCAATATTGTTTTACAATGTCAGTCTTTCGCTGTACATCCCATAAGGGCAGGGGGGCAAGTTGATTGGCAACTGTAGTTTGACATTAATTGTTGATATGCTCTTTATTTTGTTTTCATTTCGTTCCTGCCTTTTCATTGGTAGCTCAACTCAAGTTATATTTAGATATAGGTAACATTTCCCTGTCCCCAGAGGGCTTAATATATAGTGGGGAATTTATTAATATGGGCAGCCATTAAGATGGGTTATTCTATTGTTATCCAGGGTTATTAGTAACTAAGGGGCCCTTTTACAAAGTGGCGGTAAGCACTAACACAGACTTACCGCATGCTTAAAAAGGTACTACCGCGGGAAGCGCTAGGATGTCCTGCAGTAGTTCTGGGTTCAGCATGCGCCAATCCAATTCAAAATGGCCGCCGAGAGTTGAAGTGACCTTGCGAGACTTCAACTCTCGGCGGCCATTTTGAATCGGCACCGAGATCACGAACAGGAAGGATGCATGCAGGGCAGCCCTCCGGGCAGGAAAGAGGGGGCTCTTTCCTGCCTCGAAGAGGTCACTAGACCACCAGGGGAGGGGGGTGACGGGGAGGGGGAGTGACGGGGTGTGTGACGGGGGAGGGGAAAATGTGACAGGGGGCGGACCGAGGGCTTGAAAGGGGCCGGGGTGTGAAAGGGGCGGGGCATGTGTCCTCCTTTTTGGGGGACAAAATATGGTAGCCCTAGTTGTGGTAAAATAACCTGTCTTAATGATAGTCCACATTGATAACTTGCCCCCTTAAGGGCAAGATTTACTAAAGGATGATACTGAATGCTAACATGCAGTATTAATTTATGCAGTGGAAACCTATTTATTAATAACATTAACTGCATTAGTGAGTGCTAGTGATAGTGAGGCACTGTAGTAAATCTAACTCTAACCCTCATGTTTACTAAAGCTTAGCTTGAGTTATCTGCAGCAGGGCCCATTTTATTCCTATGGGCCCTGCTGCAGATAACTCGAGCTAAGCTTTAATAAACAACCCCCTAAGTTTTGTACCTGGAGTAATGGCAGGTGAGATGACAGTGAGAACTGAGCAAGGTTTCCCTGGTTCTCAGTCTTTTATTCTATCCACTAGGCTACTCCTCCAAGCCCCACTAGGCTATTCCTAGTTACGGCAGCCTGATCTATTCCAGTTCTCTCCCCCTCCCCCACCCCAGTACTGATCATGTAGCAAAGGGGATAATGGGTGCACATCAGGACATGTCCTCCTCCTCCTTTGCCATCCAGGACCCAACACTGCTGATTTGAATTGTGCAGCTCTACGGTGTCCCATGCAGTTCATATCAGCCGAATGCAGAGGAGGATGTGGCCTGACACACAGCTGCTTTCCATCTTTTGCCATGCAGTCAGTTGTAAGGAGACACCAGATGGGGGGGCATCACTAAAGTTGATGCTGCAGCAAACTGCTCTGTCTTCCAGCCATGCTGCAGCTTCTTCCTTCAGTCCATGCAAGACAGTGCCACTGCCTTTTTGTTTCCATACTGAATTCTGTGTGGCAAGTATAGAATTCTACATGAGAAGGGAATTCTCCTACCTTATCTTTAGAAAAAAAACTAAAAATCTTCCTATTAGACGAATGGAATATGGACAATCACAAGCTTTTCTGTGCATCACTGACAAACATCTTTTGTAAAATGTAAACTGTTTATAATTCATTGTAACATGTCTTCTGAGTAAAATGTAAAATGCTTTAATTCCTTGTAATATGTCTTCTGAGCTACTGTTCTAATCCCAAAGAAAATTGTTCTGTTTTGCTGTAAACCTGTGGTGAACCCTCTTTGGGGATACAGCTGTATACAAACAATAAATTGATACTGAATTGATATTGATTTCTGTGCAAATTCTGCATTATTTCTTTTTATTAACTGTACGTTTTTAGTTTCGTTTATTAAAACTTAATATACCACCTTTCACAACAATCAAAGTGGTTTACAAATAGTTAAAATACAAAAAACCAAAAAACCATAACATCTAAAGGAAAAGGAACTACAATACATTCTTCATTGTCCAACCAAAGCTAATCCAACCATCTAGCATATTTGACAGACCCCCCCCCCTCCCCGCCAGTGACGCATCACGATGCCATTAAGAAGCACGTGGCTTCTCTTCCTGTTTTCTGGAAGCCATCTTTGAACCATATTTCAGCTGAGACCATGCTTCTCTGCAAGGGAACCATGCTTTGTAGCTAATACTCCTTCATGCACCCCTCATTCAAGTTTAGTAGTTCATGGCTTCTCTTCCTGTTTCTGATTTGAGCCCATGTTTTTATGCATTCATTTTTGGGATCTGGGACCCAGCTTTTGCAGTGAGGCAACCGTTTTTTTGATTTGAGACCATGCTTTCATGCATTATTATTTTTTGAGAATGGTTCTATGCAAAGGAACCATAATTTTTGGATCTTGGACCCCTCTTGTGCTATGAGGGAACTATTCTGTTTTTTTTTTTGTTACATTTGTACCCCGCATTTTCCCACTCATGGCAGGCTCAATGTGGCTTACAGGGGGCAATGGAGGGTTAAGTGACTTGCCCAGAGTCACAAGGAGTTGCCTGTGCCTGAAGTGGGAATCGAACTCAGTTCCTCAGGACCAAAGTCCACCACCCTAACCACTAGGCCACTCCTCCACTCCACTTTTCTGTTGTAAAGGCAAGATATCAGCTTAAAACTTAAAAGTTTTATGCTGAGACCTTGCTTTTACAACAGTACAGCATGGCAGCAATTTTTGGACCCAGAACCGTGCTTTTGCAGTGAGGGAACCACTGAAAAAATGTTCACTTACTGCACGACCATCATGTGGCAGCCTTACAACATTCACAGAGACCCCTGGATAACCCTCTCCCCACCCTCAGCAAGGTGTGCTGTCTCAGTGAACCAACTCTAAAATATTTATTTGTGTATTTAAAGAACTTATATTCTGCCTAAATCTAGGTGGATTAGAAAGAAGAAGCATGCATAATTCAAAATAAATAATAAACATAAAACCAACACATAAAAAAAATCCATCAGCTATCCAACATCACCTAACATTACTTACACACAGGTAAATATAATTTTAAAAAGGCCTGCACAAACAGGTGTGTTTTCAATAACTTCTTAAACTGGCTAACACCCATGCACCATCGTAAAACCCCAGGCAATGCATTCCACATCTGAGGTCAGCCACAGAAAATGCAGCACCGTGAGTCTCAGAATAATGCACATCTTGCAAACCTTGAATCTATGAGCGTATAGTTGCCTCAGACCGTATCTGCCGATTTGGGCAATAACATACCAAAACTGAAACATATACCAAGGAACCATTGTATACAAAACCCGGTGAATCAATGACAATACTTTAAACTGCACTCTGAACTGAAAGGTAACCAATGTAACTGCTTCAGTTTGGGGATAATATGTGGAAATTTAGACATACCTGTAATCATTCTAGCAGCAGCATTTTGCATGACCTGCAATGATCTAAACCTAGAGATCATAATCCCTAGGTATAGGGCATTGTAGTAATCACCCTAGATAAAACCAAGCTTTGAACAACCTCAAAGAAGGTGTCTCATGTCCCCAATTGTGGCACCACAGAATGAAGCTGAGGAAGGCTATAACAACTCACATCTATTTTGAGAAGACATTTGGCAACCTGAAAAACTACTTCCGCTGCCTCAACTACTCAGGGGAGAAATGCTGTACAGACCAGAGAAAGTGTCCTACAGCAAAGATAGCCTTTGTTGGAGGGAGAACAGTTGGCCATCCAGGACACTGGGGATGACACAGGCCCATCACCCACATGCAAAGGTGCACACGCATATCAGCTTGACCTCATAGCCATAAATCAGCTCATACACAGACATTTCCAGCGAAAGTGACAACATTTATTTATATATGAGCATACTCCACCCTGCACCCAAACTCCCATACTCACAGCCAGACCCCCTTCCCCAACCCCACATACCAGTCTCTACACCCTCCCCACACTCAAGCCCCTTTCAACCAGACCACAGTCCTCTCCTCACCCCTACCTCACACTCTCTCACTGGAACTGCACTGTGACCCACCCTTGCCCTTGCCATGTCCCCTACCCCTTCCTCTCCCCTGCATAATTGTAGATCTGCAATAGATGTGAGTTGTTATAGCCTTCCTCAGCCTCATTCTGCCAGTGGTGCTTTCATTCCTGCTGCTGTAATCCCCACACTGCCTTGTATGTGCAGCTGCCCATGGAGGTCAGAAAATACCATTAGCTCATGGGCTGCTGTTAGTGCAGCAGTTCTGGTCATAGATCTGTAGGCGAGTGCAAGGGGTCAGAGGTCTCTCCACATGGAGCCTGTATGGTGACCTCAGGCCCTGAATGCTTCATCTGTTTTCTGGCATGGGTGGACATTGTGTAGGTGGTGGTGGTGGTAGTGGTGCCTGGCCTAGAGGCTCAGATATCTGGTGCAAATGGCACATTATGTAGTGGTAGTTGTTACTGTAGTGTAATGTTGCCATTTAATGCCTAGATATCATAGTGCAGTCCACCAATATCTGCTCACACCCCTGCCATCTTCTCCTTGATAACATCCAGGCTGTACTTGATCTCCCTGTTCTCCTCTGCCCTAGCCCCTGGAGGTCCAACATGGACTAAAGAATTTGTAGCTTCCTCTTTCTCGACTCCACCATGGTCCTATGCTGTGCCGTAAATCTCTCTACACAGCATGCTAACTGTTGCCCAAAGCAGCGTATGTGGCACTATTGATTGCCACCTGCATCAGCTGCTCTCCCTGATGAATCTGCATCATGACAAGGGGGCCTCTGGAGTGACAAGCTTCATATCTATACCCTCCTCTTCTACAGCCTCCTTCTGGGATTCCCTTCTCACGATCTCCTGGGCCTCTCCCTCTGCATGTGTTGTTGGCTCTGCAGACCCAACAGGTATCTTATTCTGCATGCTTTCACCCCTCGCTTAGTTGCTGGGTCCAGCCTCTGCATCTGAGTCTGATGGTTCATCTGTAGAAAAAGAGAAGCCAGGGGTAACATGGAAAGCTAGAGTAAAAGGACCATATAGGAACACAATGCTGGGAAAGGTGGAAACATCTACCCCAGTGGCTTCATATTGATAGAGCTAATCACAGTGTTGGTTCACAGAGTGGCTTGAGGGAAAGCTGTGATGCTGAAACTCTGTTGAATGGTCTAGTTTATAGCTCCTAAAGTCATTTAATTCAGAACACATGTTATAAAATAGTTTGGATACATTTCAAATCATTACTATTTAGTTTGGAATTGATTAAAGTTCAAAGATTTAATGAAGGTTTTTAATGCTAATGCTTGAATGAGTGAGTACTATAAAAATTTCTGTGTTTACAACTTTGAGGCTTTTTCATCCATTTTTAATCTCATTCTACTGTATTTTTGAAGAAAATATGTTCTCTCAACATTACTTATCTTATTTATTGGCGATTACTTTTCTATTGAGTTAGTTAACTGTTTGCCAACAGATAATTGATACACATCTAAGCTGTCCCTGGTAGGGTCAAGAGTATGACTAGTAAATGTGTCACACAACAAAAGGGTCTGAAAGTATGCAATTACACACAACACAGTGTCTTATTGTCACATACATGTAATATCATGCACACCACATTATGTGCATGTCTCCTCAACCACCATCTTGCTGTGCTGCTCCTCTTTACTCATGACTATTTACATGGAAACAATGAGAAAGGCAATATATGGAATAATAGCACTTGGGGCCTGGCCTGGTGGGATTTACTAAACCTGTGTTTCTCACCCTTGGCTTCAGGTCACACCCATTTAGTCAGGTTGTCAGGATCATCACAATGACTATGCATGAGATGGAATAGCAAACCATGAAGGCTGTGCAAGCAGATCTCTCACATGCATTTTCATTGTGGATATCCAGAAAAACTGAGTAGCTGGGTGTGTGACCCAAAGATTGGGGATAGAACCACTACACTACACAATAGGTATGGTCAGGAAATGCCTTTGTAGATCACCTCATGTCCATCTCACTTATATAGGTGGCTGGTTTCTGGTGCACTCCCTTGTTGACATAGCAAAGGATCACTTGCTTCTATAGTGAGAGTGTAACCAGGATCTTGATGGAGCCTTTAAACAGCTCCAGCTATTGCCAGTCCTATAAACTGAGATATGTTTTAGTTTGTTGGCCAGAGTTGTTGTCTCCACATGCATTTGTTGTTGTATGGCATCTTTTAAGCTTTCAATGTCAACTCTGTGGCATGTGATAGATACGTTTATCCCACACATTTTTAAATTCCATTACTGTTCTCATCTCCACTACCGGGCATTCCAGGTATCTACCACCCTCTCTGTGAAAAAAGTAATTCCTGATGTTATTCTAAATTGGCCCTCCTGCAACCTCAGTTCATGTCCTCTAGTTCTACTACCTTCCGAAGTCTGGTTTACCGCCTTCCCAAGTCTGGAAAGGGTTTATTTGTATATTAATACCTTTCAAATTTTTGAATGTCTGCATTGTAAAATGGGGAATACATATGTAGATTTTAGTCCCACCCAAGATAGGCCCAAAACAAGCCCCTTTAAAATCTTTGCATATAGTGGATCACCAAGTGAAAATAGTTGCTTTCTGAAATCATTATTTATATGTGCATATGATTTACGTGTTTAAATGCTACCATTTATGCATGGATATTTTTCTAAAGTCATGCGCTATCTGTACGAGATGATTTTTTTTTAACCAGTGATGTTATTTAAAATGAAAAAATAGCAATAAAAAAGGAATTGCACAAAATAAAAATATTAAGCTTAACTTCTGGTTAAGGTTGGTTTCTCAAATGACATAATAAATATTCAAAGTCCAAATCTCCACATTTTAGTTGCATGAATATTATTTTGAACTTGCCCTAGTAGCAGCCTCTAGACCATAGGGACATGATCATGTTCTTTGTATCTTAAAATAGATTAGTATTGCAATGGCAAATCAAAAATGCATTTCCAAACCATAAAAAAAGGAAATTTTACAGTGTTGTTTGAACTGTTCTAAAGACATCTGTTTAGCAGCTGTGCAGAAATAAATATGTCTAGTGTTTGTACCTTATATTAAATGAGGGCAGTTTTCAAATTTATTTATTTATTTATTGCACTTGTATCCCACATTTTCCCACCTTTTTGCAGGCTCAATGTGGCTTACAGTATGCCGTAGTGGCGATCGCCATTTCTGGAATGAGAAATACAAAGTGGTATTGCATTAAGTACATAGATGGTAGAGTGAATTATAGATTAAATTAGATTTCAGTTCATTTCAGTTCAAATCATCATGTTCCTAATGATTAATGTAGCTAGATTACCCCATTTGCAAACTGACCCGAATGAAGTCAAATATGTACTTTGTTTTGCATCCTGCATACTTTTGAGCACATCAAAGAGGGGCAGGGTGAGGTCAGGAGGTTGGGATTAGATTAGGAAAGGAAAAGTACTATCCCTCTAGGGGTCAGCACCATGTTGATAACTATGTCCTTAAGTGAGTAGGAGTATGCAAACTATTCTTATTATTTTGCATACCCCCCTACTCACTTAAGGGCCCTGTTTACTAAGGTGCGTTAGTGTTTTTAACGCGCTTACAATTAGCACACACGCTAACCGTGTAGACGCCTATAGGGATATTGTAGGCATTTACATAGTTAATGCGTGTACATGGTTAACACGTGTTAAAAACGCGAACGCGCCTATAACGCAGCTTAGTAAACAGGGCCCCTAGTTGGGTTCTTCAATTTGTAGTTTGATTTATTCAAAGAACCAGATGTACCTCGTTTTTAGGATTTCAAAAGCTTTTATATTACAATCAGGAAATTGATATGAAAATGTATTCTACCTTTGTTGTGTGGGCATTTAATTTTACTAATTGGGTTGATTCCAGTCTCTGCTTTCCATTTTCATCATTAATGACCTTATATTATTGCTATTTTTATATTCTGCTCATTATAAGGGGCTCCTTTTATAAAGTGGTACTATACTGATTAGCAGTGTGCTGAATAAGAAGAAGCTCATTCAGTTCCCATGGGCTTCTTTGCATCCAGCACACACCAATCGGTAGTGTCACTTTGTAAAAGGAGACCAAGATTGGCAGTTTATAATATAACATAAATAATTCCTATCCATATCAGACAAACATAACATGCAACTATTTACAATATTATTGAATTGCCGTAATTTATAGTTTATTAGAACTTACTAAACCGCTCTAACTGCCAAGGCAGAGCAGAGCAGTGTATAATCTATGTAAAAAAATTTTCAGAAAGGAAAGGAATGCCATTTAAAATAGAAAAGGTAATCATTCAAGACGTAAATGTTAGAGGATAGGAAAGCTTAAACAGCAGAGCAGAGGCAAATTCAGTGATCTCAACAATCTCACGCTGGGGAATCCAACGGGGTTGATTCTTCAAAAGCTTGTTTGAAGAGCCAGGTCTTTAAGTTGGCTTTGAAAGTCTTAAGTGAAGGGTCACTATGAAGAGAAATGGGCAGATGATTCCAAACATGAGGGGGAAGGAAAAAGAAGGCACAGTGTCCAGTGGATTTAAATGAGCAAGTTTAGGGCTGGGTAACGCCAGTCGATGGTCATTGATTGAACGAAGGACTCTAGCAGGTGAATAAGGAATCATGAGATGGGAGCGGTAGAAAGGAACACCAACTCTGAAAGCTTTGAAAGTCAAAAGCGTTATTTTGTAAGTGATTCAGTATTTTACAGGTAACCAGTGTTGGCATTTCAGTACAGCAAAGTATTCTAATAGAAATGTTGTGGAGAGTCTGTAACTTTTTCAGTGAAGAACTTGGCAAGCCTGGATAGATGACATTGCAATAATCGAGATGTGAAGCAAAAAAATGAGAGAATGAGTGCATGAAAATTGCTGTGGTTGCAGAAGTGGCAAATGGTCTGCAGTTGGCAAAGTGTGAAAAAAAAGAGTTTTGATAAGTGGGAGAACTAAGGTAGGAAAGAAAGGGAAGAATCCAAGATGATCCCTAAATAGCGAAAAGATGGAACTGGTTGAATCAGGGACCCATGGAGAGTGATAAGAGAAGATGGAGGAGCTATGAATCCAGAGAACCAACAAGCAACAGTTTTATTCTTATTAAGAACAAGTAGAGGTTCAAGTAGCCAGTTTGCTATAGAATCAAGACAGACCTGGAGAGGGGTAATTGTGAGAGAAGACGGACTTGTTGGAAAAATAAGAAGAATAACGTCTGTGTAAAAATAAGCCAAGAATCCAACAGATTGAATGAGAACTGCCAGGTGACTAAAAACAGATTGAACAGGAGAAGGAAAAGGATTAAGCCCTGAGTAACACCTCAGCAAAGTGGCCACTTCTGAGAGACAGAGTTAGGAGTGAGAAAGAAAAGATGAGAACCAGGCGAGAACTTCATCAGAAATACCCATAGTATACAAATTGGAAAGAAGAAGGGAGTGATTAACAAGGTCGAAGGCAGTCAAAAGATCAAGAGAGACCACTAGAATGATTTTGTGTTGGTCAAAGTGAGAGTGAAGTTCACTTAGCAAGGATGTCAACTGTTTCTGTGCTAAAAAGGGCCTGAAAACTGAATTGACGAGGGTGCAAAGCAAGCACCTCTTTCAGAGTAATCAGAAAGCAGCCTAATTACAATTTTCTCAAGAATCCTGAAAAAACCAAACTTAGTACAGATGGATCCAAGTTTGGTTTCTTCAGGATGGGGTGGCTACCTTCCATAAATCTGGGAATTGGCCAGAGATTAAACTAAGGTTAATTATTAACAAAAGGATGGGAAGAAAACCTAATTTGGGAATTTTAAGCCAGGGAGATGGGATAGGATCACAATAGCAATAGGTGGACTTCATCGAGGATACCTCAGATTTCAGGCAGTAAAGGGATTGGGTTTGGAAAGAAGACCAGCTGGGTAAAATGACCCAGGATGAGAGGAGATTATTAAAAGGAAGAAGTACAGAAGGGAGAACATAAAACATAGCAAATAATAATAATAATGTTTTTAAAATGTTCTTAAAATATTTGACATTACTTTCAGTGTGCAAT
This sequence comes from Microcaecilia unicolor, assembly GCF_901765095.1. Taxonomy (NCBI): domain Eukaryota; kingdom Metazoa; phylum Chordata; class Amphibia; order Gymnophiona; family Siphonopidae; genus Microcaecilia; species Microcaecilia unicolor. Next base: position 198,452,656 of record NC_044032.1, read on the forward strand.
GATTCTGGTAAAAGATTCCATAAATGGAGAAAGTAGATGTTGTAGTGGATGATTTCTTAACTACCCTGAAAAAAAGACCACCAACAAATCATGTGATTATGAGTACTAAATATGCAGCACCAGCTGCTTTTTAAAAAAATACTGTCTAAAGAAGAGGCAGATCTAATTTCAAATCATCAAAGTATCAGTACTTTAAACATTATTCTTGCCACAATTGATACCAGTTCAAAGAAATCAAGATAGGAGTTATTGATTCCTTTCTGGGAACACTAGAAATCAGTCTTGCTGCTGAATTCTGTGCCAGCAACAAAGTGGACAAGTGTACTATAGGTAAACCAAAATATAATTCACTAGAAATAATCAATGCAAGGGAGTTCCAGCTGACATATACTTCTAGCAAAATCTCATTCCCTTGACAACCCCAGCTCCTTACCTGTCACTCAGGGCCCTGTTTACTAAGCAGCATTATAGGTGTGTTAACATTTTTAATGCACATTATCCATGTACTCGCTTTAACCATGTACATGCGTGCAATATCCTTATAGGCGCCCGCATGGTTAGCACATGCGCTAAGTGTAGGTACGCTAAAAACACTAATACACCTTAGTAAACAGGGTCCTCAGTCCTTCCTAGCATCCAATCCTTTTCTTCTTTTTCTTACTTGCTAACAATATCTCTCACTCTCTTCAGAGTTCTCTCTTTTGTGTTTTTTCTTTATATTGCCTCTCAACCATTTTCCAGCCTGTCCAAGTCTTTCACACCATCTTTCCATCCCTCCCTCCAGATACATTTCCTCCTTCCTAACTTCTTCCCTCCATTCTTCTTTCCCATCAGTTCTACTACTACTACTTAACATTTCTAAAGCGTTACTAGGGTTACGCAGCGCTGTACAATTTCACAAAGAAGGACAGTCCCTCCTTTTCTACTCTTTTCCTGCTCTAATCCCTCTCTCTCCATTCTTGCCCCTTTTTATCATCTCTCTCCGAACACTGACCACCTTCTCACACCTCCCCTCCTTTATTTCCTTCCACTTCAACCTCAGCACCTCAGTCCAGACTCTCACCCCTTCTCACCCCTCCCTTTCCTCCTCAACTCTTCCTCCTTCTCCAGACACTCCAACCCCTTTCTCACTACATCTATCCAGATATTATTTCCACCTTCTTATCTAGTCTCTCTACTTTGACCCAGGGGCATAGGCACGGGTGGGCCTGGGTGGGCCTAGGCCCACCCACTTAAGCCCAAGGCCCACCCAGGAATGGTGCACCCCGAGTCGTGGCATTCCTCCTTCCCTCCCTCGCCCGACCGTAAGACTTCCTCCGCTCCTCCTCCGTTCCCCCCTCAGTTTTGTCCGTCCGTCCTTCCGTCCGTCGGTCGCCCTCCCCCCGCAAATGTTTTTAACCTGTCCTTTTTGTTTAAGCAGCGACCGACGTGAAGACACTGCTTCAAGTTCTCCCTTTCCTCTTCACTCAGTGTCCGTCCCGCCTTTACGATGACGTATTTCCTGTTTCCGCGAAGGCGGGATGAACACTGTGTGAAGAGGAAAGGGAGAACATGAAGCTGGCGAGCGTTGCAGTGCCTTCACGTCGCTCGCTGCTACTGAAAGAAAAAGGCCAGGTTCGTGTGCGGGGGGACGGAGAGGACTTGGAGGGCTTTTGGGGAGCTGAGGGAGGGCAGGGAGACTCGCTGGCCATGGGTGGGAGGGGAGGGGAGGGGGGACGGAGAGGACTTGGAGGGCTTTTGGGGAACTGAGGGAGGGCAGGGAGACTCGCTGGCCATGGGTGGGAGGGGAGGGGAGGGGGGACGGAGAGGACTCGGAGGGCTTTTGGGGAACTGAGGGAGGGCAGGGAGACTCGCTGGCCATGGGTGGGAGGGGAGGGGGGAATGAAGAGGATTCGGAGGGCTTTTGGGGAGTTGAGGGAGGGCAGGGAGACTCGCTGGCCATGGGTGGGAGGGGGGGAGGAGGGAACGGAGAGGATTCGGAGGGCTTTTGGGGAACTGAGGGAGGGCAGGGAGACTCGCTGGCCATGGGTGGGAGGGGAGGGGATGGGGGACGGAGAGGACTCGGAGGGCTTTTGGGGAACTGAGGGAGGGCAGGGAGACTCGCTGGCCATGGGTGGGAGGGGAGGGGATGGGGGACGGAGAGGACTCGGAGGGCTTTTGGGGAACTGAGGGAGGGCAGGGAGACTCACTGGCCATGGGTGGGAGGGGAGGGGGGAATGGAGAGGATTCGGAGGGCTTTTGGGGAACTGAGGGAGGGCAGGGAGACTCGCTGGCCAGGGGAGGGGAGGGGGGATGGAGAGGACTCGGAGGGCTTTTGGGGAACTGAGGGAGGGCAGGGAGACTCGCTGGCCATGGGTGGGAGGGGAGGGGGGACGGAGAGGACTCGGAGGGCTTTTGGGGAACTGAGGGAGGGCAGGGAGACTCGCTGGCCATGGGTGGGAGGGGAGGGGGGAATGGAGAGGATTCGGAGGGCTTTTGGGGAGCTGAGGGAGGGCAGGGAGACTCGCTGGCCATGGGTGGGAGGGGAGGGGAGGGGAGGGGGGAATGGAGAGGATTCGGAGGGCTTTTGGGGAACTGAGGGAGGGCAGGGAGACTCGCTGGCCATGGGTGGGAGGGGAGGGGGGACGGAGAGGACTCGGAGGGCTTTTGGGGAACTGAGGGAGGGCAGGGAGACTCGCTGGCCATGGGTGGGAGGGGGATGGAGAGGACTTGGAGGGCTTTTGGGGAACTGAGGGAGGGCAGGGAGACTCGCTGGCCATGGGTGGGAGGGGAGGGGGGAATGGAGAGGATTCAGAGGGCTTTTGGGGAGCTGAGGGAGGGCAGGGAGACTCGCTGGACATGGAGAGGAGGGCGGGGAGGAGGAAATTGCTGGACATGGATGAGGGGAGGGGAGGGCAGGGGCAGAAAACATAAGGACACAGGAGGATGGTGGACATGGTGAGTGAAAAAATATCAAATAGAAAGAAGACACTGCATAAAACAGAAGACACTGGGACCAACGCGAATAGAAAAACTAAATGATCAGACAACAAAGGTAGAAAACATTTTTTAATTCAGAATTTATTAATTGGAATATGTCAGCTTTTGGAAATGTGCATCTGTGATATTTTGCATGTAAGTTTCAGTTTTTCTAGTATTGCTGCATGCTGAGTCTGACTTCTTGAGATAACTTTCCAGTTCAGAAATTTGCCTTCATATCTGTTGTGTCATGTGTTTTTCATGTGTGATCAAGGTGAAGTATTCTGCTAGCGTGTAGTATTTGCAGCCTTTTTTGTTTTGTTTTTTTTTGTTTCACTAGGTTGTGTACTGGTGTTTTAGAGCCCTGTGTAATTATAGTGCTGCCTTTCCATGCATAAGGTTGTAGCTCGTCCTGTCCTTGGAATTAGTGCTGTTATGGTTTGGTAAGGTTATAAGTATGTTTTTGCACAAGTTTGTGTATAGTGTTTTGCAGTGGAGTATTTGTGTATTGGCCTTACTGAGGTGGCACCAAAACATCAGAAAGGGTGTAGAGCCTAAATCATGACACACTACCTCTTGAAGGATCTATATATGGTCGTTAATAAAAGGAGCTCATTGTGAACACTATCCACCCTAAAAAGGTGTTTTGTGGCTCTACATGAGAATTGTGATATGATCCCTTGTTTCATATTGTTGACGGTCTGCATTTTCTGTATCGGTATATTGGTGTATTAGGGTCTGCCCAGTGTAATATTTATGGTACAGTAAGGTTCTGAGTGTGTTTTTGCACAAATTTGTGCATAGTGTTTTGCAGTTGAGCGATTGTCGCTTTGATTGATGCTTTGAGCAACCACTTTATTCTTTGACATATGATACATAGCTAATATCTAAATTTATTTAAAGGTATTAATTGTCAGTGGGGTGGAGCTAGGGAGAGGTGCCAGACCATAGACTGGAGGCGTGGAAGGAAGAAAAGTGCTGGACCAATTGGTATTAATTGCCTTTGGAGAAAGTCTTCAGCTAACAAAGCTTGAGGATCCTCATTAGCTAAAGTATTTATATTTTGAGGTGGAGGTATGGCGGAGCAGTGATAATTTTGTGCCCACCCACTTTAGGCTCAGGCCCACCCAAAATTGGCTGTCTGGCTACGCCACTGCTTTGACCCCTTCTGCCCCCTCCTTCACCTTTGCACCATTCTCACTTCTCCCTCCTTCCCTCCAATCTGAGTCTTATCACCCTCTCCCTCCTGCCAGAGGCTGCCCTATTTACCCTCTCTCTCAAAAGTGCCTCTGTGTGTGCTTGTTACTTTGGAGTAAGAATAAATAATTATTTTACTTGACTGTTTTATTATTTGCAGCCATTTGGTCAGCCATCCCTGGCTTTTCTCAGCATGGCTGCTTTCATAACCCCACCTCCAGCACAAAGCAATCAAGTGCTTAATTGCACATTTTTGTTGTCACAGAACAAGTCTCTCAATGATCCAAGAGATTTAATGGTTCATCTTGTGAGGCTGCCTTCATTGCAGCAGGGGATGATGTGCAGTTAAGTGTGTCCCTTGTTGTCAGTCAGGGCTGTCCTGAGTGCAGCGTGGGTAGTGTGGCCACAAACAGGCAGATGATCAAAAGCAAACGCCGGCGCTAGAGGCTGTTAGCACCATACTAGCGTCGGTGTTTGCTACCCCCCCATGATCAGAGCCCTCAAGCGCGTGAAACAACACGCTCAAGGGCTCTTGGCACAAGTAGCATGCAAATGCATGCTAATCAGCACTTAACGCATTCATCCCCAATGATCAGCGTCCAGCGCGCCAAAGATTGGGTCGCTGGCCGCAACAAACCCTAAGCAGCTCCGAGCTGGTGTTAGGGTTTGCAGATCATTGGGGAGGAATGGTGAGCCCTGTCCAGCATGCATTTGCATGCTGGCAGGCCCCCATCCTCCCCTACAGCAAACCTGCCAGCGAGGGCAGTTGAGGACATCCAAAATTTGGACGTTTCTGTGGCGGGGCAGTTGAGGACGTCCAAATTTTGGACGTTTCTGCAATGGGCAGGTAAGGACGTCCAAAATTGGATGTTTCTATGACACCCCCTTGAAATTTGGCTATCCCTGCAACAGGGCAGTTGAGGACGTCCATCTTCCGATTTAAAGATGGGCGTCCTTCTCTTTTCATTGGTCTCCAGCCCAGACCTGTCAAACAAGTGCGGGAGGATTGTGCTGAGCACATGCTCAGGCACAATTCTCCCGCACTTCTACCCATAAACAGAGATAATTGCGCTGCTTAAATTTTCATGCATTATCTCTGATCATAGGTCTAATAGCGCCCCCTGCTGTTCCAGCGCTATTTTGGAGCGCTGTTTGGAACAGCGCGGGGCCTTTGATCATCTGCCTGACAGAGCACAAGGGAGATGGGGTGTGTGCTAAAATCACTCCCTGTACAATGTCTCCCCTGCACTAGCTGGTGGGGAGGGGGCATGATTCTGGCTCTGAATGCTCCTGCTGCCAGGTGTAGCCATGGAAACACCAACGAACTTTCCCTAAGCTTGTCTGTAGCCTCCCTGAGCCTCTTATATTGGGCATCTATAGTGGTAATAGTAAATGTCAATGGTAATCTGCAGCATAAGAAATGAATCTGCACACTAGCCCACAGTAAACAAATCATTTTGAGATATGCACAAGGAAAATATTCTTTTCAGTTCATTTTCAGATCAATTACTATCACATTCATTTTTGGACCCAGAAGAAACGTTATTCTATTTGTTTCATTCAGTTCCATTCAAGTCCAGGAGGATGCAAATTTTCACACTTAGCGGGAGTTTTCATTTATTTTTAATGAAATTTGCTTAATATTGATGACAGGCATCAGCAAAAGCACTTCAAGACACTTAGAGAGGCATTTTCGATATGACATCTAAGTCATACTTTGGACGTTTTGCACTAAATGTCCCAAATCCAAATAGGAAGAAGGAAATAGTAAAACACCATTTTTTTTAATGGCCACATGTAACATGTTTTTGTGCTCTGTGCATTTATCTTGTTGGACCATTTTGAAAAAACAAACAAACTTTTACAAGTGGAAAATATAGAAAATCAAGTCATTGGGATGTAAGAGGAGTCAGAATTCTTAGTAGACTGGCCACACAGACATCCCAGGAGAGCAATGGGGCACCCTAGGGGGCACTGCATTGGACTTCATATAAAAGCTCCCAGGTACACATCTCACTGTTACCTTTATCTTTATTTAAAACTTGATATACCGCTCACCTTTTCAGATCTAGGCAGTTTACAAACCGATTCAAATATTCAACTAAAACAAAATTAAAATAACAAAAGAACTCCATTAGTACAGGAAAAACCTACCACATTTACACCAAAAGGTTAATCATTCTGACACATTATACTGTATGCTCAGCCCTCCAAAACTCACCAAAGACCTATTGTATCCAACTGTACACCACTATAATAGCCCTTAGGGGTGAAGGGGGTCAACTATATGTGGGTACAGTAGGTTTTGGGGGAGTATGGAAGGGCTCACAATTTCCACCACAAGTGTAACAGGTGGAGTGGGATATGAACCTGGGTTTGCCTCTGTATAGTGCTCTCCACTGACTACCATACTACTCCAGGGACCTGATTGCTGTTCTAATAGACCTGGCTATAGCATCTGAAGCTGTCCTAGAGGTTGGTAATTAATATTTTTAATCACATCTTTGGGGGGTGGGAGGTGGTCAGTGACCATTGGGGGAGTAAGGGGGGGTCATCCCTGATTCCCTCCAGTGGCTATCTGGGGCACCTTTTTGTGCCTTATTCTTTCTAAAAACAGGTCTAGACCAAAACATTTGTTTTGTTCCATTATGGCTGTAAAACATTGAAGTGTTAGGAACGCCCTGAACCTGCCCTCAAAATGTCCCCTTGTGATTTGGACATACTGTAGATGAATTGCATAGATAAACATCTACAAAATAGGTTTTGAAAATACCGATTTGGATATTTTGAGAAGAAATTCATTCAAATGCTGCTTTATGATGCTTTTTGGACATTTTTCTCTTCTGAAAATGAGCCCCTAATAGTGCCATGAATGCTCCTTGGCAATTGGCACCAAAAGAAGGGAAAAGATATTGAATGGCATGAACAATTCAAGCCAATATCAGAGAGCAAAGTGGCAGAAAGAGTGGAATAAACACCCTAAGACAACAAAGAAAGGTTAAAGGGCATCTTAAGACATCAAGAGGCATATTTTCAAAGCACTTTGGGAGGCTAAGTTCCATAGGTTTCTATGGAACTTTGGGAGGCTAAGTGCTTTGAAAATATGCCTCCAAGTGGGAAAAAAAGCAGCAGCACAAAGAGTGGAAGGAAGTAAGAAACACCCCTAGGAAGAGGCCTTGGACAAATCAGCATGGATAAGGTTACCATATGGCTCCAGAAAAAGGAGGACGGATTGAGCCAGCCGGGTTTTACTTCCATTGCTTTCCATTGAAAGCAATGGAAGTAAAACTCGGCTGGCTCAATTACTTCCATTGAAAGCAATGGAAGTAAAACCCGGCTGGCTCAATCCGTCCTCCTTTTTCTGGAGCCATATGGTAACCCTAAGCATGGACAGTGGCGTGAATACACCATGGGTGAAGTGGAAAGCAGCTCTAACAGTGATAGAAAGACCAAAAAATAATGGCAGAAGTGTTAAAAGCACCAACAGTGGCAGAAATCCCCAAATGCAAAGGGAGAGCTAAAACGAAACACTGCCAGTGGCATGAAAACACTAATATAATGTGAGAGGGACAAAGCAGAACCAATGTGGCAAGAACATTCCAAAACAATAAAGATGAAACATTTGGGCACTAGTGTTCAGTAGAAAGGGCTATGTCCCTGAAGATTTTTCTATTGGAATTCAGTGGGTAGGTCAATTTTTGAAGTGGCATCAATACTCCAGGTTCTCCTCAGGTATTTGGATGCCTGAAGGGCACTTGGTAATTGGGGGCCAGGAGACCCAGCAAGTATTTCCCTTACATATTGTGAAAGGAAAGGCCCTGCAAAAATGGTAACACAACTCCAGCAACAGTGGAATGAAATCCCACGGCGCCAGGAAATGTGCAAAGCAGTAAGGGGTCTTTTTACTAAGATGTGGGAAAAAGGGCCCTGAAGTAGCAGCAGGGGCCATTTTCCCCACACACCAGGGCCCTGTAGTGGGTAAAAAGCCCCCCCCCCCACACAAAATGCGGTGGGGAGCACTTACCGCCACCCACTGAGGTGGTGGTAAAGGCTCCCGTGGTAACCCAGCAGTAACTGGGCAGCGTGCAGCAATACCCGATTACTGCCGGGTTAGCGGCATGCTAGACAAAAAAAGTTCCAGGTAGCGCCGGAAATGGCGCACGCTCAATCCAGACCTACCTCTGGTGGCAGTGCTGCCCAGGCGGTTGTTCAGTTTCAGCATGCGGTAAGCCTGCATTGGGTTTACCGCGGCTTTATAAAAGGGTCCCTAAGAGAATGGTTCGTCCCTTTGGGTAAATGCACTGTTGGATGTACCTCCTTCTCTTCCTTTTTTCTCTCGTTGCAACTTTAGATGACTTTAGGCTGTCTTTTATCATCTTTAACTTGTCTATTTCTAGACAGGGTACATATTTCTGTGACAATATAAACCCATATTCTTATTTTTGCATTCATTTGAAGATTTCCATTACAAGGTTCAACTATTCATTTTCTTTTGTATTTTTTTTTTATTAGTATAATTTTTTGTAAACATAAACTACAATAAGAAAATAAACAGAAAAATAAGAGAAATTCTATTACAAACTATTAATAGTCAGAAGAAAACAAAAAAAAAATATTCCTAGCCCTCATTATGGGAAGAAAGAGGAAAATATCCCAAAATACCAATAGAATAGTACATCAATTAAAACTCCTCTAAACCATCCCCACTTTACTAGAAAGCCAGTCTAACAATAATCATTGCTCCATTTTCCCAATAAGAAAGAATTAAAATTGTACTCAAAGACAATATAAGCAGTCCTGTAATACCTAAGCAAACACTTCTATAGACATTTTAGAAAATATGTTGCCCTCCCAGGCTAAAACCCAAAGTCTAATTTGGACAAAGGCTCTCCTGTGAACTTGGGTAGGTTTAAAAACATCAGGAAATGCTCACAATTTTAGCACCCCCCCCCCCCCAAAAAAAAAAAAATTACATTCTTGTTTGCAAAATAAGCTTTCAAAAATGTTATCATACTCAGAAACAATGTTGCTGTAGTGTTAATAGTATCAGATGAAGACACTAAGGGGTATGTTTACTAATGTACGTTAGCATTTTTAACACATCTATAAATTTAAAGCGTGTTAAATGCTAACGCGCCTATACATTTCTATGCCACTACTGCTTGATTAATATGTTACTTTTTTCTCTTCTTTAAATGCACCACAAACATATTACTGTGTGCATCAAAATTTACAATCTTTATTATGAAAACCTCTCTATCACACATATAAACGGCGAGTGACCGACTCACTTGCAAATGCGCAGTAGAGACTTCCCTCTCTGTCCCGCCCCCGCGTCAATACGTGATGACGAGGGCGGGACAGAGAGGAAAACTGCGCCGCCGAGGTTGATACCGCTCCCCCCGCCCGCCTGAGATCGCCGCTACCGTTCCTCCCCCCCACCCGGCCCGGGCCCTCTCTCCGCTACTAACACATTACGTCACAGGAGGGCGGGACACAGGCAGAGAAGGAAGGGCCGACAGCAGCTCAGCTGATGTGCGTACTGCGTTCCGGCAAATGGATGTGTAAGTTTAGTAGCGGAGAGAGGGCCCGGGCCGGGTGGAGGGATGGCGGCGACTCCGGGGGTGGGGGGGGGAACGGTAGCGGTGGCGACCTCGCGGGGAGGGGGAAGGAAAACCCCAATACCAGCCCGTTTTTACGGGCTCAACGGCTAGTCTAACAATAAAACACTCTCTGTCAGACTCTCTCACAATGTTTTCCCCATTTAATACACTTTACAAATGTTCATCCTCAGTACCAATAATCAAAAATCAAAAACAGCAGCTGCTCAATTCTCCATGTTCCAAATGTTCCGAGTTAGTGACCCGTTTCACCATACAATTTTCATAGTTCTCCTAAATCGGAGGTATCATATGTTGTTAAACAGTATGTTTCTTTCAGCTTGCTTTCAAATTATTATTAGTTTCTGAGAAGGACCTTGAAGAAAAAACTGTGGAATGCTTGGCATCTATTCCATCCACTCATGTTAAATATCTTCTGGTCCCAGAGACTTTTGTGGTTCCAACACTGGCCGTGTTTCTTTTTACAACTTCATCAGGAGACCTTATACAAGGCATAATACACACTATTACAATCTTATTTTAACCTTCACATTAAAATCTAGTAATTTAAAATTGACTAATTATTGTGAATTTACCCAGTGTTTGGTAATAAGTATACATTTCTATGGGCACATTAGCGTTTAACATGCGTAAACCATTTACACGCGTTAAAAATGCTAATGTGCCCATAGCGCTGCATAGTAAACATATGTTATAGCATATAATGTCCCAAACAAAAGATATTTCAATTCTTATAATTTATACCATCACAAATATCTTATCTAGATTTAACCAGGAGCATTATTATAGTAGAACTGCAAGCAGATTCAACTATACAATGAAGCATCATTCTCTTTTTCCAGGGATCATCAGATATTGCTGCAGCTCACACCATCGGAACTCAGTGTTCCTTGCGCTATTGAACAATGGTTGCGGCGCAAATCTTCATAAGACCACCCTTTGTAAATGTTCTCATCATGTTCTTCAATGAAAGTAGTATTTCATAATGTGCATAGCTTTAACTTATTTCAAAAACATATAAAGTGAAACATAAACACATCTTTTTTCTTTTTTTTTTTGTTTTTACAAATAGCAGTGGATGGCAGCAGCTTTTAACCAGAAGAGAACCTCTGCCGACTTGACCAGGTTTCGAAAAAAACTTCCTCAGGGAAGAAGCTCTAGCTCTATGGTATAAATACTCTCCTTCATACAAAAAAATGGCTGCCTATGCAGGAGAGTGTTTATACCATGGAGCTAGAGCCTCTTCCCTGAGGGAGTTTTTTTTTTAAACCTGGCCAAGTCGGCAGAGGTTCTTTTCTGGTTAAAAGTTGCTGCCATCTACTGCTATTTGTAAAAAAAAAAAAAAAAAAAAAAAAAAGTAAGTGTTTATGTGGAGGAGTGGCCTAGTGGTTAGGGTGGTGGACTTTGGTCCTGAGGAACTGAGTTTGATTCCCACTTCAGACACAGGCAGCTCCTTGTGACTCTGGGCAAGTCACTTAACCCTCCATTGCCTGCTGCATAGAGCCTGCCATGAGTGGGAAAGTGCGGTGTACAAATGTAATAAAAAAATATGTTTTTGAAATAAGTTAAAGCTATGCACTAAATGAAATACTACTTTCACTGAAGAACACGATGAGAAAATTTACAAAGGGTGGTCTTATGAAGATTTGCGCCGCAACCATTGTTCAATAGAGCAAGGAACACTGAGTTCCGATGGTGTGAGCTGCAGCAATATCTGATGATCCCCGGAAAAAGAGAATGATGCTTTATTGTATAGTTGAATCTGCTTGCAGTTCTACTATAATAATGCTCCTGGTTAAATCTAGATAAGATATTTGTGATGGCATAAATTATAAGAATTGAAATATCTTTTGTTTGGGACATTATATGCTATAACATATTTTAAAGTCCCCACATATAACATATACGGTCCTTCTACTGGCATAGTAAACATAGGCATAAGAAATTAACCATCTTGTATTTTATTAGTTCAAACATATTAACATTTAGAAATAGGAATCTATTGAGAAATGCAAATTTCAACAAAATACTTTTAAGTAATTCAATTGCTGAAAGCAAGCTTATTCCTGGAAAATTCAAGATATACAAGTTCTTAACCCTTTATCTATTCTCTGCCAACTCCAGCTGACAATGGGATAAACAAACTGCCTTAAAGAGCAGAGATGCTGGAATTCTCTAATGTTCCCATAAGACCTTCCAGTTTGGTAATACGAGATTCTACTGAGGAGATCTGTTTGTCCTGGTCCTCCAGCTTGGCAACGATCTTATGGACCGATGCTCAGAACTCCGGCAATAAAGCTAACAGCGCAGAACTCATACTGCTGGAACAGCACAGAAAACTAGCTTGCCAATGCTCAAAGGAAATGGTATTTAAATTATATGCATGCTGTAAAATCAAAAGCAAGGGGGGGGGGGGACGTGCTTGGTGCATATGCAGAAGAGTTTTGCATTAAGCTCAGCTTTTGTGCCCATGCAACAGGTAGACCCTTAAGTGAAGCCTTTAAATATAAGTCTTTCAATTTTACTTGGAAGGCTTATATTTAAGCGTAGGAAACAGGCCAATGAGTGCTTTCACTTTCGGGTTTGCTCCGATTTGCATTCATTCGTCTCTCACTACCAGCGATTAGGAGCTTGTATGGGCTTCCTTCTGCTTCCAAATTAAATAAAAACTGGAAGATTTTAAAAGAATGAATTGTGAGAAATCTCTCTACAAACACCCTAACTCCTGCTCCGAGCTGGTATTAGATTTTCAGCAGTAAGGGTAGCTTTGTTTTGTGAGCTATTCTCTGACCATTGGGAAGGAATAGGAAATGGCCTCATTAACATCCGCTTGACTACATTTGCATGCTATTTGTGCTAATCTTTGGTGTGCACAATGTCTTCCATGCTAGAGCCCTCTAAGCATTCTGCATTCATTAACGCCAGCGGTAATCACCTCCAGCACCAGCATTACGTTTTGGCTTCAGTTTCTCGGTCAAGAACGTTGCAGTCTGAGTTCCAAAACTCCGAAGATAAACTTTAGTATGGGTAACTGTCTTCCAAATATCCAACAAAGTAACAGAGTTTTCAGAGGGTTCTTTTACCCCACACCCTTCCACATTCTTAAAATGAAGGGGTACAATGACCTGGGGCAGGGGCACATCTGCAGGGCTACTAGTTAAAGGGGGTCTTTTACAAAAGTGCGTTAGCATTTTTAGCGCATGCTGTGTAGACACCCATAATTTTCCTCTGGGCATCTACACGGTTAGCACACGCTAAAAATGCTAGTGCACCTATGTAAAAGGTGCTCTAAGGTTGCCACATCCACAGCAGCAGTACCTGACTCTGGTTGGAAACTCCAAAAACAGGTGGGGAGGGGATATTTGCTTCTCTGGAAATAAAGAAGTTCCAGAGTCCTTGGGAGACATACTGTTGGAGCTTATACCTTGTCCCAAAGGTGCTACCTCAACATGCTGGTCCTTAGGTCCCACCACAAGAGAAGTGATATTTTTATTTATTTATTTATTTATTTGTTACTTATATCCCACATTTTCCCACTCATGCAGGCGCAATGTGGCTTACATTATATTGCAAAAGGTATAATTATGAACAGAGTAAGAGGTTCATTCTAATTTAACATATTACTGTGTAAGAAAAAAGGCAGATATGTTTGTAGAATTATTTACATAACACATAATAAAAACTAGTAAAATATAATGACCAATAATGATAATATGACTAATATAATCAATTCAGAGGGATCAGTAAGTGGTTGGTTTAGATATAGAACGAATCAAAGTCATTAAGGAGGACTCTTATTGTAAGTCTCTTTGAACAAGTGCGTTTTCAATAATTTCCTGAAGGCTGTCAAGTCACGTGTTGTTTTTATAACATTCGGAAGTCACGTGTTGTTTTTATAACATTCGGTAGTTTATTCCATGCTTTTGTGCAGAGGTAAGTGAACGTAGATGCATGTAATGATTTGTATTTGAGTCCTCTACAATTAGGGTGGTGGAGGTTTAGGAAGGTACGTGATGGTTTAATCCTCTGTTTGCCCATACTGCCAGGCATTCAGATGACTCCAGGCACTGGAGAGGCACAAAAGCGGCAAGGCATCCCCCTTTGGCTTTGTGCTGTAGGCAGTGGTGTGCTGGAGCCGGCTCGCACCGGCTCACAAGAGCCGGTTGTTAAATTTTCTTCCGGCTTGCGAGCCGGTTGTTGAAAACAGCAAGCCGGCTCTGGCTCTCCTCCCTCCCTCCTTCCGGATCCGGTCCCTCACCGCCTCACCGACCACTTGTTCTTTGAATTCTTCGGGGCAGGCAGTCTTGCCTGCCCGCTTCCAGCGCTGACTGTTCCCCATTGCTGGTTCGCGCTTTAAAAATGGCCACCGAGACTTCCAGAGGCGGCCTCATGAGACTTCTGCTGAAGTCTCGGCGGCCATTTTGAAGCGCGAATCGGCAGCGTGGGCAATCAGCGCTGGAAGCGGGCAGGCAAGATTGCCTGCCCTGAAGAATTCAAAGAACAAGCGGTCGGTGAGGGACCGGATCGGGAGGGAAGGAGGAGAATTCGCCAAACAACTCGGGAGGGGGTGGCAGGGGGGAAAAGGGAGTCGCTGCTGGGCATGGGTGGATGGAGGGGGTCACTGGGTATGGGTGCATGCAGGGCAGGGGAGAGGAGGGTCACTGCTGGACATGGGTGGATGGAGGACAAGGGAAAGGAGGGTCACTGCTGGACATGGGTGCATGCAGGGCAGGGGAGAGGAGGGTCACTGCTGGACATGGGTGCATGCAGGACAGGGGAGAGGAGGGGAGAGAGAAGAAATGCTGGACATGGATGGAGGGGAGAGAAGAGTGAGGAAGGAGTTGAGATGAGGGAAAAGGAAGAGAGGAGAAAAACTGCACATGGATGAAGAAAATAGGCAGAAGCTGAGGACCAGAAATGAAGAAGAAAGGAAGAAAGGAAAGAAATAAATGGAAAGGAAGCCCTGGAAATGGAGTTAAGAGGACAGATAGCAGCAGAATCGGATACTTGGCCAGCATGATCAGAAAAACAGTCACCAGACAACAAAGGTAGAAAAAAGTCATTTTATTTTCATTATAGTGTTTGGAATATGTTCACTTTGAGAATCAGGTGCTCAACATTAAAAGTTTATATTTATTTACGGCATTTTATCGCACATTAAACATGAATTAGATTGGAACCTGGGATCATTTAATTTTTTTTCCTGGAGGAATGCATTGCCACCCCCCCCCCCCCAGGCTCTCTCCCCGGCTATAGCCAGCTCTGCAATTTGTGTGGGGGGGGGGGGGGGGGCGCAGAGGGGGACCAGGGAGAGAGCCTGTTGTTAAACATTTACCAGCACACCACTGGCTGTAGGCTTGAGTTCTTTCTATCCAACAGTGGGTTGATGATGTCTCTGTGGGACAGGTCACAGCAATCTCCTCGGTTCACTTCACGCAGCCACCACTTCTATATTGTGACTACAGCCATCTCACATGCTGGTATTGGTGCCAAACTACTCCTCTTCTTTCCAACAACTATCCATTTTAATTTGATTCAATGGCTACACCATCTCTCGATGACATTCCTTTCACACCACTTGTTAACTTCTGGAACATTACACATTCAGGAGCCCTTTCGCAAAGGTTTGGTAGGCTCTACATGCATGCAGTGCATGCCAAAACAAGACTACCGCCAAGCTAGTGCACCCCCTGGAGCAATTTCAGATTTGGCACACACCCATAATGCTGGGACAAATTAATTTTTTATTTCCTACCGCATGAAGCATTTCTGGTGTTAAATGGCAATTGTCATGCACTGACCGGTCATCATGCATGCAGCATGTGAGCCCTTACTGCTAGGTCAATGGGTGGCAGCAAGGTCTCAGGCCAAAAATGGACACATGTCCATTTTACAGCCCCTTAAAAAAAGGCCCTTTTTCAATTACCCTGATATTGACTGGGTAAATGTAACATCAGGGCATGCTAGGGAGGTAAAATTCCTTGACAAAATCAAAAAATGCTTTATGGAGCAGCTGGTACAGGAGCCAACAAGAGGAGGAAAAATTCTAGACCTAGTCCTTAGTGGAGTGCATGATCTGATGTAAGAGGTAATGGTGTTGGGGGGGGGGGGCGCTTGATAAAATGATCACATTATGATCAGATTTGATATTGGCTTAGGAGCAGTTCGTTTTTTCTAGCAAAAAAAGGTGCCGGTACTCAAATGCTTGGCCATCCTTCACGGGTGGGGTGATCACTGAGGGATCCACTCCACAATAGCCAGGCCCCCTGCAACCAGTCACAGAATCTACGACAAGGTAGAATTGGTGTGTAGAGCCTGAGCGTTTATTAAAACTTGGGGTCCATGGGTCAATTTTAGCAAACAATTGGAAAAGGTGCCAGTACTCAGTACCCCCCAAGTACCCCCTCAAACAAAGCCCTGCTTAGGAGTAAGTACACACAGGAAAACCAATATGTTAGCATTTAACTTTCATAAAGGAGACTATGATAAAATGAGAAGAAAGGCGAAAAAAAACTTAGAGGAGCAGCTGTGAAGATCAAAAATTTACATCAGGCATGGATACTGTTCAAAAATACCATTCTGGAAGCCCAGAACAAATATATTCTGTGTATTTAAAAAGGAGGAAAGAAGACCAAACGACAGCTGGCATGGTTAAAATGTGAGGTGAAGGAAGCTATTAGCTTAAAGAAAATCCTTCAGAAAACAGAAGAAGGAACCGACTGAAAATAATAAGAAACAGCATAAGAAATTTATTTATTTAGATTTTTCTCATACCTTTTTCAGTAGTAGCTCAAGGTGAGTTACATTCAGCTACACTGGATATTTCTCTGTCCCAGGAGGTCTCACAATCTAAGTTTGTACCTTGCCGAAGATCACAAGGAGCAGCAGTGGGATTTGAATTGGCCACCTCTGGACTGCAAGATCGATGCTCTAACCACTAGGCCACTCCTCCACTGTCAAGTCAACTGCAAAGTGCTGATAGGGAAGGCAAAGAGGGACTTTGAAAAAAAAGATTGTGCTGAAGACAAAAATGCAAAGTAAAATTTTTTTAGGTATATTAAAATCAAGAAGCCGGCAAAAGAATCAGTTGGACTGCTAGATGACCGAAGGGTAAAAGGGGCCCTCAGAAGCAAGGGGGACAAAACCATAGCAGAGAGATTAAATAAATTCTTTGCTTTGGTCTTCACCGAGGAAGATTTGGGAGAGATACTGGTGCCAGAAATGGTATTCAAAGCTGATGAGTCAGAGAAACTGAATGAAATCTCTATAAACCTGGAGGATGTAATGGCTCAATTTGACAATTTGAAGAGTAGCAAATCTCCTGAACTGGATGGATGGTATTCAGAGTACTGAGAGAATTGAAAAATGAACTTGTGGAACTATTGTTAGTAATATATAATTTATCTTTAAAATCAAGCGTGGTACCGGAAGATTGGAGGGTGGCCAATGTAACACTGATTTTTAAAAAAGGTTCCAGAGAAGATCCGGGAAATTATAGACCGGTGAGCCTGATGTACTCTTGTAGAAGATATAGAGGAGCTGGGGCAGGTTAGCAGTAATCACAGACTGCAGTGTCATTGTCTGTGCCATTCTGAGCTATTAATCCAAGACTGATTTATTAAACATTTCATTCCCTTAGTATGATAAATCAGAACTCTGAGGTTCTAACTCCTCCCACTTTAAGCTTGTTTTTGGTGTTCTGTGAGACATATTTTATAGTGTAAGTCAGAAAGCCAGGAAAGGATCAACTCACACAATGACATGGACTTATACTGGCTCCAGCCTTATCAGAATTAGAAGAAAAATAAATTGCATTTTAATGTCCCCAAAAAGGTATGCTCTGCAAAACCTAAATTGGAGTACTATTTCTAACCTCACTTTATGTTTCAGTTTTACCCTATCAGTCTCTGTAGATATTTGACAGTAAGAAAGTCACAAAAACCAAAGACAGCTAGATGGGCATGGAGTGAACGAGAGAGAGAGAGAGAGAGAGAGAGAGAGAGAGAGAGAGAGAGAGAGAGAGAGAGAGAGAGAGAGAGAGAGAGAGAGAGAGAGAGAGAGAGAGAGAGAGAGAGAGAGAGAGAGAGAGAGAGAGAGAGAGAGATTACTGCTTTGGAATCTGGATGTTTAGGAAACATAGGTCAGTGGGATCAGGGAAAATAATAAAAAACACATTCTAGTCTGACTTCCTGTGTCTGGAGTGATTTAGTGTGCATCTGATTAACGCAGTTATTTTTTCATGGGAGACAGCTAAAAAGTAATGTTGTGTTATACATCACAATGAGCTATTCAAAAATCCAGATGCATGGTTGAGTAGTCATGACTGGAAAGTCAAGTCTGAAACCAGGCTCATTAATAGATATATTTTCTGCCCATTAATCAACTTTATTTTTTATTGAATAATTTATAAAGCAGGTGCTAACATTTATGCACCGGATATATACATAAATGTCTAGAATGCTCGCATACATGTGCATATATGTCATATGCTAGTATAGGCCGAAACGCCACCTAGTCGCTTTTCTTTATCTGTGTGCTTATCTGTGATTGTGTGTAATTTGCAGGTGGGAATACCTATGAGTGGTAACTGGGTGGAGTGTGGGCAGGATGTGCATTTACACACATAACTGGCAAAGTGCTGTAAATTAGGCATGTATCACCAGAATGTAGGTCTGAGCGTTTATACCAGCTCTATGGCTGGCATAAGTGCTTGTGCTTAAGAACTTATGCACATATATACCCTATTAACCTAGTATTCTATAAAGGAAAGTAGGTACTTAATTTCCTTTATAAACTTTGCACTAACCAGGTGGTTTCTGGGCTCCTAAGTATACACACACTATAATACAATTATCCCCAAACTCTGTTCCCTCTAAGCTGAGTGGGAGTCCTCCAACTGCATTGCTTTCACTGGGTAGTGGTGTTCAATATTGTATTTTCAAGTGCTAGGGACAGGCAGGTTCCCTGGAGTCCTGCAGAGCTTGCACAGAATAGAAAAAATATACGAATTGCCAATGGCAATGTTGAGAAAAATAATTTATTCACCACATTATTTAAAATAGGCCCGACGGCCGCGTTTCACCCTCCTAAAGGGCTGCGTCAGGGGCTAGCATTTAACAACCCAGTGGTGCAGTAAAACCAATTCCACCTGCTGGACTAAAACAACTCCTCTCCTGAGAAGCAGCAGCAGCAGCATTTCGTGGTGTTACTGCACCACTGGGTTGTCATATGCTAGCCCCTGATGCAGCCCTTTAGGAGGGCGAAACGTGGCTGTGTCGGGCCTATTTTAAATAATGTAGTGAATAAATTATTTTTCTCAACAAATCCATTGACGATTCGCATCTTTTTTCTATTCCATGCTGGATCTTGAGAATCGCCTGTCTATTTGTTTTCTTGGACCTGCAGAGCTTTCCTGTCCCTCACTATTGAAAATGCGATAGTGAAACAGTGCCCCCCCCCCCCCCCCCCCCCCCCACTGTCAGTACTGTAGGTGGAGGACCTCTGCTCAGCTTAGATGGCACAATGCCCCCAAAATGTTCTCTTTATGCAGTGCTTTTTTTGTAGAAAAAAAGGTGCCGGTACTCATTATGGGCGGGGTCACCACATATGGCTCCACCCCTATGATAGCCACACCCACATTAACCACACCCCCTATACCAGTCATGGCGCATATAAACAGACATCATTGAAAATATTATAGTACTATAGGAGAAAAAAATAACGTGATTTTTTTTCATGATAAATAATCTCTGTAAGCTCTTACAGCTCCAGTATACCCAGTGCAAAATAAGACAGCCAATGTAAATTCTCAAATTGGACATATTACAAACACTAAAATGAAAATAAAATGATTTTTTTCTACCTTTGTTGTCTGGTGACTGTTTTTCTTTCCATATTGGTCCCAGTCTGTGATTCTGCTTTCCTTTGTTTTCGCTTAACTCTTCTGTGCCATTTGTCATTTTTGTCTCCTTTTTCTTTGCTTTCTTCAATATTTTTCAGGCTCTCTCTCTGTCCAGATTTAATTCATTCTTACTATCCATTCTTTAATTTCCTTCATCTACCTGTGGCTTTTCATCTTTTCCTCACCCTTGTTCTCCCCATGCCCCTTCCTCTTATTCTCCAGTCTTTCTCTATTCCCCTTTTCCATCCAGCAGCTCTGCTTTCTCTCCCCATCCTTCCAGTGTCTCCCCTATTTCTTTCTGCATTCTTCCATCCAGCGTCTTCCCTCTTTCTCTCCCCATCCTTCCGTTTTCCCTCTCTCTCTCCCCATCCTTCCGTTTTTCCCCCTCTCTCTCCCCATCCTTCCATCTGTTTTCCCCCTCTCTCTCCCCATCCTTCCATCTGTTTTCCCTCTCTCTCCCCATCCTTCCATCTGTGTTTTCCCTCTCTCTCCCCATCCTTCCATCTGTTTTTCCCCTCTCCCCAATCCTTCCATCTGTTTTTCCCCTCTCTCCCCAATCCTTCCATTTGTTTTTCCCTCTCTCCCCATCCTTCCCTCTGTTGGTTTCCCTCTCTCCCCAATCCTTCCCTCTGTTGGTTTCCCTCTTTCTCTCTCTCCCCAATCCTTCCCACTGTTGGTTTCCCTCTTTCCCTCTCTCCCCAATCCTTCCCTCTGTTGGTTTCCCTCTTTCCCTCTCTCCCCAATCCTTCCCTCTGTTGGTTTCCCTCTTTCCCTCTCTCCCCAATCCTTTCCTCTGTTGGTTTCCCTCTTTCCCTCTCTCCCCAATCCTTCCCTCTGTTGATTTCCCTCTTTCCCTCTCTCCCCAATCCTTCCCTCTGTTGGTTTCCCTCTTTCTCTCTCTCCCCAATCCTTCTCTCTGTTGGTTTCCCTCTTTCTCTCTCTCCCCAATCCTTCCCTCTGTTGGTTTCCCTCTTTCTCTCCCCAATCGTTCCCCCCCCCCCCCGCGACACTCCGGGCGAGTCCTGCACTTAGTTGTTTTTTTAAGACTCAGAACGTGCGAACGATGCAGCCGGCAGCGATTGAAAGAGGCTGTCTGGGCTGGCATCTGCGTCGGAGCTTCCCTCACCCTCTGCGAGTCCCGCGAAACAGGAAGTTGTAATAACGAAGGCGGGACTCGCAGAGGGTGAGGGAAGCTCCGACGCAGACGCCAGCCCAGACAGCCTCTTTCAATCGCTGCCGG
Organism: Microcaecilia unicolor; assembly: GCF_901765095.1. Lineage (NCBI taxonomy): Eukaryota > Metazoa > Chordata > Amphibia > Gymnophiona > Siphonopidae > Microcaecilia > Microcaecilia unicolor. The sequence continues at coordinate 198,473,573 of NC_044032.1, forward strand.
CTGCATCGTTCGCACGTTCTGAGTCTTAAAAAAAAACAACTAAGTGCAGGACTCGCCCGGAGTGTCGTGGGGGGGGGGGGGGGGCGGGGCGGGCAAATAAAGGTGCCGGTACGCTGTACCGTTGCGTACCGGCACAAAAAAAGCACTGTCTTTATGAGATGTTTTACTGTTATCTAAATAGGCCCAAAGTAGGCCTGTTTAAAAAACCTATGTAAACTGGAAATTTGTTATGCCATATTTGAGAAAGCTGTAAGCATGCGTGGACGTCCTTCTTTGACGTCGTCACGAGTTGCTGGTGTTCGAGTGCCCAACAACCTGAGGTAGCTTGTTAGCATGATGATGTTTGCATTTTTGAATGTATAAGCAAGGGATTGTTCATTTAGAATAGATGACCCCTGAAGACGCTCTACGGAGCGAAACACATGCGTGTAGGGTCTTGATGTTGAGATTAATATATCACTGCAACAGAAAAAAAAATGGTACAAAGTTACTGTTTACTAATTGAAGTGATGAGATTATCATGTGATTCTCAAGTCAGTATCGATCTGATATATGGGAGTGAAAAACAATGGATGAATAACAGATGAATGAGGATTACCAATTGAAAGTGGATTAATCCCATGAGTAATAGCCTGCTGTCGCAAGAGGAGTACATTTTGAAAAGGACTTTGGAAGAAGTCTATAACAGCTATAGAGCATGAACATCATGCTAAAGTTATCATACACTGAGGATTAATCGGAGTACACGAGCAGATATGATTTCTGACTTATAAGAAGAATTGTGGGTAATAACTTGAAAATTGAATTACTAACCCTTTTGGGAAAACGGACTGTGGCTTTAAGAAGAGTGACTACTGAATTGTAGTTTCTGGTGATGACTTTTGAGGAACATGAAAATAAGAATTGTATTTTATTTTTAGAATTGTCAGTATAGGTGTAGTTATTCTGTTTAGTGCGAATGGGAGTAAGAGTGAGGTGTGGATGATCGTCTGTGTGAAAAGGTTTTAAAATATGGATAACATGATTATAATGTGAATTAAACATTTAATAAAGATTGATAAATACAACGGTTGTTGAAGATAATGTATGATATACAAATTGCAACCCATTATTGAGTATATACCTAGAATATAACTTTGTTATCTCATTTCCAATATATATTCAAAAGACCACATTAGGATCCTAATAGCAGTATTGCTAAAACCATGTATAGAATCAAATTGTGACTCAAACATTCTGATACACGATTGACAGAGTTATGGAAGTGAGACAAAAACAGTGTAGTAGGTCACAGATGCAACAAACAGAGCCAAGTGTGAGAGGAAGCAGCTTTTATTAGATCTGACACGGCCCTGTGTTTCAGCGAATGCCTGTGTCAGGGGTCAGAATGACTTTAGAACAAGGGCAAGCTTCTTGTTTGAGTTCAATAATAACAGTGTTACAAAGTCCAATAAACTTTGGAGTTGTGCTAGAAAGTGACCTGCACTGCGATTAGCACATGGATTTGCTGTACATTCAAGCCACTTTCTAGCATGGGCGAAAATTAGCATGGTCAGCATTTTTTTAATGGCCATGCACTAATTCCCCATTAGCGCATGGCAATTATCGCCAGGAGCCCTTACCACCACCTATTTAGGTGGAGGTAAGTGGTTCCCACACTAATCCCGCACTAATTGGGTTGTGCCCGGTAATGTGCCCAAATTACCCAATTAGCACAGGCACACCTACTCTCTGCCCACAGATGCGCTTCCCAGGCTGGAAAATAAAAAATATTTTCCGGTGTGGGATTAGTGCACGCTAAGCAGAACATTGCTGCAGGATGCCTCAGCATGGTTCATGGTAGGCCCAAAGTAGGCCTATTTAAAAGACCTATGTAAACTGGAAATTTGTTATGCCAGATTTGAGAAAGATGTAATCTGGAGGCTCCTGGTGCTATTTTCTTTTTAATTATCTTACATGCTGCACAAAGATACAAAATACAAAGAAAAAGGAATAATAGCATACCAATAATGGTCAGATACTTAGCAGTACTGTATACTGTATAGCCCACATTAAGGGAGAATAAGAGTAGAAAAGAAAGTGAAATACCAGAGCTAAATCATCACTTATATTATACATGTGATCAATAATGACTCACTTCTTCTTATCCAAACCCTCAAAATAAATAAAACAAAACAAACAAACAAACAAACAAAAAACACCTTCCAAATCATCAAACCTCTTTAGCTATAAGGAAATGTTCTAATTATGAAAGATGAGCAAAGATGCAGCTAGTCCCCTGGAAATTCATAAGACACAAAGAAATTTATTTTAAAAGTTCATACAATTTTGCAAACAAAAAAGAGATATAAAAGAACTACAAGCTGTATAATTTGATACCTTACTGGATATAAATATTGTAGTGTTATTTACAATGAAAGTTTATTTTCATGCACGCCTCCTCTTTTCCCACATTCTCTCCCATGCTTGGATTATAGCCATTATAAAATGTTTGACCTTGTTTTTTCAACACATGGAAACAGCATAGAGCCAGAGCCATGTTTATTCAATGACGGAGTAATTCTGAAACAACCCATGGGGCCCTTTCACTAAGGTGTGCTAAAACCGTGTCCTGCGCCAGGGGAGCCTTTTCAAAATTATTGGGGGTGCTAAACCGAATGGAAATTACCTCTCCCTGGAGACAGTCAAGGAATTTGTTCAATATTGGGGGAGCTCAAGCACCCACAGCACCCATAGAACCGGCTCCTATGCCATGCGCTAATTGGTTAGTGCATGGCGATGTAGCTGCGTTAACTGATTAGTGCTGAGCACACTTACTATCTGCTCTCCAAAATGCCCCAGTGCTAAAAAAATAAAAAGTATTTTTAGCACATGGGAAGTGTGCGTTGATCTGACAACTACTGGCAGGACACCTGAGTGCGCCACACGGTACAGCTTTTTAGCCTGTGGTAAGCACATATTAGTGTTTACAGCAGCTTAGTAAAAGGACCCCCTTTTACTAAGCTTGTATTTGTAGCTTTTCTGTGCTTGCACAAATTTTCAAATATGAAAATATATGTACTTTGTCTTTGAAATTAGCCCACTGAAATTATATGCATTTATTCCCACTGGTTAGTACAAGTTTCTGGAAAGTCAGGCACACTGAGAATTTGAAAAGCATGAATGTAAATCTAAACCTCACCCCAGCTCTGCACCTGGCAACTCCCCTGTACACAGGAGGAGATTCTATTTATGGCGCCTAAAAAATCAGCGCTGAAATCAGTGCCAACTAAGTGTATTCTATAATCGCCACCTAGATTTAGGCGCCGATTATAGAATATGCTTAGTTGATTTTCAGCGCCGACATCTGAGCACTAGAGAATGACACGGGGGATAAAATTTGTCCCTGTCCCCATGGATTCTGTCTCTGTTCCCACCCATCCCCGCAGGCCCTGTCTCCATCCCCATGGGCTCTGTTCTTATCTGCAGAAGCCTCAAACACTTAGGGCCCTATTACTAAGCCGTGTAAGTGTCTATGTGCACCCAACATGCGCCAAAATACAGTTACCACCCGGCTACCATGTGGCTCTTGCGGTAATTTCATTTTTGGCATGTGTCCGATAGGCGCATCCAAAAAATAACTTTTATTTTCAGATGCACGTGTTGGGTGCATGCCAAGTGGCATTTGACGCATGTAGGTCATAACCGCACGGTTACTGTATGAGACTTTACTGCTAGTTCAATGTCTGGTGGTAAGGTCTCAGACCCAAAATGGACATGTGGCAATTTTCATTTTGCTGCATGTCCATTTTCAGCAAAAATAAAAAAAGGCATTTTTTTTTTGCAAGTGCACTGAAAAATGATTCTGCGCACACCCAAAAGATGCGTCTACACTACCGCAGGCCATTTTCAGCGCACCTTAGTAAAAGGACCCCTTAAGATTTTATATTTAAATCTTTTTATTAATGTGTAAAAAGGAACAATATGCTGTGCAACTGTTGTGTATAAATTACAAATCAAAAACAACAATAACAATGAACAACTATAATAAACCCAATTACCACCACCACCACCACCACCCTCTACCCTTCCAACCCCCAAAATAGCTGACTTTTACTACCCCAAAGAATCCTAATCCACCCTGTTAAAATGTCCAGGGGTACAAAATACAACCCGTTCTGTATGCCCTAGAGTTGAGAAATATTAGGGTTACCATATGGCTCCAGAAAAAGGAGGACAGATTCAGCCAGTCTGGGTTTTACTTCCATTGGTTTCAATGGAAACAAAACCCGGACTGGATTAACGTGTCCTCCTTTTTCTGGAGCCATGTGGTAACCCTAAGAAATATGCCCTATGAAGCACTGTTTTGATTTTTTTTATCTGTGGATGAATAAGATGTCATCAACAATCTCAGGATTCAGTTTAGCCCTCCTGTCTTCCACAGTCCCTCCTGCAATAGAAGATGTCTTCTTAGAAGATGTGCTGGTAGCAGGATGTACAGGATCCCCCGTGCAAATTTTGCTAGCTATGGCTAGCATGTTTGCTTGTTTTCCCCAAAAATAAAAATATTATTGTCTGCATCAATCAAACATAAATAACAGTCTAGTTCAATGATGGGCTTCAAAGTAGAAAGTGACACAGGGACAAAGTTTGTCCCTGTCCTCATGGGCTCTCTCCCCATCCCCGCCCCATCCCCGTGGGATCTGTCCCCACTCCTGCGGTTACTGCAGGTCCCCGTGTTATTCTCTACTGCACACATCCATTTATGCCAATGAAAACCTGGTGTAAATCTCAGCGCAGAGATTTAGGCGCATTGGGCCATATTCTATAACTAGGCGCCTAAATTTTGAAATGCCCATGAAATGCCCATTTCCCTACCTGTAACCTTGCCCCTTTTGCCTCCGCGCATTAGAAGTTCGGCGCACATCGCTACAGAATATGCTTAGTGAGTTGTGCACCTAAAGGCCTACCCCAATGACTCCACATAAACCTCTGCACCCAGGAACATAACATAACTAATGATCGTACTGGACATCACACAATCTTCATCCCTTCCTATCCTCCACATATACCTCATTCGATCACTATACAACCTGTATTTGTTATCAACCGACTGGGCAAACACCTTTGACGGTACTATGTAAGCCACATTGAGCCTGCAAATAGGTGGGAAAATGTGGGGTACAAATGCAACAAATAAATAAATACAATTCTAATCAGTGTCAATTAGTGATCATTATTGCTTGTTAAGTACTGTTATCAGCACTCATTAGCTTGTTAAGCCAATTAATTTAAACACAGTGTTATAGAATCTGTGCCAATTTTGGCACCTAAATCTAAGCGGGGACAGACAACATGTAACTGGTATGTGTGTGTGCATAGGGTGTAATTATACAACACTGTGCCTATATGTTGGCACCCATTCTATAAAGGAGAGTAAGCACCTTCTTTCCTTTATAGAGTACTAACACAACCAGGAATATACACGAGGCAGTGGCGTAGCAAGGGCGCGACGGTGTGGGCGGTCCGCCCCGGGTGCACGCTGCTGGAGGGTGCAGAGAGCAGCCGCGCGCCTGTCGGCTCTGCTGGTTCCCTGCTCCCTCTGCCCTGGAACAGGTTACTTCCTGTTCTGGGGCAGAGGGAGCAGGGAGCCAGTGGAGCTGACAGGCGCGCGGCTGCTCTCTGCACTCTCCAGCAGCCAAGAAGGCACCCGGGGGAGGGGAGCTTGATGTGCCGGGGAGGGGGGTGTCATTGCACCGGGGGGTGTGTGTCGTGCTGCACCCTGGGGGGACGGACGCCGCTGCACCTGGGAGAGGGGGTGCGCAGCGGCGATCCGCCCCGGGTGGCAGCCGACCTAGGAACGCCACTGACATGAGGCATTGAGACTTATGCCAGCCATAGATCTGGTGCAAGTGCTCACATCTAAATGCCAGACATATATGCATAACTTTTAGTATTCCACATGTTACGCAAATAAGTGTGAGTCCTGCCCAAACTCTGCCTATGTGTAAATCATTTATGAAATATGCAGAATAAAAGATATGAATGTATTACATGTAGGTGTATTTTTGGCATTTATGTGTGAATGTGCACACATATGCATGTATATACCATTATTCTAAAAACTTACACACATAATTGGCACAGAAATGTAAGAGCCCCTATGGGCATATTTTTCCCTTCTATAGTCCAAGCAATTTTTTAAAAGTCATTTTCATACAGCTAGAGTTTAAAAGGTTTTAAAATTAACCTAATATTTTTTCTCCAAAGGCACAAGATTGGAAAAAGTATTTTCTGAATGAAGCCAAGCTCTTCAGAGTGGGGGAAGAGAGAGAGAGAGAGAGAGAGAGAGAGAAAATGAGCATAAATGGAGAAGAAAGTTTCTTTCTAGGCAATTTTTCCAAATGGGTTAGTTTTGCACATTGTAACCAAAAATTAGAGAGGGTCAAAGAGACAAATTCAGTTCAAGATGCAAACTCCATTTTGGCGCACGTTGGGCACACGTAGGCACCTTATCGCCCGGTGACCCTTGTGGTAATTTCATTTTTGACGTGTGTCTGCTACGCATGTCTGGAAAGTTATTTTTATTTTCTGACACGAATAATGGATGCATGTGAAGTGGCATTCTATGCACATAGGTCATTCCCACCCAGTTAACGTGTGAGACCTTACCACTAAGTCAATGGCTGGCGGTAAGGTTTCAGACCCAAAATGGACATGTGCCAAATTTGATTTTGCCACACACCCATTTTTGGCAAAAATTTTAAATGGCATTTTTTACAGGCGCACTGAAAAGTGGCTCTGCCTCTGCCCAAAACCTGCGTCTACACTACCACAGGCCATTTTTCAGTGCACCTTAGTAAAAGAACCCCTCAGTTTTTTTCTGCACATCTTTTTATTTAATGAGTCACTTATTCAAGGTAACCGGAAGGATGCTTAATTATGCAGAGTTTTAATGATTTATAATCCAGAGGTTTTTTTTTATGCCTATGATGTAAACTAAACCCCATTGAGATCATCCTACCACCTGAAAAAAATTACAAGAGGTGGAGCTAGGGGATCTGAGGCTTTTTCCTCCAGGTTAGATCATACCCTTCAGGTTGATTTATTGTGTTTAGAAGAATAGACATTGCTGGATCATTACAACAGATAACAGTTTGTATTTTGAATTAGTTCTGCACATACCATGACAGGAATGAATCTCACTCCCAAACCAGGCTATGTAGAGTATAATCTCAATCTCTCAAGTTTACTGCTAATGCTCTTCATAAAACTTGCATTATTCCAAAGAGAGCTTCCCTCTTTGAGTTCATAAGATGTAACATGTATAGGCAATTTATTCAGGTGTGTTTGGATGCTCTTTTTGATCAATCCTATGGCTCTCAAAATGATGGAAAATATTCTGTATCTTTCTGCCACATTTTCTTGGACTCAGACTGCTTTCTTGGTACTTAAGACTTTTCTCTTTCTCAACACGATTCAGAATCATCACTCAGGGTCGACATCTCTATAATCTATGCCATTCTGATGCTTTTCTCTTTTATCACTATATCCAGTTTTCTTGCATCCAGCTTTTTATCTGTTGAGATAGGGATGTCCCAAGTGATCACAACCTCTTCATTTTCATTTAGCATAGAAATATGGGAGTGCCACTTATGAAAACTTCATACAATAGTTCATTCACTGTAGACTCGTATTATAGAAGAGTTTGGATTCTGAAAAGTTTTTTTTCCATATCAACAAGCACAACCACAAATTACACGCAAATGTAATGGCAACTTTAGGTTTTGCCCAACATGAACCCGGCATCATATAAACCAAAAAATAACAACAACAACATGCCTAACCTCATTGTTGAAGTGTCTTACTTAATGTTTCCAATTATAAATACCTTAGCCAGTGCATATGAACAAAACCTCTTTGCATTGCCCAGCATGGCAATGTGCCAAACCATGCTGTTTATTTTTTCATAGATTTTCTTTCTTGTTTTTTTTTTAAATGCTGAGTTATTAAACCCATCAGCAGTCTAAAATGACAAACACCTCAAATAAGCCGATGCAGAATTCCATCAAACTAACCACTAATTCATTATTTGGCTTCAGCCTTTCCAAGGCACAGTCTACTGTGTATCACTCCACCCAGGGTTGCACACAGGTGATAAATAAAAGTGGAGTCTTTCATTTTGCAACATATGAGGTCATTCGGCTATAGTTGCACGAGCCCTGACTCTGCAAAGTTCCAAAGCCACACAAATGCTAAATACATGAAAACATTTGGCCTTTGCAGCCTTTTTTCTCATACACTAATGAAAATATTTTGATCAACTTTGAGAACTGATCTAGGATAGTCAGCAAATTTCTGTGAAAAATATACTTCAGTGGAAGATTGTTTAATGCACACCTCCCAGATTTATAGACCAGAACGTTTGCATAAGGAATCTATTTCTCTTCAGCTTTCTTAAGAAAATGATACAAAACAAATTACATGGTAAAGACTACATTTTTATTTGGTACTTGTGTAAATAGAAAGTAATACAGAAGAACCAATTTTCGCAAACCAGCACGGATGGCAAACAGACACAGAGAAGATGCCCTTCACATAAGTTATTATATTTATCATGCATGGGTGTGGGTTGGTTTATCTTCAACACTGAGGTCTGTAACATATGTTATTCCATACATAAGAAGTTATAATGTCATATGGCCATTACATTTGCTTGTTTCATTATTGCTTTTGCTTAATTTCTTATGTACAATATGCAATAATTAATTTATAATACATATTTTGTACATGTGTACTCCACTATTTTAGATTATTTGATTTTTTTTGTGTATATATAACGTTTTGACTATGTTTGTCAATACATACATTTTTATGTGCCTTATATTTTTATAGACTCCTGTTGCAGGTCAGGTGGCCGAAACATAGGCCCGTGTTGAGTCGAGCCATACTTTGATTAAAGTCTTACAGCACCATTGCTGACAGTGTGTTTTTTGTTGTCATCTTCACTGTGTCTGTTTGCCACTTGTGTACATAGACCACTCAAACAGAAGAAAACCAACCCTACGTAAATCCTATGGAGGAAACAAAACAGAAGTAGGGTGGTGAAATGGACCTTCTAGGCAGAGCCAAAAAATGACCTAATGAGAACCAGTTGACAGACTTTATTAAGGCATCAATTTAAGCAAGGACTCAACAGGGAACCATGCATATTCAGGATGCAGGCATCATGTTTCCCATGCTGACCTGTTCAGCCACTCTTAATTCGCCTAGAACAATATTGAGTGTTCCTTTTGGATGCTCGATTCATATGTTACACAAATAAGTGTGAGTCTTGGCCAGACTCTGCCTATGTGTAAATCATTTCTCAAATATGCACTAAGAAAGAAGTGAGTGTATTTACAGAATAGAATGTAGTTGGGGTTTTGGTATTATTTATTTATTTGTTACATTTGTATCTCACATTTTCCCACCTATTTGCTGGCTCAATGTGGCTTACATAGTACCATAAAGGCGATTGCCAATATCGGTATGAACAAATACAGAGTGATGTTTTGGTAAAGTTCATGTGTGACAGACACATTTGGGAATCGCAAGGAGGAAGAGCTCAGTTATGTCCAGTACGAGCGCTGGTTTTGTTGTGTTACTGGGTTAAGGCATTTAAGTTGGATCGTTAGGGTATGCCTTTTTGAACAGGTTAGTTTTCAGTAATTTCCGGAAGATTAGGTGGTCATATGTTGTTTTCATGGCGCTTGGTAATGCATTCCATAGTTGTGTGCTTATATAGGAGAAGCTGGATGCATAGGTTGATTTGTATTTGAGGCCTTTGCAGCTTGGGTGGTGGAGATTTAGGTATGTTCGTGTTGATCTTGATGTGTTTCTGGTTGTTAGGTCTATGAGGTCTGTCATGTATTCTGGGGCTTCGTCGTAGATGATTTTATGAACCAGGGTGCAGATTTTGAATGCAATACGTTCTTTGATGGGGATCCAGTGCAGTTTTTCTTGTAGGGGTTTGGCGCTTTCAAATTTACACTTAAATATGCACAAATATGCATATATGTGCCATTATTCTAAGCAAAAAGTTATTGTGACTCCTGAAGCATGCGTTTTTACACCAAAACACGGTTCCATGTCGAGTTCTTGTTTTAATTGATGTCTTAATAAAGACCGTCCTCTGGTTCTCATTGGATCCTTTTTTGACTCTGCCTAGAAGGTCCATTGCACCACCCTACTTGGTTTTGCTTCCTCCACTTCTGAATATAGAAACGTAGAATATGAAAGCCTGGGACAATCTTATATTACGCTGCTGCAATCTTATGTGAAGACTGGTACTGAGCAACAGATGAGGATTACTCTGTTGATAGATACCATGCACTGTTTGTCTAGTGATAAAGGATTGTGCTGCTGTATTCAAATGAACACAATTGCTAATACTCTACCTGCATATCTGTTTGCTCCATAATTAAATGACATCATTGAAGTAGTGTTTATTCTAAAATCAGCATTCATCGGAAGGGCAAAATTACATAAGTGTTTTGATTCCAGTAAATTGTTCTTTAGTCTGCACACCTGTATAACATCGTATGTAATTTTACTGGCAGAAAGCCAGAGAACAGGAAGAGCAAGAGTGAAGCTAAGTCTGCTGATGTATACTTTGGAAGAAAGATGAGAGAAAATTAATTTTATGTATTTATTTGAACATTTGTCAGAATGCCATTCGCCAAGGACATCATGGTAGTATACAACATCCCAGTTGAGAAAATCAGGACAAATAACAAAGCATATAATTTGAATATATAATTACAAGACATGCAATAGTAATAGAACAAAGAGAGAGAGAGAGAGAAAGTAAATACATCAGGTCAGGACTGAATAGCACAACAACAAGATCTTTTTTAAAAAAAGAGATATGATAGAGACATTTAAATATCAAGTGGTGCAAACTAACCTGCTAGTTTCACGCACACCTCTGGATTCTATATATGGTGCCTGAAAATTCTGTGTGGAAAAAAATGCGCCTAGGTGTATTCTGTGAAGTACACCTAAATTTTACAGAATAGGCTTAAATTTCCAAGTGGTATGTAGAATAATACCAAGCGCCTCTTCATGCGACCAAATGTAGATGCAGCCATTTACACCATGTTTTTACGTGGCATAAATCTTGATGTCTAAATTAGGTGCAGAGCGGGTGTATCCTATAACATCAAGACACTAGTGAGTCTGCAGCAATTTTTCATCTTATGAACATCTACTAAACTGCAATGTGAAACACCTTTATTCACAGGCTTGCTGGCGGTGAGACTCCGCCCATCTGTGACATCACTAGCATTTCGACACTTCCCCTTGTGGGGTTATAACAGTGTGCCTATTCTGAAGCAGTTCTCCATCAAGATGCTAGTGAATCCGCTGCAATTTTTCATCTTACAAACATCTACTAAACTGCAGTGTGAAACACCTTTATTTAAAGATTGTGTTAACTTGCTTGCTGGTGGAAAGATGTAAGGCTCTGCCCATCTGTGATGGGCTTCCTCTCATTTGGAATCACTAGTGCGGCTTTGTAAAACAAGCCCTGAGTGGCTTACTTCTTTCCTAAATTCTCTGTTTGCAACTGGTCAGTATCCCTGAAGCCTAGGGGATATTGTTCTTACACCCATAATTTAAAAAAGTTAATGCTGATCCCAGCCTTCCTACTAACTTTTGACTATTGTAGCTGTTCAGTTATCACTTTAGTTGGACAAATTTGCCTGCCTTAGTCCACTTCAATTTGGATTTAGAGCATTTCATAGTACTGAATCAGTATTATTAGCTTTGTTTTCAGATGCTAAATGTCTTATGTCGAAAGGGAAAGAGTCATTATTGTTACCATTTGATTCATTGCCACATTTGATTCATTGGGTCATACGATCTTACTATATAAATAGAGCTTGATAGGTATTTCTGGCATAGTTCTTCAGAGGTTCAGTGAATTTTTGTTCAACAGATAGTATTCTCTCAAAATGAGGGGTGAATTTTCTGATTCAGTGTCCCACAGGGGTCTCCATTATCACCAATTTTATTCAATGTTTATATGACTAATATGGACTTTGGTGTTTCTTCCATAGGAACAAACTTTTATTCGTATGAAGATGATTTGTTGCTGCTTGTTCCAGTTTGCGAAAACTAGTCCGACACCGTTTCGAAGGTGGTTAGTTGTATTGATAAGATCAAACATTATAGTTCTATTCATGGTTTTAAATTAAATGAAGACAAGGCCAAGTTACTCTGGCTAGCTTGCAAGGGTAGTATTATTCCTGTGTCTCTTCCTTTACCAAAGGATTTTTCTCTCAAAATAGATCTAACTTCCAAAATTCATGGTGTCATTGTGAATTCCTCTCTCTCTTTAGATCCCAAGGTCAATCATTTAACACAAATAGTTTTCTTTAAACTATGTCAGCTGCGTTGTATTAAAAAGTATTAGTGCAGGCATGTACTGTATTTTGAGTCACTTGGATTACTGCAATGCTTTGTATGTTTTTCTTACGTTAAAACTTAATTTCAAACTACAATTGTTGCAAAATACAGCAGTCAAACCTATTCTGGGTCTGAAAATATCTGACAGCTCAACAGCTTCTTTAGCTGCTTTACATTGGCTTCCTATCCATTCTAGGGTTTTGTTTAAATTGACATGTTTAATTTTAAAAATGTTTGATGGCTCTGCTCCAGAATATTTTTTTAAATTAATTTCTTGTCCTCTTGCTCATGGAATGTTGAAAGCTAGGGATCCTTTTCACCTGTTACTCTGATTTAAACAGATTTTGGAAATGTCCTTTTGCTTTTAGGCACCACAGTTTTATGTAGATCTTCCAGTTATTTTTCTTTTATGAAACGTGTAACATAGTAGATGATGGCAGAGAAAGACCTGTACAGTCCATCCAGTCTGCCCAACAAGACAAACTCATATGTGCTACTTTATGTATATACCTGACCTTGATTTGTATCTGCCATTTTCAGGGCACAGACCGTAGAAGTCTGCCCAGCACTAGCCCTGCCTCCCAACCACTAGCCACACCTCCCACCATTGATGCTGCCACCCAATCTCCGCTAAGCTTATGAGGATCGATTCCTTCTGAACAGAATTCCTTTATGTTTATCCCACGCATTTTTAAATTCCGTTACCATTTTCATCTCCACCACCTCCCGCGGGAGGACATTCCAAGTATCCACCACACTCTCCATGAAAAAAATGTCCTCTAGTTCTACCGCCTTCCCATCTCTGGAAAAGGTTCGTTTGCGGATTAATACCTTTCAAATATTTGAATGTCTGTATCATATCACCCCTGTTTCTCCTTTTCTCCAGGGTATACATGTTCAGGTCAGCAAGTCTCTCCTCATATGTCTTGTAACGCAAATCCAATACCATTTTTGTAGCTTTTCTTTGCACCGCTTCAATTCTTTTTACATCCTTAGCAAGATACGGCCTCCAAAATTGAACACAATACTCCAGGTGGGGGCCTCACCAATGACTTGTACAGGGACATCAACACCTCCTTTCTTCTGTTGGTCACACCTCTCTCTATACAGCCTAGCAACCTTCTGACTATGGCCACCTCCTTGTCACACTGCTTCGTCGCCTTCAGATCCTCAGATACTATCACCCCAAGATCCCTCTCCCCATCTGTACATATCAGACTCTCTCTGCCTAACACATACGTCTCCCGTGGATTTCTACTCCCTAAGTGCATCACTTTCCATTTCTTTGCATTGAATTTTAATTGCCAAACCTTAGACCATTCTTCTAGCTTCTGCATATCCTTTTTCATGTTTTCCACTCCCTCCGGGGTGTCCACTCTGTTACAAATCTTGGTATCATCCGCAAAAAGGCAAACTTTACCTTCTAACCCTTCAGCAATGTCACTCACAAATATATTGAACAGAATAGGCCCCAGCACCGATCTCTGAGGCACTCCACTACTCTCCTTTCCCTCATCTGAGTGAATTCCATTAACCACCACCCTCTGGCATCTGTCCGTCAACCAGTTCGTAATCCAGTTCACCACATTGGGTCCTATCTTCAACCTGTCAAGTTTATTCAAGAGTCTCCTGTGGGGAACCATGTCAAAAGCTTTGCTGAAATCTAAGTAGATTACGTCTATAGCATGTTCTTGATTCAATTCTCCGGTCACCCAGTCAAAGAATTCAATGAGATTCATTTGGCACGATTTAGCTTTGGTAAAACCATGTTGTCTCAGATCTTGCAACTTATTGGATTCCAGGAAATTCGCTAACCTTTCCTTCAGCATCGCTTCCATTACTTTTCCAATAACCGCAGTGAGGCTTACCGGCTGTAGTTTCCAGCTTCTTCCCTATTGTAACCCGGGGTTTAAATTAAAAAAATAATAAATAATAGTTACCTGGGGGGGCTCCGGCGGTCCTGGAGGCTGCTGTCTGGGCCGGCCCATTGTGGGGTAGGGAGCAGCAGGCGGCGAGGTTTTTTTATTAAAGAAAAAAAAAAGGGAAGAATTCCCGGCGGTGTGGGGCCGTGGGGGACGCTGCTTGAGGCAGCATCGCTATTTTTCGGACGCCCGGGGACGGTTGGACACGTCCCCGGGTGCAGAAGGAAGAAGCTGGGTTTCTTCACCCCGTTTCGGGGCTGAATGGGGCCGATTTTGGCTTTGGCGCTAGGCGCCAAAGCGAAGAGGAGCGCCGAGAAGAGGAGAAAACGTGCGGGCGTGCTCCTGTAGGGGGCGCGCTACATGCCCGAATCGCGAACGCGCGTCTTCGCGGCTAGGCCGAAGCCGGGGCCTAAATTTTTGGCCGGGCTTCGGTTGTTTTTTTTGTTTTCGATCCGGTTTCGTGTGAGGATGTCCGGGACCGGAACCAGAGGAAGTCTACAGGTGTGGGGAAAATCGACAATCAGGTAAGGGGGTTTTTAACCCAAATTTTTAATTTATTTATTTTTAAATTGTACAAATGTAGTTTTTTATTTTTAAAAAATCAGGATTTTTTTTAATTTAAATTCTGTTTTCAGTTTTGGGGTCGGGGGATTTTTTGGGTGATTTAGTTTTTGAATTTTTATATTTTTAGGGGGTCTTTTGGGAAGGGTGCTATTTTATAGGGTTAGGAAAGAGTTAATTTTTTTATTTCGATGTGGTGTGTCCGGGAGGTGGTTTTAGAATTTTTGAGGGGGGTTTAAAAATTTTGGGGAATTTTTCCGGGATTTTAGGAGGTTTTTTTCCGGGCGGATATTAAATTTTGGGATTTTTAAATTTTAAAGATATAGGTTAATAGAGAATGGGAGGTTTTATTAGTATGGGAAATTTGGGGTAGTTTGATTAAAATTTTCAGGGGGTTTAAATTAATTGAAGTTTTTCCCATTGATCCCTATGGGAAATTGTTAATTAAAATGGGGCTTGAGTAGTGCTGCTCAACATTCCGCTGGTCAGCAGAAGGATACGGAATGTTGAGCAGGACTCAGGATTGGCTGGATGGGTTGCGGAATCCCAAGCCAAGGGTCCGTCTCCCAGGTAACGGGCAAGCTGGCAGTTGGCAGAGCATTTTCTGACTGGGGTGAGGAGAGGACGTGTTTTTGGTGGTGTGGCTGAGATAGAGGATTGGGAGAGTTGGTGGAGATTTAAAGTGGGTGAGGTTTGGAGTTGAGTGATAAGCAGAGTGTTGTGAGAGCGTTGGAGAAGGTGGTAGAGAGAGGAGGTGTTTTATGTGAGTTGGTGAGATTGGTGCTTTAAGAGTGATATTGGAGAATTGGAAGTGAGTGAGTTAAGTGTAAGAGAGTATAATTGGGTGATTGATTACGGTGGGAGAGTGTTTGGGAAAATTGGATGTAGTTTTTTTAATGAGTTTAATCTATAGTGAAAGTACATTTATGATTGATAGGTGGTGTATATATGTGAAAGCTCTATAGAATAGGGAATACAGTTTGAGTTTAGGAAAATTAGGTAAGGGTTGTTTGGTTATTTTCTTTTTATATAGTTAGTATGTCCAAATGTTATATGGTTAAAGTCATCTAGGGTGGGAATAAGGAATTTGTTAAGGAGTTAGGGTTTTTATTCCATTTTAGTTGTTAAGTGTTAGGTTTAGGTAAAGAAAAGACGTGCACAGAAAATCTGGAACTTCGGGTCCCAGCGCAAGACAGATATCCAGCATAGCAGCGGCGGCTGTGGTGAATATAACCAACAGACAAACAAACATACAACATTAGACTTACCTTGGGCTGCAGCTGTCACGTGACCTGAAAAATACAAAAATTGCACACAAAGTATCATTTTTTTTTAATACAGACCTTTTGAAACTTATTTAAACTTAAGGGTATAATTTTTGGGTGTTAGAGGGGAAAATACTTATCTGATGTTTATGCAGGGAGGTGCTCCGGAGTAGACCTAAAAGAAACAGAAACATTAAATGTACAATTGAAAATAGAATTGAATATTTGTTATTGGATTTTTAAAGAAAGAAAATAAATGTTATTTTATTGATAATAAAATTGTGATTTTGTTCTCTCAAATTCAGGAACAGTCCTTTAGTTTTTTTTCCCTGTACATCTCTTTGAGAGTGTACAGCGAGGTTAGTTTCTCTGGACCTCCCTGAGTTCTGGGGTGCAAGACTCTTACCTGCCACGACTACTAACAACAGGGTTTGAGTTGTTGCACTTACACAACAGAATTCTTGGGGGGGCCTCACACTATCACCACTTTTGTCCAGTTAATACATATTTGTTTAAGCGATTTATGTCTTAGTTTTTGTTTATGTTCATTTTTGTTCTTATTGAGGGGCATAATCGAACGATAACGCCTATCTCCATGGGCGTTTATCTCCGAGAACGGGTCCGTGAAGGGGCGGAGCCAACCGTATTTTCGAAAAAAATAGACACCCATATGTTATTCGCTACTTTGTGAGCTGGGCGTTTTTGTTATTCAGTGATAATGGAAAATGAAAGCGCCCAGCTCAAAAACGAATACATCCAAGGCATTTGTTCGTGGGAGGGGCCATGATTCGTAGTGCACTAGTCCCCCTCACATGCCAGAACACCAACCGGGCACCCTAGGGGGCACTTTTACAAAACAAAAAAAAAGGTAAAAGAGCTCCCAGGTGCATAGCACCCTTCCCTTGTGTGTTGAGCCTCCCAAATCCCCCTCAAAACCCACTGCCCACAAGTCTACACCATTACTATAGCCCTAAGGGGTGAAGGGGGGGGGGCACCTACATGTGGGTACAGTGGGTTTGGGGGGGTTGGACGACTAACGCATTAAGCAGCACAATTGTAACAGGTAGGGGGGGGATGGGCCTGGGTCCACCTGCCTGAAGTCCACTGCACCCCCTAATAAGTGCTCCAGTAACCTGCATACTGCTGCCAGGGAGGTGGGTATGACATTTGAGGGTGAAAAGAAAAAGTTGTGAAACATCATATTTTGTGCTGGGAGGGGGTTTGTGACCACTGGGGAAGTCAGGGGAGGTCATCCCCGATTCCCTCCAGTGGTCATCTGGTCATTTAGGGCACTTTTTGGGGCCTTATTCGTGGAAAAACAGGGTCCAGGAAAAGTGCCCTAAATTCTCGCTAAAATCGCATATTTTTCTTCCATTATCGGCGAAAGGGCGCCCATCTCTGTTCGCCCGATAACCACGCCCCAGTTCCGCCTTCGACACGCCTTCGACATGCCCCCGTCAACTTTGTCCGCATCCGCGACGGAGTGCAGTTGAAAGCGTCCCAAATTCGGCTTTTGATTATACCGCGTTATTCGTTTTTGTGAGATAAACGCCCATCTCCCGATTTAGGTCGGAACTTGGGCGTTTTTCTCATTCGATTATAAGCTGGCTAGTAACCCAAGGGGTTAAAATTTATAAATATGTTCTTACCTGCGGCGTTGGTGGAGGATGAAGAGGCAGGGCAGACTGTTTGAAGGGGACTGCGGGACGCGCGTGCCAGGTTTAAAGGGAGAAGTTTCAGGCTATAAGAGCCTTAAGGTATAAAGATTTACATTAATTCAACATGCTGCCTGTATATATATATATTTAAAAAGTGTGTATTTTGGTTTTAAAACGCTGTGGTTGTGTGCTGTGGGGATTTAGAATGTGAAGGCTCATGGCAAGTGCTCGAGCCTGGGACAGTGATGTCAGTAGGTTCTAAAAGTTACGGTTGGCAAGGTTGCCAATTGGGCGGTTTTCCTGCCCAATTGGGCAGTTTTCCACGACCCGCTGTGGGAAATTTTTGCCCGCTGCGGGTCGCGGTTTATTGGGCTGGTTTTTGGGGTTTTTTCGGTGGTTTTTGTGCGGTTTTTTTTGGGCCGCTGGGGGCGGGGCTAGTGATGTTTTGGGCGGGGTTAGTGACTTTTGGGCGGGGCCGATGACAGAAGAGGCGGGGTCGATGACGGCAGAGGCAGAGTCTATGTCGGCAGGGGCGGGGTTGATGACGGCGGGGGTGGGGGTGTGAACTTTTTGGGTGGGTTTCGGGGCGGAGTACCTGGCAACACTGGCGGTTGGTATTTGGGAGGTGAGTGTTAAGCTGAGCAGACGTGTGTTTAAGGTCTGAGAGCAGCTGTGGGGAAAATAAGTTCATTTTCAGACATATTGAGTGTTCATTAAGGGTACTGGTGTTAGAGAAAAGTGTGATTGATGTTAGCTGTACTATTTTAAAAGCCTTCCACGTCTGTACAGGTTGACTGAGAGCTGTGGCTCAGGGCTGGTAACTAAGTAGCACAGCTCTGGTATGTATTACAATTCTGTAATTGGCTTAAAGTTTTAGGGATTAAGCTAAATTACGCTACAAACTGAGAGGGCATATTTTTGGTTAATGTGCCTGAAGAAATTCTAAAAGTATTACTATTGAGCCTGATTAGCTTTGTGAGGTGATTTTAAAAGAAAATACCTCTCTGAAGGCTGTGTATGTGGTTGTCCCTATTAATTGCAGGGATTTAGAATTCTAATTTTGGGAAATAAAAGAAATTATTTATGTCATATTTTCTAACGAAATATTTTGTGGGAGGGATAGCATAGGGAGTAATAATTATCTGTTTTTTTTATTGGGATGAGCTAGAGAGGGAAGTAATGAACTCTGGTACATTAAATTTTTAAGGTTACAGTATTAGGTAGATTTTAGGGTCTTCCTTCCCTTTCTGTTATTAAAGTTCAGTGTAGTAGGTTCCTGATCGGGGGGTTCCAGTGATCTTCAAGCAAGAATATGGTACACTGCGTTGAAAGAGAAAAAGAAGAAAGAGTCAAGAAAGTTAGAAAATAAAGTATCCTTTAACGCCATCTATAAGCTGGGGATAAACTACAAAAGGACATTAGTTGTAGAAGTGTAGAATCATATACATTTTATACTTACCTTGCGTTATGAGAAGTAGAACCTGAAAGAGAGAAAAAAAAAACAAAGAATCAATTCTTGACAGCTGACATATCCTGAATGGTTACTTTTTGTTATTGCATGCATGTTTAAGGTATAAATGGAAGAAATACTTATCTGATGTTAGTGGTATACTTTAGCCGGGTGAGTGAACCTATGGGAAAAAACAAAGAAACAAATGTCAATAGTTACTGTTGTTAAAACTTGTAAAAGTCAATAAGCAATCGAAACAAAGTTGCTCTAGAAAATTTAAACATAGAAGTTTAAGTGTTACGATTTTGTTGTGTAAAGAACAATTTGTGAATTTATTACCATCCGCTAGTGAGTGAGTTATAAATACTGAATTGCTGAGTTTAAAACAAATGTTTTAAATAAAGTAACTTTTAATCAATTCTACTTACCACTAGTTTTTTTGTACCTCCTCTCCGCTCCTGGTGTGTTTGTGCCACCCGGTCCAGACTACATTGGAAACCTGAATCTGAACACATTTGGTAAACCAGGAGTGGGGGAGGGGTTACATTATCTTGTTTATAGATTTTAGAAATGCTCATGCCCCGCCTATGGCCACACCCCCTTTTTAACTATACAGCTTACAATTTAGGCTCACTACGTTACAAAATACACTTAGCAAGTTGTGCACATAAATCTTAATGCCAATTACTGCTGATAATTGCTTGTTAACATCCAATTAACAGTGTTGATTGGCTAGGTAATCAATTAAGTTATGCGCATTGATGTATAATACTCATTGATTTTCATGCGGAAATGGAGGTGCCATATATAAAATCCCAGGGATAAGGATTAACACATAAGGACTTGCTTATCCGCATCTAATCTAGCATGAATCATTTTCATCTATGTTTTTGTCTCCACATGCATCTTTCTTTAAATTAGTCCCCTTATTCTATAACTCCTGTTACACTCTCTTATCTGTCTATATACTCCACTTTTGCTTACACCCTGTGCTGTCTATTAAGATGCTTTATTGTGTATTGTGTCAATCATCACCGTGCTAATTGTGCGCAACTCAACTGTGTATTCAAAAATTTTCAAACTGTCAGAAAACTATCATTACTTATCTTATTGAGTTCTCTTGGGTCCTGATATAGACCATGTTTTGCAGCATGCTGTTTCTAGGAACCCATAATTAATTTCACTGTGCCAGCCCATAGGACAGCAAAACATTGAAATTATTAGTTAATGTCTTACTGCTATGCTTCAAATAGTCTGCAAATACAACACTTATCTACATATTCAGGCAGGAGAAAGGAGACTGTACCTCATGGAACATTCTTTAACATTTGAGAGACACCAGTAAACCAGAAATGAACACTCCCCATTTAAATAATGGGAGAGGGGTGGGGCGGTGCCATGACCAACATAGGCAATACATTAGAAACAAGGTCCAGTGAATCTTTTCAAAAACGCCCACCATTCCACTTCACGGTTAAGGCCCATAGGTTCTGTAGCATCCCACTTGTAAATCCACTTTTGATCTTGTCTCCAAAGATATCACACAAGATTTCCTCCTCTCAAAAACATAGGGGCTCCTAATGCCACAAATTTTTAATTTTCTAATTGATGACTCTGTGTGGTCCAATGGTGGACCAAAGGAGCTTCCATAACCCTATTACATATATACTACTACTACTTAACATTTCTAGAGCGCTACTATGGCTCAAGTATTCAAAGATCCGTACTCGGATCATTCTGATGGTGTGACCAATATGTATCTTGAGGCAGGGACACTTGATCATATATATCACTCTCTCCATGGAGTAATCTGTCTTCTATTTCAGTTGAAAACACTTCCCTGACCTTGAATGTTGCACTATGGATAAGTTTTTGACACTTATCCATGCCCTCATGGAGACACTATCCAGGCAGATGGTGATGTATTTTAAATATCTCCCTACAGGAGGACCAAATGCTCAGATTCCTCTGTGGAGAAATTGGATTTTCTCCTGAAAGACATCTCTGGGCAGACTGAGGAATACCCTTCCATGTGCAGCACTAGATGTATGGTCGTTTTGCTCGTGAAGGGGATGTCTTGACGTCAGTAGAGAATGGGTCCACTTCTGCATTTGGATGTTTCGAAAATACGGTCAGGGATGCCCAAATCCTGAAATTTGGTCGTCCTTACAGATGGTCGTCCCTAGACTTGGTCGTTTCTGATTTTCGGCGATAATGGAAACCAAGGACGTCCATCTCAGAAACGACCAAATGCAAACCATTTGGTCATGGGAGGAGCCAGCATTTGTAGTGCACTGGTCCCCCTGACATGCCAGTACACCAACCGGGGACCCTAGGGGGCACTGCAGTGGACTTCATAAATTGCTCCCAGGTACATAGCCCCCTTACCTTGTGTGCTGAGCCCCCCAACACCCCCAAAACCCACTACCCACAACTGTACACCACTACAATAGCCCTTACAGGTGAAGGGGGAACCTAGATGTGTGTACAGTGGGTTTGTGGTAGGTTTTGGAGGGCTCGCTGTTTCCTCCACAAATGTAACAGGTATGGGGGGATGGGCCTGGGTCTGCCTGCCTGAAGTGCACTGCACCCACTAAAACTGCTCCAGGTACCTGCATACTGCTGTGATGGACCTGAGTATGACATCTGAGGCTGGCATAGAGGCTGGCAATCAATATTTTTAAAGATGTTTTTTGAGGGTGGGAGGGGGTTAATGGCCATCCCTGCGACGGAGTGCAGTTCGGGACGTCCAAAATCGGCTTTCAATTATATCGATTTGGACGACCCTGTGAGAAGGACGCCCATCTTCCGATTTATGTCGAAAGATGGGCGTCCTTCTCTTTCGAAAATGAGCCCAAAAGTTAACCAAACAAGTTTGTCCATATAAATTTATTTAGATATTCACTTCTAAAAAAGATCAGGCTGAAAATCCAATCTAGAGTTAACAGGACAAAGTTGATTAATTACATTTTTTTTGTCTATTAGATTGTAAGCTCTTGGAGCAGGGACTGTCTTTCTTCTATGTTTGTGCAGCGCTGCGTACGCCTTGTAGCGCTATAGAAATGCTAAATAGTAGTAGTAGTAGGTCTGCTATTTGCCTGAGCACAGTTACCTGGGTAACTTTATATCAGTAAGCTCTGAACATCAGCTGCAAAGGTAGCTTGACAAATCCTTTGAAGATCAATCCCCAGTTGCTTTTTGATTAGTATTCTCAATGCTTTGACTATAGTCCATGGCTCCCTGGCAGTTAATGCTATTTTAGCTGAAAATAAATCTTCAGTTATTTCTTTTCTAAGGCAATGGTATTTTCCTTCAGTCCTTGAGAGCCACAAACAAGTCGGGTGTTCAGGATGCATGAGAGAGATTTTCATACAATGGGGATAATATGCATGCAAATCTATGTTATGTATATTCATTAGGGATAGCCTAAATACCCAAAGTGTATGCAGCAACCCTCAAAGATCGTTACTGAATACCACTGGAATAAAGGGATATTGGTAATGTTTGAGCGCAGTAAGAATTTCCACCTTTCTTCCTCTGGGGTATAGGTGCTCCCTTCTCTCGCTGGGCATCCAGTTTTGAGACCATTATGTCATATTAGTAAGGAAAATAAGGAAAACGTGTTTGTAAATCAAATGTTTAAACCTTTCTTTATACAATATGTAGCAAATGAAAATGGTTACCTCAACCATCAAATCTGCTGACAAAGAGGGAGTGGCTTTGTAGATAACCAATAGCAAACAGAAGAATCTCCTCCTATTCATTTGTTAGCAGAATGTATGGCAAAACAGTGAGATAACTATTCACGCTCCATAGTATAGCAGTGTGGCTACCCTGTTGGTCTACTTGAACATTGGAATAAAGTCAACAAATAGACTGCTAGGGAAATGCATGCATTTTTAAAATGAAAGATAAGCCTAGACAAACTAGGCCATTTTTGATTTGTATATTTTTAAATGAACTGAATCACCTTGACCCTGGAATGACTCTAACCTTCAGTCATGCTACTTATTTTCAGTAAATAGAATCACCTAATTGACGCTGCAGTAGAGCAGTTTAAATGATAAACACAGTTAGTGAATGCACTTGTTAAAAAAAATTTAAAGGACCTTTATAAAATAATGGGAGAAATGGTCTGGAATAAACTCTTCAGTGTTTTCTCAAATATAAAGTATAATCCTAGGAACCAAAACAACAAGTGACCTTTCATTAAACTTCTCAAAATAAATTAATAAATATAAAAACAGAACGTAGCTTCAACGTAGAACAAATTTCATCTATTATAAAATATAATAAACTTTTTCCAGTCTTTATGAAACATGAACAATATTCATATCATCAACACCATCTACCAGATTAAAATGTCTAAGATCACTCTGCAAATCTCACACTGGGGTTATGGACATGTTTTGGGCATAATAGCCCTGCTTCAAGGAATCTTCAAATTGCGCTGCCTTCAAGGGACACTGAACAAAGCGTAGGTTCTCTGAAAAAAACTAAAATGGCATCAGATCAGTGTATATAACCAGAGAAGGCCAATCAGAGCTTAGCTAGTGAATTAAATCCAGACAGGTCAATATTCTGCTGCCGGCGGCAGGTGTTTTTTAAATGCTGACCGTCACCGGCTAAATTAACCCTGGATATTCAGTGCCAGACCATGTCTGGGAACTGTCACTGAATATCAAGGCCTAATTCACAGTGCCCTGGCCACTGGAGCATATGCAGTTCTCAGCTAAATATTGACCAGGACTCGCATAAGAAATTTTTGCCCAGATCCCAATGTTCCATCTTCACTCCACTCCCACCTCCCTGAATGAAAAGAATCCACCCCCATCCCAATCCCCCCTTACGTTCACTCCCCAAAGATACAGAATGTAGGCCCAGCCCCCCAGCCCCCGGGCCAACCTTGAAGAATCCTGGGTGGTCCAGTGGTATATGGGCAGGAGCGATGCCCACTTGCTCCTGTCCATGTCTGAGGCTGCTGCAAAACTGGCTGCCACAATCTATAGCAGTAGTCTCACAGTTCTTCAAGTACTGCGGTACCTGAAATAATTGAAGTACTCAAGGTACTTGAAGTATTGCGAAGCTGTTGCTAGAGACATAGTAGTAGTAGAGCACCATGAACCTCTCTGGCAGGCTGTATGAGATACAATTGTTGCTTTCAAAGATAATAGGCAGTAAGATAAAAGCTCTCAAATATTTCTAATTCTACTACAGGCAATTCGATGAATCTGAAGAATGGAGAGAGAGAGAGAGAGAGAGAGAGAGAGAGTACAGCACTATTTCTGTGTAACTGGTAGAAAAAAGTGAGTTTTAAAAATCTCTTAAGCTTTGTGCCTCTGGAGCCAGCAAGATGGACTTCATAGTCAGAGAGAAATAGCAGACAGAGAACTCAGAGAGAGAGACAGGTAGCACTGTATTTGTTTCGGTGGCAAAGAAAAAGTACAATTATACCTTATATGAGAATTGCCATTCTTTAAATCCTGACAGACCAATTCAGACCCATGGGATATGTCAAACTGGCCAGCAGGTGGCCATAGAGCTGGTATAAGTGCTCACACCTAATGCAAGAGGTGCTCTGCCCAGACTCTGCTTATCTGTATGCCCATTTGTCAAATATATTACTACTACTACTAATCATTTCTAAAGTGCTAATAGCCGTACGCAGCGCTGTACACTTGAACATGAAGAGACAGTCCCTGCTTGACAGAGCTTACAATCTAATTAGGACATACAAACAAGACAAACACAGCAGCCAGACTCATTTTTGGCAAATCACAATTTGAAAGTGCAACACCACTTCGTGAAAAACTTCACTGGCTCCCCATCAAGGAACGCATAAACTTCAAAGCCCACACAATGATCCACAAGATCCTCCATGGTGAATCTCCAAGCTACATTACCAACTTGATCGATCTTCCAGCCAGGAATGGGTCCAAATCTTCTCAAACATATGTCAATCTTCATCTTCCCAATTGTAAAGGCCTCAAATACAAAACCTACTACGCATCCAACTTCTCCGTTATAGGCAGCCAACTCTGGAACGAAATACCTCAACACATCCGAACAACCAAGGAACACCTACCCTTCCGAAAGCTGCTGAAAACTTACCTCTTCAAACAAGCCTACCCAAACAACCCAACTTAATTCTCGAACCTATAATCCACACCACTAGCACTACCCATACTCCAAACCTCTCCCCCACGTCTCTTCCTATTGTCCTACTCTATATAACTGGGTTATCTCTGTGATACTTTGTACCATACTTTGTGTTATCTCTGTGACACTTTGCACCATACCTTGTAAGCCGCACTGAACCTGCTATTGAGCGGGAAAGAGCGGGGTATAAATGCTATAAATAAATAAAATAAGGGAATATTAAAGTGAGGATGATAAAATAAGGGTTCTGGACAAGTGAATAAGGGTTAGGAGTTAAAAGCAGCATCAAAAAGGTGGGCAGCAGATAGATCGAGAAGGATAAGGATAGAATAGAGACCTTTGGATCTGGCCAGGAACAGATCATTGGAGACTTTAGCAAGCACTGTTTCAGTTGAATGAAGGGGGAGAAAGCCAGATTGAAGTGGATCAAGAATAGCTTGAGATGAAAGAAAGTCAAGGCAATGGCGGTGAACAGCATGTTCAAGTATCTTGGATAGGAAAGGGAGGAGGGAGATGGAGCGATAGTTGGAAGGACAGGTAGGGTCCAATGAAGGTTTTTTAAGGAGTGGTGTGACTACGGCATGTTTGAAGGCATCAGGAACAGTCGCAGTGGAGAGTGAAAGATTGAGGATATGACAGATAAAAGAGATGACAGTAGGAGAGATAGTGTTAAGTAGATGGGTGGGAACAGGATCAGAGGAACAGGTAGTTAGTTTTGAGGAGGAAATAAGATGTGTAGTAGGTAAATATATGCTATGTAAGATATATGTGTATTTACAAAATAGTGCTTAGGTGGGATTTTGGCATACAGATGCCAATATTCTAAACATCAGTATTATATTTAAGCAATTGCCACCAATAAAATTCAGATAGTCAGGGTCACTACAGATGTGCCCTATTTACATAGTAACATAGTAGATGACGGCAGAAAAAGACCTGCACGATCCATCCAGTCTGCCCAAGAAGATTAATTCATATGTGCTACTTTTTTTATTTGTACTGTCCTCTTCAGGGCACAGACCGTATAAGTCTGGCCAGCCCTATCCCCGCCTCCCACCACCAACCCCGCCTCCCACCACCAGCTCTGGCACAGACTGTATAAGTCTGCCCAGCATTATCCTTGCCTCCCAACTACCAGTCCCGCCTCCCACCACCAGCTCTGGCACAGACCGTATAAGTCTGCCCAGCACTATCCCCTGCCGCCCAACCACCAGCCCCGGCACAGACCATATAAGTCTGCCCAGCACTAGTCCCGCCTCCCAACCACCAGCCCCGGCACAGACCATATAAGTCTGCCCAGCACTAGTCCCACCTCCCAACCACCAGCCCCGGCACAGACCATATAAGTCTGCCCAGCACTAGCCCCACCTCCCAACCACCAGCTCTGCCACCCATTCTAGGCTAAGCTCCTGAGGATCCCTTCCTTCTGCACAAGATTCCTTTATGTTTATCCCACGCATGTTTTTTTTTTTTTTTGCATCATCAGAATACTTTTCTTGGTTCCTTCAGTTTTCCTTGATGGCAGCTCCTACCTACAGTGAGAAATGGTGATACTGAAATGGCAACTTCTCTCACTACCCATAACCCCAGTATTCTATAACATTGCACCTAAATATTTGGAATGCCTCTGACCCACCCATGCCCCTCTCATGGCCATACCCCCTTTTGGATTGCTCGTGAGACATTTTGGGCACACAGCATTATAGAATAGCTCATAGGTAGATGTATGCACAAATCCAAATTACAGCCAATTACGTGCAAAACAACTCCAATTAATATCGATAAACTGATTGTGAGCAGCAAACTGACTAATTTGTTTGCATGTGCATCTGGGCTCTGTGCCCAATTTAGGTGACCTATACGCAATCTGGGGAGGATGGGAAGGCAGTCTTGGAAAATCAGGCGTTAAAAGATCTGCAGTAGACCTTGGTCTACGGTAGGTATTAAGAGAAAGATCTCAGCAGCTGTCTCCTAAATTCTAAGAAAGTTTGTAAGAGACTGCATTACGGGTCTCACAGCGATACATACACAGAGGAAGCTCAAGTTATACTAAAGAGCATCAACAGCCCTGTTTACTAAGCCGCGCTACCATTTTTAGCTCATGCTAAAATTAGCATATGTTCCTATGGGTGATTTAGCATTTAGTGTGTGCTAATCATTAGTGCACGCTAAATACTAGAGTTGCCCATATGTTCTTATGGGCATTTTAGTGTTTAGCATGTGCTAAAAACGCTAAAGCACCCTTAGCGCTGCTTAGTAAACAGGGCCCTACGAGCAGGGCCACAGAGAGGGGGGGCAGGGGGGACAAAATTCCCTGGGCTCGGGCCTCCAAGGGGGGCCCGGCACTGGGTCAGGCCACCGGCGCTGCAGTTCCCGGTCTCACCTGCCTGCCTCCTCGTCTCCGGGCCCCTTGCATTCGAAGCGGCAGTCACAGATCGCCTCTCTCCCGGTCTTCCCTCCCTGTGTCCCGTCCTCGCGGAAACCGGAAGTTACATCAGACAAGGGTGGGACACAGGGAGGGAAGGCCAGAAAAGAGGCGATCTGCGACTGCCGCCTTGAATGCAGGGGGCCCGAAGCCATGGAGGCAGGCAGGTGAGACCGCGGACTGCAGCGGAGGGGGGAGCGACAGGGGGCGGCAGCGATGGGGGGGCGGAGGACGGGGCGACCTTGCCCCGGGCCCGGTCGAGTCTCTCGGCGGCCCTGCCTATGAGTGCTGAAGTATAAAAGCAAATAGCTAGAGTCAGTTTCCCAACGAGCAAAAAGAATATTTGAGAGTCCAGCAGCTCATGGGGGCAAAGAAGCAAACAAATTTAAAAAGCAAGAGAAAAAACATCTTTAAAGAATTAGACCAGCAAACAATGAAAATCAACTTGGCTAAAGCACTCAGGATTCTATACCCCCTGAGGGGGCTGTTATATATCAAACAGAGGATATGAAATGTAGATTTTTGGCTAGAGGCTATCCATCAAGAGTAATAAAAAGAGCTTATAAAAGAGTTTTTAGATGCAGAGCGGACATTATTTTCGTCTCCTAGACTGAGAGAACAAGATACTGCAACAATATGTCTTTTGCCTTATTCCCATAAGGCATTTGCTATAAAACATATTATCAAGGAACACTGACTTATTTTGCAACTTTTTTTTTCAGTTTCTTCCATATTTTGAGTTTACAAGAAACAGAAACCTTAAAGATTATCTGACTATATCATGGTTTTGAACTTATGCAGTTTGGGAGAGAAACAAAGGAGGAAGACACTGCTGATATAAAAATACATCTTGTGTTGGAAAGTGGAGGCATAGCCTAGTAGTGGTTAATGCAGTGGCCTGAGAACCAGGGGAACTGGGTACAAATCCCAATATCACTCTCTATGACCCTGGGCAAGTCACTTAACCCCCCACTGCCCCAGATACAAACTGGGGCAGTCCCCTGTTTACTAAGCCGCGCTAGCAGCTGCCGTGTGCTAATGCCGACACAGCCCATTCACTTTGAATCAGAAGTGTTGGATTGCTAAACAGGCGGGTAAGTACCTGTATATAATATGCAAACTGCTTTGATTGTAACCACAGAAAGGTGGTGTAATCACCCATTATATTGGGGGTCACTAAGTGATGGTAACTCCTCTCCAGAGTCACTGAGGGGAGGGAAATTGGTTGGTAATGGAGGTATGAGAAGCTCGGCCCCAAGGGGGGTATTTGTGGGAAAGTGCTGAAGGAAATGTTCCTGATTGTTGAATGACAGTAGGGGAGGACTTTGAAGTTAATAAATAATGTTGTTAGGGAGTGCATGAGGTCTTTGGTTGCCTCTACCCCATACCAGGACCCTTGAAGAGAGGGGGAGTCCTAGATGGTTTCAAGAAGCAAATGCTGATCAAAGAAGAGGTTTCTGTCAGTCAAAGCAGTAACTGTGAAGAGGTGGAGTGCTCCAGGTGGGAAATAGGGGATCCCAGCCTGGGAGCAGGCGCAGGACACAGAGTCTGTTGGAGCTCAAGGTAGTAGCTCAGAGAGGTACACCTTGGGGGAACAAGTGGGCGGACGAGGGAGTCTGGTCCAGGGAGAGGATCACTTGTTGCACCAGCCTTATATTGTTCCACCCAGAAGGGATGAGTAAATGACAGGAGGAGTTGTAAATATGTACATACTGTAGGCTTTACAAACTGAACTAGAGGATTTACACCATATCCCTGAATTTGACTCTAGACTTATTGTTACAAGATATCAAGTTTGGATTACAAATTAACTGGTTTTGTCCTGAAAGGATTTGGATTGCCTTTAGCAGAAGTTCAGTAAAGTTCCTGCTTGTTGCATAAAATCCTGGACTGGAGTCTTTTCATTACGTGAGTGAGAATGATTGGCTCTTTACCAAAAATAAAGCAGAGTAACAGAGACTAGCTCAAACTCTACAGCCTTCCGGATTTTATCCAGCCCCCGCTTATACCTAGCTCAGTACATAGAGTAAGAAAGCAAAGAGAATGAAACTGTTTTTGTTTTGTGCCTGACCCTAGAGCTAGTTGGTGCTCAGGACTCTGGTGGCAGAGTGTGAGACCTGGGTTACAGAAACTGGCAATCCTAACGTGAGACGATAGAGTTTGAGGAATAAAGACTATCTGAGCAAGATAGAAGACGTAAGAAGCAGGAGGGCAAGAGGGTAGGTAGAGCCAGGCATTATCAGAAGAGCAGCTGAAAGAAGGTGCTGGTGGTTTTTAGCATATTGTAAAGCACAAATGAAGCGGGGAATAGGCTGGGTTACTTCAGATACCACAAGTAGATCAAAATCTCACACAGGAATAGCTGAGATGTGAACATAAACCTGAAGATGAAAGACTGATATATACAGTACAGGATACTCAAGACTATGGACAAGATAATTCACAGGTACCATTAAAAAATATAGATAGATAGATAGATAGATAGATAGATAGATAGATAGATAGATAGATAGATAGATAGATAGATAGATAGATAACTGCACTTGAAACACTTTAACAACTCATCATTGACTGTGTTGTGCTGAAGTGAGAAGGCACAACAAATATAATACATCTCATACACTGGAATTGTGTAAACACTAACACTGGGATCATGACACTGACAGAATTGTGGATTGTGAAGCAGCTGTGATCACCTGAGATATTCCCAGGAAACAAAAGCTTGATGCAAGAAACCAAACAGTGTGGTTAAAGAAAAAAAGCACAAGAACATCATTACTAACATAAACCCTGGTAGCAAGCAAATATTCTGTATTATGTACGGTGAAAGTGAAGATTCTCAAGTACCAAACAATACAATTAGTTACCAAGAAAATGTGGCGGAAAGATACAGACATTTTTCCAGTTGTTGTGGATGCGACTGATTTTGTAAATTCCCACACACCTTAATATGTTGTCTGTAATAAGTACACCTTGAGGACAATTCTATATCAGTGTATGCATTTTTAGGCTTCATAAGAACATAAGAGTAGTCATACTGGGTCAGCAGACCAATGGTCCATCTAGCCCAGCATCCTGTTTCCAACAGTGGTCAAGCCAGGTCACAAGTACCTGGCAGAAACCCAAATAGTGGCAACATTCCAAGCTACAAATCCCAGGGCAAGCAGTTGTCTCAATAGCAGACTGTGGACTTTTCCTCCAGGAACTTGTCCAAATCTTTTTAAAATCCAGATATGCTAACCGCTGTTACCACATTCTCCAGCAACGAGTTCCAGAGCTTAACTATTCATTGTGTGAAAAGGCCTAGTAAGAGAATGGTAGGATTTAACTGCACAAAAAATGCTTAATTTTAAGTATCCAGGATATTATTTCAGACCACTTATTGGTATTACTGAACACGACCACCAGCCATGAAAAAAAGGATTGGTTTCCAGTTAATCTTCTATGTAAATAATTCTCACCTGGAACATTCTGAAGCTCATCCTGTGGGAGGAAAACACTGAAGCCCTGCAGTGTTGATAGGCTAGGCTATCAGCAACACTCACTCTCACTCATGCACCACTCACTGTCAGTCATAGACCTGCCCTCAGCCACGCCCCATCCACACATAATTCGCAACCCCAACGTTCTAAATGAAGCCACCACCGGAAGTTGAGGCGTCGAGATATCCCCTTTGCCCATGAGTGTTTGCCCCGCCCTCGCGTCACTACGTGATGACGACGAGGGCGGAGCACTGACACTCAACGAAACGCCAACCTCCAACGTTCGATTGTGCCTGGGACCGCACGCAGAGGAACTTGAACACAAAATCATTGAAGAAGCAACGCCGCGAAGGCCAGCACAGGACTTTGGCTGACGGGGGTTGGGGTCCCCCGTCAGCACAGGTACTGGACGGCGGCGGGGGATGGTTTTCGCCGTGAAGGGGGGTCGACTGGGTCGCGGAAGGGGGGGAAACGGAGGGACAGCAGAGTCTGGAACAGCGAGGGAGGGTGGGGGATGGCCTTGCTAGCTACTACTACTACTACTTAACATTTCTAAAGCGCTACTAGGGTTACGCAGCACTGTACAATTTAACATGGAAGGACAGTCACTGCTCAAGGAGCTTACAATCTAAAAGACAGGTGTACAATCTAGAGACAAGTGTACAATCTAAAAGACAAGTGTAGAGTCAATCTGATAGGGCATACTATATTTCTCAAAAGGTTAGGTGCCGAAGGCAGCATTGAAGAGGTGAGTTTTAAGCAGAGATTTGAAGATGGGTAGGGAGGGGGCTTGGCGTAGGGGTTGAGGAAGATTGTTCCAGGCATAGGGTGAGGCAAGGCAGAATGAGCAGAGCCTGGAGTTGGCAGTGGTGGAGAAGGGTACTGAAAGGAGGGATTTGTCCTGAGAGCGGAGGTTACGGGCGGGAACATAGGGGGAGATGAGGGTAGAGAGGTAGTGAGGAGCCGCAGACCGGGTGCATTTGTAGGTAAGGAGGAGAAGCTTGAATTGTATGCGGTATCTGATCGGAAGCCAGTGGAGTGACTTGAGGAGAGGGGGTGATATGAGTATATCGGTTCTGGTAGAATATAAGATGTGCGGCAGCGTTCTGAACGGATTGAAGGGGGGATAGATGGCTAAGTGGGAGGCCGGTGAGGAGTAAGTTGCAGTAGGGTGGGGGATGGCCTTGCTAGCACCCATTTCCTTCCCTTTTGAAACGGGCATTTTTTACTAGTTTTAAATAATTGTCAAAGTGTAATACAGGTACCAGATGCAATTGCTCCTGGTTTAATACAAGCTTCGGGTAAAATATTTTGTAGCCATTCTCCACGGCATTAATACTTAATGATTAAGCTTGTTTGATTCTGCCAGATGAATCTGACCCGTGGTCTTCTGATAGAAGATACATTAACCGATTAGACTTAAGCCTATTTATAACTTGTACTGGATAATCTTAAAAATCAAACCCCATTTTTTAGGAGATGAAAATATGTTTTCAAAAAGAGCATATTCTGTGTGACACCTAGATTTCGTAAGGATACTTGGTAACAAAAATGGATGGCAAAGAACTTAATTTGGAACACATTTGCAAAGCAACTGTTCTTTTTTTTTTTTTTTTTTTTTTAATTGGAATTTGCAGATGTTCTGTTTGCCTGGGAAGCACTAGAAAGTATGGGAGTAGTTTGATAAATCTCATTTCCCTTGAGCACCAGGTGCTGGAGATTTTCCATGCCTGCGTGGTTTCTCTGTGCTAGAGAAATGGTGACTATATCAGTTCTGGGACACAGAGATGGGAGGCAGAGCATGAGAAAGCACCTCAAATGCTTCCTGTATAAGCTCACAGTGCGGCTGTCTTTGCAGTTCTTCCAGGACAGGGTAAAGAAGAGTGCAGCAATCCCATAAATCAAGATCACAAGAAAGAAAATGTACGAATCAGAAAAGAATCATCTTGGAAATTAGAAGTGCAATGACATAAAGGTGAAATTAATCTCTGGCTCCCAAATTCAAAGCTTTTCATTAAATTATTCATTTAAATTGACAAATTTAGTTCAAAACTGGAAGGCATATAGCATTTAATACCAGTATCAATTAGGTAGAAAATGAGATTATGCAGCTGTTAACGTTGACAGCAGATATTAATGAGAAGCAGATTAGGTGCACATTATAGCAGACTAGCCGTTAAACCCATTAAAACGGGCGAGCTTTTTGTTTTTAAAAATGTAATGAAAGAGTGAAAGGAAGAAATGAAAGTTGAGGGGCGAGTTGTTTGTTGTTGTAAATTTAATAATTCTCACCTCCATCCATCCATGTCCAGCAACCCTGCTCTCTCCCATGCCCTCCCCCCCATGTTCAGCAACCCTCCTCTCTCCCCTGCCCTCCCCCATGTCCAGCAACCCTCCTCTTTCCCTTGGCCTCCCCAGTCCACCAACCCTGCTCTCTCCCCTGCCCTCCCCCCATATCCAGCAACACTCCTCTCTCCCCTG
Organism: Microcaecilia unicolor; assembly: GCF_901765095.1. Classification (NCBI taxonomy): domain Eukaryota; kingdom Metazoa; phylum Chordata; class Amphibia; order Gymnophiona; family Siphonopidae; genus Microcaecilia; species Microcaecilia unicolor. The sequence continues at coordinate 198,507,405 of NC_044032.1, forward strand.
CCCTCCCCCCATGTCCAGCACCCCTCCTCTTTTCCTTGGCCTCCCCCATCCACCAACCCTGCTCTCTTCCCTGCCCTCCCCCCATGTCCAGCTACCTTCCTCGCCACCGCTCCCTCCCCCCTCTGTGCCGGGCCCCCTGCACTGACATGACAGCGCCTCTCACCTCCGTGTGAAAGCGCTGCAAGCAACAGAAGATCGATCTTCTGCTGCCTGCAGCGCTTTCACACAGAGGTGAGAGACGCTGCCATGTCAGTGCAGGGGGCCCGGCATGGAGGGGGGCGGGACCAGCGGCGGCAATGTCAGGGAGGGGGTGGAGGTTGGTGCGCCGGCAACCTCGGGACGCCGGGCTCTCAAAGGCGGTTCCCACGGTGGACTCTGCAGCCATCTGGTTCTCAGAGAGGGGGGCTGCTGCTCCTCTTTCTGCTGTCTCCCTCCCCTTAGCAACGCACATAGCCTCCGTCAGTGGAAGGGGTGGGACAGCGATGCCGGCAATGGATCACTGTGACCTGCTGCGCATGCACGGAACGTTGATGACAGCTGCTCTCTACGGCGCATTTGCGGGTGAGTCGGTCACAGCTCATTTATATAGTAGGACTAGCCGTTAAGCCCGTAAAAACGGGCGGGTATTGGAATGTTTTTTTCCCCAAGGCCCCCCTCCCGTTGCAGCTGCAAAGCCCCTGCCATCCTCCTTCCCTGCCAGCTCCAAGGCCCCCTCTGTCCCTCCCTCCCAGCTCCAAGGCTCCAGTCCTCCCCCCTTCCCAGCTGCAAGGCCCCCTGCCCTCCCTCCCAGTTCCAAGGCCCTCCCCCCCAGCTCCCAAGGCCCCCTTCCCTCCCTCCCAGTTCCAAGGCCCCCTGCTCTCCCTCACAACTGTAAGGGGCCCCATTCCCTCACAACTGTAAGGGCCCCCCTGCCCTCCCTCCCAGCTCCAAGGCTCCAGTCCTCCCCCCTTCCCAACTGCAAGGCCCCCTGCCTGCCCGCCCTCCCTCCCTCCCAGTTCCAAGGCCCCAGGCCCTCCCCCCAGCTCCCAAGGCCCCCTGCCCTCCCTCCCTCCCAGTTCCAAGGCCCCAGGCCCTCCCCCCCCAGCTCCCAAGGCCCCCTTCCCTCCCGCCCTCCCAGTTCCAAGGCCCCCTGCTCTCCCTCACAACTGTAACAGCCCCCCTGCCCTCCAGCTCCAAGGCTCCAGTCCTCCCCCCTTCCCAGCTGCAAGGCCCCCTGCCCTCCCTCCCTCCCACCCAGTTCCAAGGCCCCAGGCCCCCCCAGCTCCCAAGGCCCCCCCAGCTCCCTCCCTCCCAGTTCCAAGGCCCCCTGCTCTCCCTCACAACTGTAAGGGCCCCCCTGCCCTCCCTCCCAGCTCCAAGGCTCCAGTCCTCCCCCCTTCCCAGCTGCAAGTCCCCCCGCCCTCCCTCCCACCCAGTTCCAAGGCCCCAGGCTCCCCCAGCTCCCAAGGCCCCCCCAGCTCCCAAGGCCCCCTTCCCTCCCTCCCAGTTCCAAGGCCCCAGGCCCCCCCCAGCTCCCCAGGCCCCCTTCCTTCCCTCCCTCCCTCCCAGCTCCAAGGCCCCCCTCCTTCTGAGACGTCCCATGTCCCCTCCCCCCCAAGGTAGCCGCTCCCGCCCCCCCCCCCACTCCGGAGTCGCCACCACCCCCCCCTTCACCCGGCCCGGGCCCTCTCTTCGTTATTCAACTTACAGCAGCGCCGAAACAGCAGCAAGCAGTAGCTCCCGTTGGCCTTCCTTCACTGCCTGTGCCTCGCCCTCGTGTGACGTCACGTCGGCGAGGGCGGGGCACAGGCAGGGAAGGAAGGCCGACGGGAGCTGAAGCTGAGCTGCTTGCTGCTGTTTCGGCGCTGCTGTAAGTTCAATAACGAAGAGAGGGCCCGGGCCGGGTGAAGGGGGGGTGGTGGCGACTCCGGGGGTGGGGGGGCGGTAGCGGCTACCTTGGGGGGGGGGAGCGGTAGCGACGTCAGCGGTTCCCTCCCTCCCCTTCAGCGCAGTTTCCCTCTCTGTCCCGCCCCCCTTCCCCGTCATCACGTCTTGACGCGGGGGCGGGACAGAGAGGGAAGTCTCTACTGCGCATTTGCAGGTGAGTCGGTCACTTGCCATTTATAGGTTTGATACTAAAGAACCTGCATATGTTCAGACAGCATCACAAAAACTTACACATTGCAAGGTAATTTTTTTGATTGATATGTCTGCAGTGTACTATCTGCATTTAAACACCTGCACTTTTGACTGCACAATTGATAATAAAAGCTATTTTTCATAATTTTGCATTTCCTTACCTCATGTATATTCCCACAATTTCCTTATAGCTAGTATTCTCAGAAGGAAGAATCTGACAGTTCCCTTCCTCATCACAGTGGCCTGGCTAGCAAATAAAAGGTCTGATAAAAACAAAGCTGAACGCTTAAATGTAGGCTCGTAAGTTAGACTTCTAAATTTGTGTCCTATTTCAATCAAACTTAAGAGCCTACCTTTCAACTGAAAACTATCTTAATTTAGGACTTTAAAAGTTATACTTATAAATTTAGACCTACCATTCATTTGCCTAGATTTATGAGCATAATTTATGAGCCTAGTGCAAAGCTCCTAACGTTTTCCCCCACCCTAATTCCACTATTGTGGCCATCTACTTTTTCTTTCTGTGCCCACTTTTTATGTTCCTACATTAAAGTGGGAACAGGAAGAAAACGCGCCGCTGAATACCCCTTATAATTGCCTATGCTGAAATCAGGTAGCTTGTGGGCGGTCGGGGGTGCAGTTAGGATAGAGCAGAACATAGTCCACTAACCACATAAATTTAGCACAGCAAAACAGCTGTCATAACTTTATGTGGTAAGTAAACCAGACATCAGTCTGAATATCAGCTGGTGGCCAATTAACTTCTGGGTCATCGGTCATACCTGGATATTTATTGACGGGAGCCACATGTGCCTTTTGGCATTGAATATCTGGGGATAATTCAGCCTGCAGCCAGAAAGAGCTCCCCGATGAAAAACCCAACTCTCCAATGACAAATCAAACCATCTGATCAGACCCCCCCACCCCCAATCCAACAACCCAGCTCCTTCAAGAAGCCCTGCTCCCAACAGAAAATCCGCATCTCAGGCCCTAAATTTTCTCTATCCCCAAACCCCCAGGGGTTCAGCATGGATGGGGCAGTGGGCCCAGGTGGCAGCAATCCTATGCATAGGGTCTGATGGGTGGTTGGATTTGTCATCAGGAGTTTGAAGATCTGATTAGGGCATTTGAGGCTGTGATCAGGAAGGCTGAGTTTGTCATCTGGGGGTTGGTTTGTCATCAAGGGGGGTTGTGGGAGCTCCATCACACCTCTTATGAGACTGCACTAAGCTACTAGACCACACACAGTGTAGCTCCACTTCCCACCTCCTCTTGAGGTGGCAGTAATTTCAGTTATGCTATCAGTAGTTGTGACAGCTAATGTATTCTAACAACCCATGCACTAGATGTCACAGCTGGCCATACTTTCACCCACCCATACCACACCTATCTTCTTGCCCATTCTGCTTTGGGCAGCTAACTGAAGGATATTTACCGTAAAGACTTCCTTTTTAACATAGAAAATATTAGCGCATACTTGAGTTAATGTCTACTGCATGGTAAAACCCACATTAACTGCTTAACACAGCTTAGTAAAAGGGCCCCATACCACACTAATATATTGTTGTGATGTCTTGCTGTTCCAATAATGTGCACTAGGAGTCACAGTTGCAAGAAGCAATGAAATATAGTAAGTCCAAGTTCTTATCAACTTTATTTATAGTATCCTATGAACAGCAAAAATGGCAGAATATAAGAACATACAGAAATATTTGCCTATATATGGAAATCTGACCCATGGTGGTAACACTTCCTTGAATGAATCTCTTCATAAAAGTGGCTAATAAATCTTAATAAATAAATGTTAAATCACTGCTAGAAGTTTTCACAGCTATTTTGGATTGCTTGATTGTTGGTAAACCCAGAGGATGATTTGGGTATGGGGTTGCAATGGAGGGTTCTATCAAGGAGGTCTCATTCTCCAACTTTCAACCCTCAGAGGGGTTTGGGCCTTGGGGAAGGATACCACATATTGTTCCCCTGAGCCTCAGGCATACCATAAGCCCTCAGGTTGAAAAGTTGCCCATATGTTAGAGACTTTGCCACAGGGAGATGACAACTAGGGGCCCAATATCGGGGTGGCTGGTGGTACTGGCATCAGGCGGACTGTCATTGGAGGAGATGGATGTCTTTGTGGGGGGAAGCCACCTAGCAAAATGTTTTCCCTCTAATGAACAGACAAATGATGCCTTCTGTGTGTGTGCCAACAAGCACTGGAAGCAGTTCATAATGAACTTTTCTAATGCAGAGCTGCCAAGTTACCCAGTTCCAGGAGGAAGACATTTTGGCCAATCCTGCTTTCGAATTACATTCCAAAGCAACATGAAATTTATAATCCCTAAATCTATTTATTTATTTATTTATTTTATTTCATTTGATATACTGCCAATCACAATATAGCAGCTAAGTGGTTAACAATAAAAACTCAAGAGGAGCATAAATAAGGGAGCAAGAGTAGGAAATGGTCTAAATTAGGAAAGAGAAATTTAAGTAAAAAGCCAAGGTTTTAAAAGTGTTTTAAAGGCAAGGTATGATGATCCAGATTTAAAGTGAAGTGGCAGCGTATTTCAGAGTTTCAGACCAGCATAGGAAAAAGCAGTGGCCTGAGTAGTCTCCAGTCTTACAGCAGTGGGAGAAGGGACTGCTGAGAGAAGCAGAGAGGTCGAGGAGATGAATGTGGAATCAGAACATTGGCGATATATTCTGAAGCAAATGGAAATAGACCTTTATAATCCAGGAGAAGTAATTTATAGGTAATGCAGTAGGATAGAGGTAACTAGTGTTCTTATTTGAGGAAAGGAGTGACATGATCAAATTTGTGGGCATTGTGTTAGGCCTAGTATAGGGGTTAGGCCAAGGCCAAGGCCAAGCAGGCACTACACACTACCCCAACTACCAAGCCCTGTACACACACGCAGCAACCAACCTGCACCTCCAGAAAAGGGAACGGGCCTCACGGCCTATCGGGAACCGATTCACTCAGAATTCAAGCATGCGGGCCTCACGGCCTAACTGGAACCGACTCATACTTAGGGAGGGGAGAAAGAGACTAAACGAGGGGTCCCCCACGGGGACCAGAGCACCAGAAACACCCTCGGTTCTGGTAAGGAGAAAGGGAAGCATACACAGAAACACGTCAAGCCGTAGCCCACCACACGCAAAGAAGGTGAGGGACTGAAATATTAGATACTGTAGGCAGAGACCCTCAGCAGACAGGGAAGGGAAAAGTCCGCAAAACGGAGTGTGGAGCCTAACACACATACCCAGAACAGAAAGGGACAGTGCTCTGTAATACAGGAGGTAGTACTGTAATGGTATCAGTTTAAATTATCAGGATTATTGATTATGCTGAATCAGATATAAAAATGCAGCTTTTAAAAGACATATTGAAACTGCAACAGAGAAACTGGCTTTCATTTCAAGTCCCTCTTCCCCCCCCCCCTTTTCTGGGAACCTCTGATAGCAGGGCTAGTCAATTACAAACACTTAACAGAGACAAAAGGTACTGGGATATTGCTTCCTTCTCCTCCCACCTAACAAGGACTCATAACAAAAGCTGACTGGAAAGCTCAACAAGACTTCTGCAGAACTGCAGTCAGAGGGTCTGGGAAGGTGTAACTCCAGCTATTGACTCAGAATGAAAGAATAAACAGGAAGCCATAAACCACTTGCCACAGAGGACTCAGTGCAAGTGCCAGAAGCAGAGAAGCTCTGCAGACTGAGGGTTAAACCAAGCTCAGCACACACACAGCAACCAGAGGCAGGGAAGACTGCAGATGGTTTAATCGGGAGTACAATGAAAGAGCAAACAAACAACCCCCACGGAGAGAAACAAAAGGGTCCCGAGTCTGCTACCAGGACAGGACCTGCCAAGCAGAAAACAAACAGGGCACAAAGGGAACTCCGAAGGAAGGGGAAGCAAAACAAACTGGAACAGAGTGAGGTAGGAACTCACCACACAGTACTACTACTGCCCAAACAGAGAAACCCAGGTGCAGTGAGAGAGGTAATTAGACACACGCAGGCAGCAGCCGGAAGACAGAGACAGAGCAACAGAAACTGCAATCAAAGGAAAGGAGTAATAACTCCACGCAAGCACAGAGCTAATAGCTCAGACAGAGCAAAGGTAAGGCTTCAGCAGAAATGAAGTAAAGCCAAAGCAGGAGTTGTAGGGAAAGGTCAGCTTAAGTAGATCAGACTGACATAAACTCAGCCCCTGATGGACCAATGAGGAGCAGTTCCAAGCATTCCCCTGTCTGACTAGCAGAATTCTAACAGAATCATAACACATTGTGTACAAGTTTAAAAGTGGTAGAATGTACAAGCTGGAAGCATTTTAATGAAAAGAGAGGCAAACCAGAAAAGAGTGTGTTATAGTAATCCAGGTGGGAAATGACAAGACAGAGAAGAGTCCGGATACATGAAGTTGGGAGATAAGTCTTAACCGAGGGAATCCATTGTAGGGTGAAAAAGGATGACTGAATAATTTTATTAATTTGGTGTTTGAATGTGAGCTTGGAGTTGAGGATGACTCCTAAAACTCAAAGTTTGTCAGTGTAGGCTATAAATAATAGAGTAGGGATTGGGAAAGTGCACTGTTTCTGTTTTAGAGATGTTTAACAAAAGTCTATATTTACCAAGCCAAATAGCCACTTGAGCAAGATAAGAGTTTAACAAAGATGAGTCCCTGTATTCTGAGATATATAAGCATATAATTTGAATGTCATCAGCATAACAATATGGGCTGAGACTATATAAGTAGAATCAAAGGGGAGATAAAGAGATTAAACAGAATTGGTGCCAAAATGGATCCCTGGGGAAAATCCAAGGTATAAGGATAGTTTACAGAAGACAGGTGGCCTGAGATCAGTTGGTAAGAGCATTGATGTAAGTATGAAGTAAACCAAGATAAAATAGTACCAGAGAGACCCATGAGTGATAAGTGATGTAGAAGCAAATCATGGTCAATCACATCAAATGGTGATGAAAGATCTAAGGAGACAATGACAACAGATGATTTGTGATCTATGGATGTATCTCATTATAGAAAGCAGCAGTCCTTTTTTTGAGGGGGTACTTAAGGGTATTGAGTACCGGCACCTTTTCCATTGTCTGTTAAAATTGACCCATGCTCCTCAAGTTTTAATGAAAGAGCTCAGGCTCTACACACAAATTCTGCCTTGTCATAGATTCTGTGACTGGTTGCTGGGGGCCTGGCTATTGTGTGTGCGTGTGTGTGTGGAGGGTTCTGGCTATTTTGGGGTGGGTTCTTCTGTGATCACCCCACCCCTGAAGGGTGACCTAGCATTTGAGTACCAGCACCTTTTTTGCTAGAAAAAACATAATGGAAATTGGTGAGAAGAGTTTCTATGCTGTGGGCTGTACGAAAGCCCATCTGTCATGGATGTAATGTGAAGGTTTTCTCTGAGAAGGAGGTTAGCTGTTTTAGGATGACTTTCTCTTGTAATTTGGAGAATAGTGATAGATTTGAGATAGGGCAGTAATTTAACAGGAGAGAGAGATCCAGGTCTGGTTTTTTTATGAATCAATTTCTTTGTTAAGGCTGTATGGAATTACCGTATTCCACCTAAATATTAAGCATTGCTCCTTTCTCAATAGCATCAAGGGGAAATTACCCCCTCTCTCAGATCTAACTTGATTCAATACTACAAAACGTAGCTCTTGTACTGTATGTCCCTTTGATTGCCAATGGGATACTACGGGGGCCTCTGTGCGACCAGTGCGCAGATTGCTCAAATGTTGGGCAATACGAGTTTTAATTTTCCCTGTGGTTTGGCCAATGTACTATAAACCACACGGACATTGAATGCCATACACACAGTTCATCATATTGCAATCTGTATGATCCTTCAATTTGTAGCTTTTACCACTAGAATAAGGAATAGTAATTTCTCAAACTTGTAGTGCATATTGGCAGTATACACAATGATTGCATATACCATGCCCAATATCTCCCAATCTATCCTGCTATGTCATATTTCTACTGGGGTTCAGACGTTCGCCAAGATTTACACCTCGAGAAAAAGCAAACCTAGGGGTGTTTTTAAACACCTCATGTATGCATGTTTAAAAACACCCCTATGTCTAACTCATGTCTTAATTTTAGTCCTGGACGTTTTTGCTTTGTTCCATTATGGCAGAAAAATGTCCAAGTGTTAGGTTAGTGTTGAAGTGGACAGCTACGTTGGGGGCGTTCTGGGGATGTTTCAGGGGTGGAGTCTGGTTTGCTCCCAATATTCAGAGCTAAGCGGCCATATTTATTGCATAAATAGGACTGTCTAAATAGCTGGCCTATTTTTATGAGCTAGCCCATAGCTGCTTAAATCTGAATATAGACTTAACTGAGCATGCACTAGCCGGCTTTTAAAAAATCATAAATTCAATACCAAAGCATGCACAGGGCCTGGCATTGAATTTCTGGGTTTAACGCCAACGGTGGACAAAAAAACACTGTCCACACCGGCTGAATATCAGACCCCAGGTTTTTAATATTATATCTCAAGTCTTGGCAAGGCATTCCATAGCTCTGGGTCAATGCCTTTTATAGATATTTTCTTTATAGTAACTTTAGTACAAGTATTCTTTAATCAGAAGTGACAAGCTGATTTCTTGATCCAATTGCAAAGATTTTAATGGTGCATGTAAGGTGATAAGACTAGAAAGATATTCTGGAGCTAACCTAACCCATATAATATTTTAAAGATCATAATTAATATTTTAAATTCAACCTTTGCCTTTATAAGGTGCCAAAGGTCCTTAGATGTCCTATCCAATATCAATTTTACATAGTAACATAGTAAATGACGACAGATAAAGACCTGTACGGTCCATCCAGTCTGCCCAACAAGATAAACTCATTTTACATGGTATGTGATACTTTATATGTATATCCGAGTTTGATTTGCCTTTCTCAGGGCACAGACCGTAGAAGTCTGCCCAGTATTTTGTTTTGCCACTACATTTTATATAACTTACAAGTTACACAGCTGCTTCTCAGGCAAACCTAATACTACATTACAGAAATCCAGGTGTGTCAAGTAACTTAATATTTCTAATTGTAGTTTGAATTGATCTAGAATTGATTTAATTTGGTGTCACATTTATAAATTAAAAAAAAAAACCAACACTTTCCTGATAATATTGTTTAAATCTTGTTCCATGGATAATTATGAATCTATGACAACCTCTAAGATCTTAATGTCTGATCGCAGAGAAATTTCAAGACCTTTCATGCCCTGCTTGTCCAGGTTTTAAATAAAGCATATCCTTCACTTGATTGCCCATCCATACACATTGCTCTTGTCAGGGTTGAATTTTAAACTGTTCCTCTTCATCCACTCAAAGATTTCATCAGCACAGAACTCATTCACCTATAGTTGTCTAATAGTCCTAGTTGTATTGTCATCTGCATATAAATAATATAACATAATGGGTAATGTAAGTAGTGTACCAAGCTTAAAATCATAAAAACATAAGCATTGCTACACGGGGACAGACCGAAGGTCCATCAAACCCAGTATCTTGGCTCCAACTGTTGCCAATCCAGGTCACAAGTACCTGGCAAGATCCCAGAACAGCAAAACAGATTTGATACTGCTAATCCTAGAATATGCAGTGTGTTTTAACAAGTCCATCTTAATAAAGGCTTATGGATTTTTCTTTTAGAAAATTGTCCATGCATCTTTTAAACCCTGCTAAGCTAATTGCTTTCACCACATTGCCTGGCAATGAATTCCAGAGTCTAATTACTCGCATGAAGAAATATTTTCTCTGGTTTGTTTTAAATTTATTTCTTAGTAGCTTCTTTAGGTAGTCCTAGTATTTTTGGAAAGAGTAAACAAACGATTCACATCTACCTGTTCCACTCCACTCAGTATTTTATAAACCTCTATCATATCTCTTCTCAGCCATCTATTCTCCAAGCTAAACAGCCCTAGCTGGTTTAGCTTTTCCTCAAAGGGAAGTTGTCCAATCATCTTTATCATTTTTGTCATCCTTCTCTGTATCTTTTCTAATTCCACCATATTTTCTTTTAGATGAGGTGACCAGAACTGTACACAGTATTTGAGGTCCGGTCACACCATGGAGCGATACAAAGGCATTATAACAGGCTTAGTTATGTGTTCCATTCCTTTCCTAATAATTCCTAACATTCTATTTGCTTTCTTAGCTGCCACTGCAGAAGGTTTCAACGTAGCATCAATGATGACACCTAGATCCTTTTCCTGGGTGGTGACTCCTAAGGTGGAACCTTGCAACACACTTCTATGGTTTGGGCTCCTCTTTCCCACATGCATCACTTTGTACTTGCTCACATTAACAGCATGATGACCTTATGAGACTGGGAGTCTAGGCATCTGCCATTTGGATTTTCAGTTTCCCAGTCTTGTAAGGTCCTCTTGCAATTTTTCACAATCCTCTTGCGATTTAACAACTTTGAATAATTTTGTGTCATCAGCAATTACCTCACTAGTTATTCCCATCTCTAGATGATTTATCAATATGTTTAAAAATAGCGGTCCCAGCACAGACCCCTGGGGAACCCCACTATCTACCCTTCTCCATTGAGAATACTGACCATTGAACTCTGCTCTTTGTTTTCTATCTTTTAACCAGTTTTTAATCCACAACAGTTCATTGCCTTCTATCCCATACTTACTAATTTTCTCAGGAGTCTTTCATGAGGTACTTTGTCAAATGCCTTTTGAAAATCCAGAAACACAATATCGACCAGCTTACCTTTATCCACATGCTTATTCACTCCTTCAAAGAAATGTAGTAGATTGATGAGGCAAGATTTCCCTTGACTGAATTCATGCTGGCTCTCATTAATCCATGCTTACGTATATGCTCTGTAATTTTGTTCTTTGTAACAGTCTCTACCATTTTGCCTAGCAGAGATGTCAGGCTCACTGGTCTATAATTTCTTGGATCACCTCTGGAACCCTTTAAAAAAATCGGCGTTACATTAGCCACCCTCTAATCTTCCAGTACCATGCTTGATTTTAAAGATAAATTACATATTACTAATAATAGCTCTGCAAGTTAAGTTCATTTTTCAATTCTATCAGTACTCTTCAATTTGTCAAATTGCTCCATTACTGTACATCTTCCATGTTTACAGAGATTTGTTTCAGTTTCTCTGACTCATCAGCAATGGATACCATTTTTGGCACCGGTATCTCTCCCACATCTTCCTTGGTGAAGACCAATGCAAAGAATTCATTTCATCTCTCCACTATGGCCTTGTCTTCCTTGATTGCCCCTTTTATCCCTCGTTCATCTAGTGGTCCAACCAGGGACGTAGCCAGACAACAGAGTTTGGGTGGGCCTAGGCAAGAATTGGGTGTGCACCAAGTGTTCAACCCCCCCCCCCCCCCCCCCCCAAAAAAAAAAAAAAAAAATCTCAGCTTGTGGGAAAACGCTTCTTTCCACCTTGGCAGCAGGCATGCACTGAAAACAGCATGCGCAGGTGCCAGTGTCATGGAGAGTAGCGTTTTCATTACCATCAGGGGAAAATCTTCAGCTGGCAGAGCTTGGGATTTCCACCAGTTACCACTAAACATGTGCTACTGTTGGGTGGGCCTGAGCCATAAATGGGTGGGCTCTGGCCCACCCAAGCCCACCTGTGGCTACACCACTGAGTCCAACTGATAATCTTGCTGGCTTCTTGGTTCTAATATAACTAAGTTATTATTCTATGTTTTTGCCTCCAATACAATCTTCTTTTCAAAGTCTCCACGTCTTCCTTATCAGTGGATTGCATTTGACTTTGCATTCCTTATGCTGTTTTCTATTACTTTCAGTTGGATCCTTTTTCAATTTTCTGAAGGATTTTCTTTTAGCTCTAGTAGCTTCCTTCACCTCACTTTTTAACCATACTGGCTATCATTTGTCCTTCCTTCCTCCTTTTTTAATACATGGTCTGGGCTTTTAGGATGGTATTTTTGAACAGCATCCAAGCCTGATGTAAATTTTTGACTTTTCATTTTATCATAGTCTCTTTTCTGAAAGTTAAAATGTTAACTTATTGGATTTCCTGTGTGTACTTACTCCAGAGCTGATATCAAATCTGATCATATTATGATTACTGTTATCAAGCGGCCCCAGCACCATTACATCCTGTACTAGATCATGTGCTCCACTAAGGACTAGGTCTAGAATTTCCCCCCTCTTTTTGGTTCCTGAACCGGCTGCTCCATAAAGCAGTCATTGATCATCAAGGAATTTTACCTCCCTAGCATACACTAATGTTACATTTACCCAGTCAATATCGATAATTGAAATCACCCATTATTATTGTATTGCCCAGTTTGATAGCCTCCTTAATTTCTGATAACATTTCTACATCTGTCAGTTTATCCTGGCTAGGTGGACAGTAGTACACTCCTATCACTTACTCAAATACACATTAAATTGAATTGGTGTGAGAGGGTAACCCTGTGGTACACCCTGGCGCATTGACAAGGGATCGAATTGTTCTTTATTCCAGGATTCCTGAAAGGTTCTGTAGCTTAGAAACCCATAAAACCAGCGCAACACTGTACCAGATACACCTAAGATCTTGTGATTAACCAATTCAAATGCAGGTCGAGAGATCCAACTGCATTACCAGGACTTGAGTCCCTTTGTGAAGACTCTTAACTCTGATAAAAGTGAAGCCACTATTGTTTATGTACTAAATAATATATGAAATCCAGACTGTTATGGATCCAGCCATTTAAAATTATTTAGATGTTCCTGTGACTGTGTGGCTACTGTAGCTTCAGTTATCCTTGTCAAAACTTATATATTAACAACTAGATGGTAATTTATACAAGATGTTTGATCTAAACCATTTCAACAGAGGGGTTAACATAATAGACTAGATTATATAGGACGCTGAAAAATCAGTGCGAAAAATATTTCTGCCTAGGCGTATTCTGTAAACTGTGCCTAGATTTAAGCACGGTTTATAGAATATGCCTAGTGGACATGCCAAACTCTAGGCACATCCATTTACACCAAGTAAAACTTGGTGTAAATACCAGTGCCTAAGTTAGGCCTAGAGCAGGTGCATTCTTTAACTGTATGAGTAGATTTTCGGAATGCCTACAGTCTGCCCATTCCACGCCCAAAGCCATGCCGCCATTTTGGCAGTGTGTATTAGAATTTACACGCACCATTTTACAGAATATACCTAGCAAATTGTGCATGTAAATTCTAATTAATGCCAATTAGTTTCAATAATTGCTTGTTAAGTGGCAATTATCGGCACTGATTGACTTCTTAAGTAATTAAATTATGCACACAAATCCAGAATATGACTGGATTTGTGCATGCAATTTTCAGTTTCACTATATAGAATCTGGGGGAATATGGAAATTAAACTTAGAAAAAGAAGGAGGAAAAAGCCTTAGAACCCCATCTGGACCCAATATTTGTTAAGGCTCCAAGACTAGACAGGGTGATTACCTCTTTGGCCAACCCCCCCCCCCCCCCCCCCCCTTCCAACCTCCATAGGTAGACTTTAATCACAAAACTTAGAAAAAAATGAATCAAAGGAATTTTTAAACTTTTAAAACTGTAACATCCAAACTTAAGGAAACAATGTTTCAGACTTATCTTGGTCCCACCCACGGTGGCCAGCATTTTGCTAGGTGCTGCATCAGGGTAATCAGGACCACAGATCTACAAAAACAAGTACAAATTAAACTTGTATTAAAAAAAACAGTACTTAACAAAACAAAAAAAATCTTAGGGCCTGTTTACTAAGCCAAGCTATAGGCGCGCTAGTGTTTTTAGCACGTGCTAACACTAGAGACAACCATAGGAATAGCGTGCACTAATTTTAGCGCATGCTAAAAATGCTAGCGCACCTTAGTAAACAGGGCCCTTAATGCACTCACTGGTGTCGAACAAACACACTGCTTCAATTAAGAAATGTGTCCTCTGATTAAATTTGGTTTACAAAACCTGTAATCCAGTAGCTAAGTGGATCTGGCAGTTCTTTGAACAAACCAGCTGGACATGGGTCTAAGACACAAGTTTCTATTCTTCTTAATTATTTGTTGCATTGTTTCCTATAAGCAATCAATGAGGCAACTGAGAATCACCATAATCTCCAAGCTAGTGTAGACCCCCTGGTGGTGGAGAAAAGTATTTCACTTAATTAAAAAAAATGTTACTTTTGTCACAGCTATTGTTACTTAGGTTTCCCCAATTAATCTCAACACCAAGCCACGAAATGTAATATTAAAATATTGTTATTATTAAATATTACATTAAGAATGTTAATGATGTTATTAGCTTGTAATAATTATCATTATAATAAGATGTTAAATGGTTATCAATTTACTCCCCAAATTAGCAGATCTCCATAACACATATGTATTACATTTATAGAATTGAGACTTATGACACAAAACAAGCAACATAAAAACAACTGCTTCAGTTAAGTATATCACCATTAGCCATTTAAATCCTTTTCACCAAACTTATTCAATGAAACCAGTCAAGCTACAGACTTGACACTTTAACCCTTAATTACACAAGACTACCACACTAACCCACCCAGCTATCAAAATCCACCTCTTACACTAACCTATCTAACACCTTCTTCTCCAAGTCCTCATCCAACTTCTGCTTATTACTGATTATATCTAAGATCCTGTCATGACTATGTCATAACAAAACTCTGTAAGCCACATTGAGCCTGCAAATAGGTGGGAAAATGTAGGGTACAAATGCAATAAATTTCTTTCACCTTGTGTCTTTCAGGTTGTATAATACAGTCTCATTCCTGTTTTCAGGATTTGGTATCTATTATTAGGTAAGTGTTTCAGTTTTGCTTTTTATTTTCCACAATGAATGGTATCAGTTTCTCAATTATTTTCTATCAAAGATAATTTTTTCCAGTCTTTCTTCCTCAGAGAACTGTCAGAATTGGTCTCTGATAACAGTTTACTTCACAGGACTTTTTCAAATTTTATAATTATATGGTAACATACCTATTATTAACTTTGCCTACGCAATCTGTTAGTCTCAGCCACTTCAGAGCTCATTCTAGGACCATGGCAACTCTCCACAATCTTTCATCTTCCATTCAAACTTACCAATTATGAATGAATGGTCCAATCAAATCAAATACTTCCAGAGGGGCAATGCCCAACTCAAGACTACCTCTATTTCAGTTAACAGGTGAAAGCCTGGTTCTTCTTACAAGCCTTTAATATATGTGGTGACTGACTATACACTCACTCCGCACCTGGACTAGCTTGCTGCACATTCTGTAACTTAGACCAGTTCATGATATCTTGTTTAATTGTTCAAAGATTTTGCCTTGAATTCAGCCACCCATCTATTTATCCCCATTGATTCTGTACTACCCATCTTGTCCACACTTGGCCTCTCAGCTATATAGAAAAGCATTAGCATCATATCTATGCTATTCGAATGTTCTATTGCATTGCTTATTAGGTATTTTATTGGTATTATGCTATCATCATATTATATCTATGTTATTTGAATATTCTTCCATGCTGTCTATTATGGTATTGCTTGTATTGTATTGACATTGTATTTCCAAGTTTATTGTATTTATGTTTATATTTGGTCATTTTTACTATTATTATGTTGTTAACAAAATTGTAAGCTTTATGTTAAACTGGACCTGCTGTACATATCTGTACATATATACTCATATGACACTCAGTGCAAAATGCACAATTAGCAAGAGCAATTACTATCTTCGGTCAAGAAAAAAAACTTCATTTAAATCTTTTGTACATCCAATTCTGAAAATATATTTTTTTCAATATTTACTTCCCCCAAAAAAGAACCATATGCAACCCACTCCAAAGGTGAACAGAATCTTTAGCACATGATGTTTGACGAGTCAAAATTATTTATAAACACAGTTTCCAGTTCTCTATAATGTCATCCAGAGTTGTACTTACCAAAATCCTTGGAAAAAGCCTAGGTCATCAGCATCCCAACAGAGATAATCCAAATGAGACTGGAACTTAATAAAACAATACTCTTCATTACATGCTGGCATTCTCCCTGCTGCTATTTAATGTTTTCATTAGTCCCTTGGCAATTTTTTTACAAGATCACAACATCTGATTATTTATTTATGCAGATGATATCCTTCTAATCTACTCTACTTCCCCCTTGCCTAGAATTTAACACCACTTTAGACTGCATTAACATCTCTTGTGAAGTGTCTGACATCTTACAGACTTATTGTCTATCTCTGAAAAAACTACTGCCTGTTGGATCTCAGGTTCATTGAACAAACCAACTGCATCACTCACTCTTTTTGATTTACACATCCCCCGGTAGATTCTTTTTGATACCTTTGCATCATTATTGATTCCAGGCTTGCCTTTGATAAACAAGTCTCTCAGGTGGTAAACAAAGGTTTAGACATGACCTTGATTTTTCCTCATTGCATATTCTAATACATGCCTTCATTACATCTTGCCTGGATTACGGTAACACTGTATATGCTGATCTGCCAGAGTTCCAATTAATTCATCTCCAAACTTTAAAAAACTTTTACTAAGGTGTGCTGAAAAATGGTCTGCACTGGTGTAGATGCGTGTGTCGGATGCACGCAGGTCCATTTTCAGCGCATCTGCAAAACAGGTCTTTTTAGGGGGCCAAAAATGGACGTGTGGCAAAATAAAAATTGGTGCGCATCCATTTTTGGCCTGAGACTTTACCGCCACCCATTGACTAAGGGGTAAGGTCTCACGCATTAACCAGGCGGTAATTGTCAGCAAGTGTACACTGCCAATTACCGCCTGGTTAGTGCCACATGCTGGCAATTTTCCAGCATATGTACTGTACGCGCATAAAAAATGACATTACTGCCCAGGCCACATGGTAGCCGGGTGGTAGTTCTGAATTGGCGCACATTGGACACGCATAGGTACCTACGCAGCTTAGTAAAAGGGCACCCTAGCAATCCACATGATCTTAAAACATGACCAAAACATGTGAAATTCCCACATATATCTAGAAATGTTAATAATGCCTTCTGTTTCAGCAAAATCATCTATTCCTTTACCATTCAACACAAAATCTTTCTGTAATACTAAATGTTTACCCTCTTCTCATTTCTACTATCCACGATGTATTGTAAGCCACATTGAACCTGCAAAGAGGTGGGAAAATGTGGGATACAAATGCAATAAATAAATAAAAAAATAAAATAACCCTTTATTTGCTAAACTGCATTGGTTACCTGTGCACTATCGTATTTGGTTTAAAGTCATCCTTCTTACTCATAAGATATTACACTTAGGAAGTCCATCCTATATTGCTGCTTTGGTTGTTCCTTATACCCTGTCCTATACACTTTGATCCCTTGCTTCCATCTGCCTGGTTCTACCTTCTCCTAAGTAGGCTTATTATAAAACTGCTCAAAACTCCCAAATCTACCTTTCTACCCCTGATATCTCACCATGCATCCAAACCAAAGTTTCAGCGTGCTTGTCTGACATTGCTGTCTGGATGTCTCAACGCCACCTGAAATTAAATATGACCAAAACCAAGCTTCTCATTTCCCCCCCCCCCCCCAAACCCGCTCCCCCGTTTTCTATTTCTGTTGATGGCTCTCTCATTCTCCCTGTCTCCTCAGCTCGAAACCTTGGGGTCATCTTCTCTGCTCATATCCAGCAGATTGCCAAGACCTGTCGTTTCTTTCTTTACAACATCCGTAAAATCCGCCCCTTTCTTTCCGAGCACTCTACCAAAACCCTCATCCACACCCTTGTCACCTCTCGTTTAGACTACTGCAATCTGCTTCTTGCTGGCCTCCCACTTAGTCACCCCTCCCCTCTCCAGTCGGTTCAAAACTCTGCTGCCTGTCTCGTCTTCCGCCAGGGTCGCTTTACTCATACTACCCCTCTCCTCAAATCGCTTCACTGACTCCCTATCCGTTTTCGCATCCTGTTCAAACTTCTTCTACTAACCTATAAATGTACTCACTCTGCTGCTCCCCAGTATCTCTCCACACTCGTCCTTCCCTACACCCCTTCCCGTGCACTCCGCTCCATGGATAAATCCTTCTTATCTGTTCCCTTCTCCACTACTGCCAACTCCAGACTTCGCGCCTTCTGTCTCGCTGCACCCTACGCCTGGAATAAACTTCCTGAGCCCCTACGTCTTGCCCCATCCTTGGCCACCTTTAAATCTATTTTTAAATTATTTTTGTTACATTTGTACCCCCGCACTTTCCCACTCATGGCAGGCTCAATGCGGCAGGCAATGGAGGGTTAAGTGACTTGCCCAGAGTCACAAGGAGCTGCCTATGCCGGGAATCAAACTCAGTTCCTCAGTTCCCCAGGACCAAAGTCCACCACCCTAACCACTAGGCTACTCCTCCACCTCTTTAACATTGCTTTTGACTCGTAACCACTTGTAACCACTCGCCTCCACCTACCCTCCTCTCTTCCTTCCCGTTCACATTAATTGATTTGATTTGCTTACTTTATTTTTTTCTATTAGATTGTAAGCTCTTTGAGCAGGGACTGTCTTTCTTCTATGTTTGTGCAGCGCTGTGTACGCCTTGTAGCGCTATAGAAATGCTAAATAGTAGTAGTAGTAGTAGTTTTTTTTTCTTTTTGGCCCCTAGTCTTTGGAATAGTTTGTCTCTGGATATTAGGTTAAAATTCTCCTTAATTGAATGTAAGATAAAATTAAAAACTTATTATTTCCAGAAGGCTTTCGGGATTACTACTTCTATTTAAGTGCTGATCCTGGTAGTATACACTGACACAGCCTACTTTACACTTATCCCTTCCTTCCCCCTCCCCCCTTCCAGCCTCCTTCTTTCTGTTCTCTTCAGTATGCATGGTAGTGTTCTTCCCTGTTTTAATTGGAGTTCTGTTTCTTATGATTTTATGTCAATTTTTTTAAAATGTGTAAACCACTTTGAGAAAAGGCAGTATGTCAAGTTTCAAATAAAACATAAATACTCTAACCCCTCCCCCCAGAATTATCATTACCTTAATCTACAGTTACAGTTAGTTCATTTATAGTTGCAAATACCATTCACATAGTTTATAGCAGATTACAGCAAGATACTAGATCACAATATATCTAGGATGTAATAATATGAAGTCAAAATTACTATAAATAATAATCTAACAATCATTAATAAATTTCACACAAGACACATCTAATAATGTAACCACAGTAATTACTTCTTAATCACATACTAATAAAATAATATCTTTAAGTCCTTCTTAAAAATACCACAACAAAGAACTTCAAGTATTATAAAACTGTCCTACAGATGAATAACATACAAGAGAAATCATGTATTGCGGAACCATTTCATGTACAATCTTCCACAACAAACATCCTAATTTAAAAACTATCCTAGCCTCAACAGTAAACCAATGAACCTTAACAAAATAAGATGTGACTTTATCTGATTTCTTAAGAGAATAAATAAAGTGAACAGCCACATTCTGAATACTTTGCATTTTTCTTAGCAAACATTTTGACAAACCCAAATATACAATATTACAATAATCCAATTTACTGAGAATCAATGACTGTACTGCTAGTCCAAATAGATCTTCTGACAAATATTTATGAATGCCTCTTAACTTTCTCATAATGTAAACAGAACTCCTGACAAGTGAATTAATCTGATGTTCCATAGACAATTTATCATCCAACACAATACCCAAAATTTTAATGAGTGATCCAATGAATAACATTTCCCATCAATAACAAAACTTGAATTCACTTCTTGACTCAGCTTTGCTCCTAGCAATAGAAATTTTGTTTTTTTTCCTGTTTAATTTAAGATAATGGGAAGCTATGCAGTTGGCAATAATTGAAAACAATAAGAAATAGAATCAAATATGTCCTGTAGATCAGTGATAATAGGGAAAAATATAGTTATGCCATCCACATAAATGTAACTAACATAACCTTCCTTCTCCAAATATCTGCCCAATGAAGACATAAGTGTATTAAATAATACTGGTGATAAGGGAGATCCTTGAGGCACACCTTTCAGATAATTATCCCTGTAACTTAACATGTTTATTTGGCATAACTGCCCGCAACTAAATTGGGTACTTGGCATATTCTATAAACTGCACAGATATTTAGGTGCATTCTATAAAGTTTGCCTAAATTTAGACGTACTTTATAGAATATGCCTAGGTGTATTTTTTTCAGTGCCGGTTTTTTAGGCGTGATATATAGAATCAAGCATCATATGGATAAGTGCCCTATTGGCCAATTTTCAGGTGCACTATCCAGACTGTGCATAAGAGCACAAGAACATAAAAATTGCCATATTGAGTCAGATTGATGGTTCATTTAGCCCAGTATCCTGCTTCCAACAGTGGCCAATCCAGGTCACAAGTAGCTAGCAAAAGGTAACAAGTTTCCATGTTGACCCCCAGGGATATACTGTGGTTTTCCTCAGGTCTATCTTAATAAGTTTATGGACTTTCCCTCCAGGAATGTGTCCAAACCATTTTTTTAAACTTAGTTGTGCTATCTGCTTTTAGTACATCATCTGGCAAGTTTCAGAACCTAACTATGGAGTGAAAAAAAATATTTTTTCCTATTTGTTTTAAAAGTATTCTTATGTAGCTTCATCTGATGTTGCCTAGTCGATTCTACTCCACTCAGAATTTTGCAGATATCTATCATCTGCGGGGGGGGGGGGGGGGGGGGGGCATAATTTTGCACCTACCCCCTACCCCCATCTCTTGTCCAAACTGAAGAACCCTACCTCTTTAGCCCGTCTTCATATGAAAGTGCTTCCATCCCATTAACCATTTTTGTAGTTCTTCATTGTGCTTTTTCTGATTTCACTACATTTTTTAACGTAGTGACCAGAATTGCACACAATACTCAAGGTGACATTGAACTATGGAGCAATACAGAGATATTATACTATTCTTTGTTTTATTTTCTGTTCCTTTTCTAATAATTCCTAATATTCTATTTGCACTTTTGGTCACCACTGCACACTAAATAGACGGTTCAATATTTTGTCCATGATGACACCCAGATCATCTTTTTCTTGGGTGGTGACTGCTAACGTGGAGCAGCCTTAGTACTGTCCAGATAGCACTGGGGTGGAACTTGGGTTTTTCACCTAACTGGATAGTTGGTGAATTTTAACTGCTATCCACATAGTTATGCAGATACATTTAGATCAGCAAAAGGGCTATCCTAACTTTAACCACATAGATATATAGATAGCAGCTGAATATTACCCCATCCACAGTGATCACCATTGTCCACACGTATTCAAACCACTTACTGACTGTTCAGTTGAATACTGACCTTCTAGAAAAGAGTTTGAGCATTAAAAAGGTCAATGAAACATGTGTAAGTGTAATTTACACCCTTTACTAACGTCATATTTTGCTCAGTGGACAGCATATGGATAGGGCTAAATGCAGAGTGGGCTGGATCATTTTGCTATGGTGCCTCTCTTGGAGTTACAGCCCAAGAACCTGGTCAATATGTACTCATGAAGAGATTCTAGTTGGTGTATTCTTGGGATCTGGCTTAGAGCGTGAGAAGGAGGTTGTGTCTCCTGTCACTCAGAGGAGTTCTGGGTTGGGGAGGAGTACAGCTACCTCCTGTCTTTGGAGTTGGAGTGAAAGGAAGCCTGCCTCCTGTAAATGGTGACCTATGCTGGATGCAGGGCAATTCCTGTACTGATATTTGTGGTAGCCACTGATTAAGTAGTCCAGAGAGTGCCAGCTGTGTGGAATTTTAATCTAGGACACTGTAGGAGTCCAGAGATGGAGAGGAAAAAAGGATTTGCAGAGGAGAGGGTCAAGCATTTGGAGTATTTCATATGTTTTTAAAGTATCACCTATCAGTAGGATATCTATTACTTCTCTCCTATATAATGGAGTTCATTTTTCTCTCTGTGTTCGTAAATCGCTTTGCTTTTCTCCAGGAAAGATGGTATTTAAAATCCTGAATAATCATAAGCATAAACAAAAAAGGGTCTTTGGGAGTCACTGAGACAAGTAAAGATCCAGAGGGAACCCAAAGTTCAAAGAAAGGGAGGGTTGGGTGTCCCAGAAGTGTTCAGAAAAAAGAATTTAACCTAGCAGTTCTTAACACAATCCTTGGGACATAACGAGTCAGTTGGGCTTTCAGTATATCCACGATAAGTATGCATGAGATAGATTTGCATGCACTACTTTTATTATGTGCAAATGGTGTAAATGTATCTCATGCATATTCATTGTGGATATCCTGACATCTCATGCATATTCATTGTGGATATCCTGAAAACCTGACTGGCCTGGGTGTGCCCTGAGGACTGGGTTGAGAGCCATTGATTTAATCACTATTCTGCTTTGTTGTACTCGCATGATGTATGAAGTTGCCTTGCAACCTGTTGCTACTGAAGAACTGTATTCAGTAAAAGATTGTTGTTTTGGAACGTTATCTAGTCTGGAGTGTCTCCCTTAACCTTAAAAGAAAGCCTTGGGCCTTAAGGTGTAGAATCCATTTTCCTGGTCAAAGAAGCACTCCAGAATTTGCAGATAGTCCGTGGGCCAGACTTGGAACAAAGGGACCCTTTTACTGACCTGCGTGGAGGACCCTTTTGGTTAGTGCAGTGGGCTTTGATTCTGGCAACCTGGGTTGAATTCCCATTGCAGCTTCTTGTAACCTTGGGCAAGCCACTTAACCCTCCATTGCCCCAGGT
Organism: Microcaecilia unicolor; assembly: GCF_901765095.1. NCBI lineage: Eukaryota > Metazoa > Chordata > Amphibia > Gymnophiona > Siphonopidae > Microcaecilia > Microcaecilia unicolor. The sequence continues at coordinate 198,530,248 of NC_044032.1, forward strand.
ACAAAAAGCTTAGATTGTGAGCCCCCTAGGGATGGAGAAAGTACCTGTATATAATGTGTACAGCACTGTGTATGTCTACTAGTGTTATAGAAATGATCACTAGTAGCAGTGCATTAAGGGCTAACACATGCTTAACCCAGGAAAAATGGCCAGTTGCAGGGCATGTTAAAAGCATTCTGAGCTAGTTTTGCCATCTGCACGCATTTATGACCAGATTTTATATAAGGTGCCCAGATTTAAACACCCAAATTTGTGTGCCTGCCCAAATTAATTAACAAACTCTTAACTATCAATAATTGGGTAGTAACAATCATTAAGATTTGTGCTCGCATCTGGCTGCATGCTATTCTATAAGGCATGGGGCCTAACTCTACTAGCACGCAACTCAAAAGGGGGCATGGCCATAGGTGTGTCAGGGATGTTGCACAAAGTTGCATAATTATAGAATATGGCCTCAGCATGCCTAATATGGGCACCTGCATTTATATCAGCAGGTTTCAGCAGGCATAAGTACGGTGCCTAACGTTAGGTGTAGGAATTGGCGCTAAGCACGATTGTATAAAAGGCACAAACCCTTTATAGAATCATGCTTAGTGCAGATTTATTACTGTGTCAATTTTTGAGTGCTATTTACTGAATCCTGCCCGAGGGGGTCTTTTACTAAGGTGTGCTCACGCTAAACATTAGAGACACCCATAGGAATGCATTGGTGTCTCTAACGCACCACAAACGTGAGCGCGCCTTAGTAAAAGACCCCCTAAGTGCGGGGTATTTATTTATTTTTTTGGAGGGGGCATGTCAGGGGTGGAGAATGGGTATGGAAATGCTATTCAAATAGTGTGCTGACATCACCGGTGTGCTAATTGGTTCGCTCATCTATAACACAGGAGCCCTTAGCACTTCCTAAATAGGAGGCAGCAAGTGTTCCTGTGTTAATTATTTTAAATGGCTGAATGCTAAAGCTAACTGTGAGGAAGTGAACGGTATGGCGATAAACACTTTCTCACTGAGGTTACAGTTCAGCCACCTTTCAGCCTAGGGGGCACTGCAGTGGACTTCAGAAAAAGCTCACAGGTGCATAGCTCCCTTACCTTGTGTGCTGAGCCCCCCAACCCCCCTCCAAACCCACTCCCCACAACTGTACACCACTACCATAGCCCTAAGGGATGAAGGGGGCACCTACATGTGGGTACAGTGGGTTTCTGGTGGGTTCTGGAGGGCTCACATTTACCACCACAAGTGTTAACAGGTAGGGGGGGTGGGCCTGGGTCCACCTGCCTGAAGTGCACTGCAATACCCACTAAAAGTGCTCCATGGACCTGCATACTGCTGTCATGGAGCTGGGTATGATATTTGAGGCTGGGTTGGGGTTAGTGACCACTGGGGGACTGAAGTTATCAGGGGAAGAGATTCAAGTAAGATTGAAATGGAGAAGGTGGAACCTGAGGAGGGAATCTGCTGTGATAGTGATAGTGAGGGTATTTCATGCCGGGGGAGGGGGAGAGGGAGAAGTCAGCCCTTAGGAGGGAATTCTGCACAAGAAAATTACAAATGACTTGTGCAGAATTTTGTAGAATCTTCAAATATTGTGTGGAGAATTTTCATTTTTTTTTTGCATAGAATTTCCCTAGTAGTAAGGGTTGTATATGGACTTGGAAGATTATTGACCAGAGTTCCAGGAGAAATAAACTGATTAATGTTAAGTTTAAAGTGTTATATGTAAAGACAGATAGTCCAAAACTAGAGTTAAGGGATATGGGCCATACATCTGATATACAGCCATGTGGTTTACATATTATATATACGTACTTTCTCTGTACCTAGTGGGTTCACAATCTAAATTTTTGTATCTGGGGCAATGGAGGGTTAAGTGACTTGCCCAGGGTCATAAAGAGCCGCAGAAGGGATTGAACCTGATTCCCCTTGTTCTCAGCCTACTACACTATTAGGTTGTTCCTCCACTCTAGGGCTGATATAGGAAGTCAATTAAATGGGATTAAAGCCCATAAACTATAATTTGTATCATGGAGGGGCAGAACAGTAGTGATTAGGGAACTTTATTGCCTGTTTGGAAAATGCACTTGGGATTAAGTTGTATAAGTTTGTTGTAGAAGTTAAATGTAGTCTGCAGCATGTGGGATCAGAACAGTCATAATTAAGGAATCTTCAATTCATTAATTAAATTTTACAGATGCTGCTACCAAGGCTCACAGCAAATTACAAATAAAACATGCAAAACATAATGTCATGACCTGGGGTGAGTCCTTGGGCCACAGCCGAGTTGACGCTACCTAGTCAACCCAAGGGCTGGCTAGGCCTCGACTGACAGCGGGCAAGACACCTGGGCAGGGCTAGAACAAGACACATGCAGAAATAGGAGACAAACTAGAACAAGGCTGCAACCCACAGTAGACAACTCTAGGAGACCTGTTGCAAAGGCACTGGCTGGAAGACAGGAACTTCCTTAAATATTACCAAACAGGAAGTGATGACAATCAGCCAGCTTTGTGATGGTTGTAGAAAGTTGTTAGTGAGAAGGCCATGATGAAGCTTCCACTTAAACATGTATATACAGTATGTAAATAATGCACTAGTCTGCTGCCTATCCAGGGGTGGTCCAAGACATTCTGCCGCCTGAGGCGAGGAGATGGTCTGACCCTTTTATCTGCCCCCCCCCCCAGTCTGACATCTCTCCCCGTCCTTCTTTCTCCAAATTCACCTTCTTTTCTGGCTTTCCAAAAGTCGGGGTGGCAGCGGTTTCTATATGTTGCTCTGCTGCTGGACCCAGCCCTTTCTCTCTACTGCAACCCTCCCCACCTCCGAGGAAACAGGAAGTACATCAGAGAGGCTGGCTATAAGAGAAAAGGGATTGGCTGCAGGGCAGCATATGGGGAACCACTGCTCCCTGTCTTTTGGAAAGCAAGAAAAGAAGGTAAATTCTGGGAAGGAAGGGAGAGGGGAATGTCAGAGCGCGATGGGTATGGGGGTAGATGCCACGCCAAAAGAGTGCCGCCTGAGGCTCCGCATCAGGTGGCCTAATGGAAGGGCTGCCACGTGCCTATCTATGGAAAGGGAAGAGACTGCTGAGTTGCTGACTACAGAACTGATACACAGGGGCAAGTCTGTGACTGTGCACATTAAAAGAGTATAGATCTGCACCTGTGTGGTTTGCTTTGATTGCTAATGCAGATAGTGAAGATAAAAAGTACCTATGGGGTTTGCATATAGTTTGACTATTGTCTTTTAAAAAATTTTCCTTAATTGCACTGTATTAATTGCTCAGCAGTGTTGTATAGTAACTAAGCAAATGCTTTGTTTTACTTGTAAAGAAGTACAGGAAAAGTGTGTTACTTTTACTTTTACTGAAGTACTAATTTTACCAATTTTTACTACTTTTACCTAGTTACTTCTGATGCTTGCAGATAAAAGTAAAAAGTAAATGTGGCAGAGAGACCTAAATGGTGATTCCTCAGTAAACCAAATGAAACAGCAAAACCTGGAACAGGATTTTGCAGTTGCAAACCTCGTCACACAAACAGTGGATCATCTCATTTTAATTTTAGTGTTCAGGGAATACAGCCTATGAGAATAGAGTTGCCTGTGCTTGTTGAACTGGTTACTAGTCTCCAGCCAAACAGAACAGTGTAGCTGGTTGCAATTCTTGGTGAACAGACATATGTCTCCATCACAACAGACTGCTGGACATCCCATGGAAAATTTTACAGTGGCGTGGATTGAAAGTCTGCTTGTCTGACCTTAAGACTGAAGAGTTTCCATACATTTGACATTCTTGCATCAGTTCTTGACTGTATTCAGAGTTTGCCATCAGACGAAAAATAGGACAACAACAGACAATGATTTCAACTTTGTGAAAGCCTTCTCTGTAACAGGACAGCATGACAGTGATAACAAGATGAAAATGCAAGTGATCAATTAGCACTACTACTACTAATACAGATGATAATGACAACAATGATGATAACACATTCTTAGCTATAAGGAAGTCAAGTGTTTCAGAGAGAGATTCCTTTGATCAATATCTGCAGACCCAGTTAAACGGCATCAGTAATATTGCGGCCTGGCCTGATTTGAAGGAACTTTTTATCAGACTGAACAATCCACTTCCTGATAGTTCAGTTTTTAGCTGTGGCGGGTTAAAGACTCACAAGTGCACTCACATGAGAGACAGTTATTTTTAAAATTTAGTTCTACTAAAAGCGATGTAGATTGAATTGTAGAGCAATAGAGTTGTTGGGATAAAAATGTTAACAATAGTTGCATTCACTGTAGTTATGATACTTTAAGTTTTTACTCAGTATTATATTAAGCAGTAAATGTTTTACTTTTACTTAAGTTAATTCTTTAATGAGTTCTTTATTGTATTTTTACTTAAGTATTAAAACATACATTTATTTTTACTTTTAGTTAAGTACTTTGAGCAACACTGTCGCTCAGAATGAAATGATACCCAATGGAGAACCAGTTGTTTCTTTGTGGTGAATGTATGTATTGTTTGAAACTCACAATAAAGATAAAATTTAAAAATATATATTTTTCTTTTTCTTTACCAAATATTGGAAGAATGGAAGAGCAGCATGCAGATTAGAGCAGCAGCCTGAGAGTCAGGGAAGCCACACGTTGCACTTTGACTTTCAATGAACAGCACTGATATTCAGTGTTGTGTGACTAAAGCCAGCTAGAGAAGTCTGGTTTTGATGAAAGACTGTTCTAAAGTTGTCCAGATAACTTTATTCAAATAATTTTAACTTAATATATTCAGTGGCAGATTTATATGATGTGAAAGTCTCACAGACTATCTGGTTAAAGTTATCTGGACAGGTCTCTGCCACAGTCAAACTGAGGGCCCTTTTTACTAAGCTGCAGAAAAAAAGTGGCCTTAGAGTGTCCTTGCGCAGGTTTTTCCCATGTGCTAAGGCCATTTTTACAGCTGCTGTATTAATGTTAACTTAGAAAACAATGGTGAACACCCAGGAAAACAATTGGGCTCATTTTCGAAAGAGAAGGACGCCCATCTTTCGACATAAATCGGAAGATGGACGATCTTCTCCCAGGGTCGTCCAAATCGGTATAATCGAAAGCCGATTTTGGACGTCCCCAACTGCCTTCAGTCGCAGGGATGGCCAAAGTTCAAGGGGGTATATCGGAGGCGTAGCGAAGGCGGGACTTGGGCGTGCCTAACACTAGGACGTCCTCGACCCATAATCGAAAGAAACAAGGACGTCCCTGATGAACACTTGGACAACTTTACCTGGTCGTGTTTTTCTTACGACCAAGGCACAAAAAGATGCCCGAAATGACCAGATGACCACCGGATAGAATCGGGGATGACCTCCCCTTACTCCCTCAGTGGTCACTAACCCCCTTCCACCCTCAAAACATATATCTTTCAAAATATTGATTGCCAGCCTCTATGCCAGCCTCAGATGTCATACTCAGCTCCATCACAGCAGTATGCAGGTCCCTGGAGCAGTTTTAGTGGGTGCAGTGCACTTCAGGCAGGTGGACCCAGGCCCATCCCTCCCCTACCTGTTACATTTGTGGAGGAAACAGCGAGCCCTCCAAAACCCACCAGAAACCCACTGTACCCACATATAGGTGCTCCCCTTCACCCATAAGGGCTATGGTAGTGGTGTACAGTTGGGGGTAGTGGGTTTTGGGGGCTCAGCACACAAGGTAAGGGAGCTATGTACCTGGGAGCAATTTATGAAGTCCACTGCAGTGCCCCCTAGGGTGCCCGGTTGATGTCCTGGCATGTCAGGGGGACTAGAAATGCTGGCTCCTCCCAAGACCAAATGGCTTGCATTTGGTCATTTCTGACATGGATGTCCTTGGTTTCTATTATCGCCAAAAATCAGAAACGACCAAGTCTAGGGATGACCAAATCTAGTGATGACCAAATTTCAGGGTTTGGACATCCCTGACCGTATTATCGAAACAGAAGATGGACGTCCATCTTGTTTCCAAAATATGGGTTTCCCCGCCCCTGGATGGGGATGTTTTGCGAGGACGTCCTCATCAAAACTTGGACGTCCCTTTCGAAAATGCCCCTCAATGTAATATAATATTGAAAAACATATTTTGTAATAACACCTGTTTTGTCCAGTCTTTTTACATTTGTATTTATATTTTAAAAAGGAGGAAAAGACCTCATCAACCTGGTGCAGAAAATCCTACAATAACGTAGTTCTTAAGTGTAAAGACTTTTTTTATCTGCAACCAAAAAAGAAGTAATCATAGGTCTAATAAACCTCCCAAATCTTACTTATTGCCTTAATCACATCAAAAAAATTTGTAGTTATTTGCTGAAAAAACAGAAACACATTTAGCTTAGTAATAGTGTTACCCATCGCATGTTGTGGATTTCCCAGCATTATGGCAGTCAAACGTCTCTCACCACATCATAATGACCTGAATCTTTGGAGCATTGGAGCAATACTACAGCTTCCATCGCAACGAAGGTCAAGACAAGACGGCTTTGGTCTCGACGGGGACCTGTTTTGAAGACCCAACTGTATCAACGCCTGTAATCAAGAATTGAAATCAACACAGTGTGAAAAAACAGATGTACTATTAACGTTAAAAAACCATAACAGATGGTGCTGTTAAGGTTAAAAAAAAACATACTGCTGTCATTTGAATGAGCTCTTATATCTATATATATAAAACGCATCTCCAACGTTCTATGAAGCCTCCACAAGTCCCAACGTTCCAACTGCATGGTGGTGAAACCACAATTTGCCCAGGAGTGTTATCCCCGCCCTCGCGTCAAACGTGATGACGTCGAGGGCGGAGCTAACACACTCAGCAAATCGCATCACCCACCTAAACGTGACATCAACCACAACGCGAAAGCACACAGCCGAACCCAGCACTCGCCTCCTGTTTTATTCAACCTTCTTGCCTTACACAACAGACTGAACTACCTTTCACCGCATGTGTTGGGCATAACCCCGCCCACTGTGCTGTCACTCTTCGCTCTCTACCCTCCTGCGCGTGACGTCAAGGCCGATCAGTTCCGTATTTACAGAGTGCCCCACTAATACATGGTTCTGCTGTGTGCCTGCGACCCTTGCTGGGTGAGTTCTGTTACTTTCGGGGATTCCTTCCTTTCTCTCTTTCCACCCCTAGAAAGGACGAGGAAATGCTTACCACTGTGTGAAAGGCGCAGGGGCTGAGGGAAACGGCCTGCGTATCCATGTCTGACGGTGACTTATGACCGTGTCTGGGACTTTCAGAAAAATGTGATTATGTGTACATTTTATGCATAGCTATACTGGGTCTACTCGAACCGTTTTTCCCGATCTTAATTTTCAACAACGCTGTACTGAAGCCTCCACAAGTCCCAGCTCGGAGGGGGGAGGGGAAGGAAGAAAAAGGAACAGAGGGATAGGAAGGAAGGAGGGGAAAGCAGACACAGGGGAGGTGGAAGAAGGCAAGGAGATGGAGGGGGGGGGCTGCTGCACTCTCTCACACACACAGCCTCACTCTATGTCACACACACCTGCACATTCACTCTGTCTCTCTCTCTCTCACACAGTGACTGTCTCACAAACACACACTACGATGAAAACCTTGCTAGCGCCCGTTTCATTGGTCTCAGAAACGGGCCTTCTTTACTAGTCTTATATGTTTTAATATTGCCATTAGCCTGCGGCCATTAAAAAAATGCACTTGTTCCACCCATTTTGTAGGTGGAAAGGGCTCATGCACTATTACTGCACTAACTAGTGGCATGTGGTAATATAACTGCACTGATTAGTGCAGGAACACCCACTCTCTGCTCCAGACATGCCCCCTCAAAAAAAATGTAAAATATTTTTTGGCACACACACATTCACCACTTACCACAGGACACCAGAGCACATCCCATGATATATGTTATTTTAAGACCTGTATTAGCACATAATAGCTAATTTTAGCCAGACAGTGCTGTCCAGTTAAAGTCAAACTGTGTTTTACAGATATACCCAGTGCTACCTCTTTTGCAGTAGCTACATTTTGTTTGGCCATTGAGTTAGTCCGACAAAATGTAAATGCTGAGCAGATAGAAAAGATTTTAAACCCCAACCCCCAAATTTGTTCAGAGACCTCACAATCTGATTTTATTTATTTATTTATTTGTTACATTTGTATCCCACATTTTCCCACCTATTTGCAGGCTCAATGTGGCTTACATAGTACTGTAAAGGCGTTCGCCAATTCCTGTATGAACAAATACAGTAATGTTGTGGTAGAAAAAGGTTCGTGTGCACAGACACATTAGGGAATCATAGAGAGGAAGAGTTATTATATGTCCATTATATGACCTTCATAAGGAGAGTATTGCGGCTCCCGACAGATGAAATACTTCAAGACCTGTACATATCCATTTGGTCAACTCCTAATTCAGTTAGACCAACTAAACGAAATTCAGAAAATAAATATTGAGTGTAGGAAGTTTTAGGACATGGCAAGCAACAATTGTCTCATGTTTCTTTGATACTCAAATCTACAATGAGGAACAGCAAAACATCTAAAGACCTTATGCCTTATTTTCCAAACAAGAACCTTAAATCTATAGACTTAATGGGTAAAAGAATGTACCAAAATTCCATGCTCGCTGGTCACATTGCAGTGCATAATTATCATTATGTACAATATGTACATACTATTATGGATAACTTGAATCAGTTAGTGGAAGGATTATCAGAAGCTACCATTGGCATTAAAACATTAGGGGCCCTGTTTACTAAGCTGTGCTGTAGACGCGCAAACCTTTTAGCGTGAGCTAACACTAGAAACACCAGTAGGAATATAATGGGTGTCTCTACCATTAGCGCATGCTAATTTTTAGCGCACACTAAAAAGTTAGCGTACCTACAGCGCGGCTTAGTAAACAGGGGCCTAGGTTTTCCGGAGGATCCCATTCTGGTAGATCAAGTTAACAAGGCAGCTGTGGAATATTTTTCATTGAATGATTCATATGAGGTTTTGCTTGCTATTAAATGGAATGCTTTTAAAGCATCTCTGTGGGGAGTAATTATACATTTGAGTGCTGGAAAGACTATGCTAAGCAAGTAGGAACTGCACAATTTGCAATTTGGAAAAAGAAATCAAACCCAAAGAACCAATACATTAAAAAGAATGATAACACTTTATTGTTCCAACTTCAACAGCTGAAATCTATATATAATACTTAGAGGTGGCATGAGGGTCTGGTTCTTCCATTGCTTGAAAGAATTTTCTTGTCATTAAGGCAGTAGGTAAAATATTGCACACTTTCAATTGCCAATCCTACACAATCTAACGTATGAAATATTTTCTAACTTCATAACATACAGGTGAAAATGATTATCCAGTCCTTCCAATTTGCCCTATTATTGCTGTCTACACTGCTAACGATATAAACCCTGTAAACCCTTCGCAACATTGCATGCTCACCAGTTAAATAGAAATGTTAAATAGTAGTAGTAGTATTTTCGAAAGAGAAAAGCATTTAAAAAGTGACATAAAGCAGCACTTGGATGCTTTTCTTGCTAAAATGTCCACATCAATATTTTCTAAACCCATTTTCCAGATGGTTTTCTATGCTGTTTGTCTGCAATGCTTCCAAATCTCAAGGGGGCATGTCAGGGGCGTGTTAAGGGTGGGCTTTGGGCATTCCAAAGTCTTGGGTGCTTTTCAGCCACAATGGAACAAAATGAAAAAGTCCAGGACTAAACTAAGATGTTTTGGTTTAGACCTGTTTTAATAAAAAGTGCCCTAGATGACCACTGGAGGAACAAAGGAATGACCCCTCCTTACTCCCCCAGTGGTCACTGACCCTCTCCCACCCCCCAAAGATGTGAAAGAACAGTATATACCAGTCTCTGTGACTGCCTCAGATGTTATGGCTAGTCCTATTAGAGCAGCAAGCAGGTCCATGGAGGAGCCTAGTGAACGGTGCAGTGCACTGTGGAGAAAGGGACTCGGACCACTCTAATCCACTCTGGTGTGAACCCTCTAAAACCCACCAAAAACCTACTGTACCCACATATAGGTGACACCTGCAGCCATAAGGGCTACTGTAGTGGTGTACAGTTGGGTACAGTAAGTTTTTGGTGGTTTTTGGAGGGCTCACTATACAATATAAGGGAGCAATGGTGAGATGTGTACCTGGGAGCTTTTATGTGAAGTCCACTGCAGTGCCCCTAGGTGCCCCACTACTCTGCAGGGATGTTTATGTGGCCAGTCTGCTAAGAATGCTGGCTTCTCCTACATCCCAATGGCTTGATTTTGTACCTATTTCACTTGGACCTTTTTTTTTTCCGAAAATGTATCAAAAAGATAAATGTACAGAGCACAAAAACAGTGGTCATTATCGGAAAAAAAAAAGATATAGTGATTTTCAAAACAACAAAACGTCTATTTACTATTCAGATTGTTTGACCTTTTGAGCAAAACATCCAAAGCCGGACTTAGGTGTCATATCGAAAATGCCCCTCCACGTCTCTTAAGAGTTGGATAGGCTTGCTACATGCATAACTTCTTCCTCCATCCCAGCTGGGACCTTTCGGTTTACCACAGTATGATACAAAATGAGTACTTTTTTTTTTTTTTACATAATTCTGTGCAGTCAGCTATTGTGAGGCAGCGTGGCACAGATGCTCTGATTCTGGCTATCTCCCACTCACCCTCCATGCACACGCACACTACTTGAGTGTGGCATGAGAAGGAGCTGCACAGCTGCACATTGGGTTGCTTCTATCTTTTCTGCTTCCTTGGTTCCCAGCAGTTCCTTTAAGCCGCATGGCTCTACAGAGCAGTGGTGTAGCTACGGGTGGACCTGGGTGGGCACAGGCCCACCCATTCTTGGCTCAGTCCCACCCAGCAGCAGCACCGCACATCAACATCTTTCCTCCACGGTGTCTCGGCACGCATCCCCGGCGCCTGCAGTGATTCATTATTGCTGCCTGCGTTGGCCCTGCAGGCTTCCATCGGCTGGGTCCCACCCTCGCTTTCATCATTTCCTGTCTGGCGGGACCTGGCTGATTGAAGCCTGTGGAGTCGAACAGGCAGCAAAATTTGAATCACTGCAGGCGCCGGGTACACCTGTAAGGTACACCAGGGAGGGATGGGGTTCAGCGACGGGTGGTCAGATGCTGGGACACCGCGGAGGAGGAGAGATATTGATGTGGGGTAGGTGAAAAAATCTATAATTTTTATTATATCTTAAAGGGGGGGCTATAAAGTGCCATGCCATGGAAGGGCCCATCTAAGTTAGCTCTGGGCCCATCCAAAATACTAGGTCTGGCTACGCCACTTCTACAGCAAGGGCTCAAAGGAACAGTTAGGCCCAAGATGGCAGAGGAGGAGAAGAAGGCATCCCGATGTGTGACTGTGCAGCTCCTCCTCTTGCTGCGCATGCACTGGAGTGGTATGTGTGCAGGGAGGTGGGGTGCCTGGAAAAAATGTGGATGGAGTGTGTGTGTTGGGGGGGGGCGGGGGGAGTAGACTGGAAAAAAGAGAGAGACAGCAAAAATAATCAATCAAAAAATCCAAATAAAGCAGTCACAAGCCCTAATGATTACTAACCCCCTAAGATTCACACAGGTTGCAAGAATGTTGGTATCATATTCATCATCAGATACCGAGATATCCACTGTTCTAGTGAATTCTCCTCACAGGTATCAGGGATGTCTCCACTGCCATGCTTCACAGGAGTATGTATGTCATCTTCCAGGGCCACAGCTTAGTCTGAACCAACTTGATATCATGCTCAGCTGCTCCCTGAACGATGCATTGCAGTTCTGTCTCAGAGGTCACCAGTTTGGTCCCGGTACTGCTTTTGACCTATGTCCATGGATTTCTGGTAACCTTGTGTCGCTGCTTCAGGTCTGTGTGCCAAGAACACACCAATAGATGCCTGCTCAATGGGGGCTGTGGATGGTTAGCAGCCTCAGTATTGAACAGGCCTCTTCATTCTGTCCAGGTAGGAGTAATATGTGTTGGGTTTAGCATTCCCAATATGTATAATGCACCCTGATATATATTTTTTAAAGCACTTAGACATTCTGAGCAGCACTTGTAACTGTTTTTCAAGTACAATGCTCTTCTTGACTAACTTCTGGGAGTTAACACTCCCTTCCTCAAGTCCAAACAGATCAAGCAGGAAAAAAAAAAAAAAAAAAAAGAACACTGCCAGAAAATACAAACAAACCATCAAGTACAAAAGGGTCTATTCAATTCCATTTCCTATTCAGTGTGTTAGTATTTATAGGTAATTACTTGTATTTTTTGCCAATTTCATCTTATGCTTATTCTGTTTGGACCTCAGGAAGGGAGTGTAAATTCATAAAATAGAATCACCATGTTCTTTTTGAAAATGATTAAACTTTTGTTTCTGTGCATCCAAATGGCAGCCACACTATTTTAGGAAACTAAGGGGCCATTTTACCAAGCTATGCTAAAAAGTGGCCGGCGCTGTTGTCAGCACACAGGTTTCCAATGCGCTGTGGCCACTTTTAGTGCAGCGGTGAAATAGCTGCATTTCCAATATATTTCTTTCATGGCCACAAGCTAATTTTCCAATTAGTGCATGGCTATTACGATGGGAGCCCTTACCGACACATATTTTATTGGTGCGAAGCAGGGGCGTAGCCAGACTTCGGCGGGAGGGGGGTCCAGAGCCCGAGGTGAGGGGGCACATTTTAGCCCCCCCGGCACTGCCAACCCCCCCTTCACCATTGCCGACACCCCCCTGCCATTGGTGACAACCCCCCCGCCATTGCCGACACCCCCACCGCTGCCGCCACCACCACCACCAACTTTGACCCCCCCCCCCCCTGCTGCCAACCCTCCCCCACCGTCACCGTCACCATCGCCTACCTTTGCTGGCAGGGGACCCCAACCCCCACCAGCCGAGGTCCTCTTCTTCCTTCATTCTGTTTCTGAGTCTGATGTCCAGCAAAGGTAGGCAACGGCGATGGCGGGTTGGCGGCGGGAGGGAGGGTTGAGAGGGTCATCAACAGGGGGGTCCAGGGCCACATCTATGGGGGCCCAGGCCCCCATGACCCCACGTAGCTACGCCCCTGGTGCGAAGGGCTCCTGCGCTAACCATGCGGTAATCAGGCAGCACATGGCAATGTGTCCATGCTACCTGATTAGCACAGAGCATACCTACTCTCTACCCATAGCCACGCCTCCCGCGCTGAAAAATAAAAATAAAAATTCAGTATGGGATTAGTGCAAGCTGATGGGCACATGCTAATGGGATGCCTCAGCATATCCCGCATTAGTGCTTTTTGCCGCATGGTAGGCACACGCTAGTGCCTACTGCGCCTTAGGAAAAGATCCCCTAAAGAAATTCCTGAGGTCAGTATAATAGCATTGACAGTGTAATTTTCACGAATTGTTATTGGGTCCTTTTACGAAGCTGCAGCCGAGGCCCCCTATTACTGCAGCAGGTAAAAAGGCAGGGTTTTTTTTTTTTAAAAAAAGAAATGGGCGTGTGGAAAGTGAAGCATTTGCCATGCCCTTATTTCATGTGGGAGCCCTTACCGCCACCCATTGAGGTGGCGGTAAGGGCACCTGCACTACCCCAGTAGTAACTGGGCAGTGCAGGGCACTGTCCAATTACCTCCAGGTACACACCGGCGCTGGGGGTGGAAGCTACCTTCGGGCTGCTCAGGTAGCCCGGTGGTACTTCCCTTTTAGTGAGCAGTAAGCCCTCATTGGGCTTACTGCCGCTTTGTAAAAGGGCCCCTCTGTGAATAAATAGCTGCTTACCCACATCAAAATCCCTGTCAAACTGCCCCCTCAATATGGAAGTACACATGCTGATCACAATCCCCCAAATTCTATACATGGCGACAAGAATTTGGTGCTCAAATTTGAGCGCAGAGTTAACATGTACACACATATTAATTAGCTAGCCATTAACTACCAAATCAATTATTGCAGTGAATTGGAAATAATTGGAATTTGCACGCACCCCTGTCCTTGCCCTATCCTATAACCCCATGCACTTAAATCTACTAGCATGCAACTCAAAAGGGGGCTATGGGAGGGGCAGAGGCATTCCAAAAAGTTGCACATGGAGTTATAGAATAGCCCCGTTTTCAGGATCAAAATGCCAGGAGTTGGGCACCAGCATTTATACCAGGTTTCAGCTGACGTAAATAATGGCACCCAACTTTGGATGTGGGAATCAGCTCTAAGCACTGTTCTATTGCTGTTTATAGAATAGTGCTCGATGCCAGTTTTTTCCAACGCTGAAATCTTGGTGCCATTTATAGAATGCCCCCCCAGTATGCATACTTCTACCTGCCTGCAAATGGGGACAGAGATAGCATGAAGGAGATTGGTGATGACCTGTATTTGCTGGCCTTTCATTTTGAAAACCCCATATTTACTTCCACAGTATATATTTGTACTACTTCAAAAAGACTAAGGAGGCTAGGGCTTTTCAGCTTGGAGAAGAGGCGGCTGAGAGGAGACATGATAGAGGTATATAAAATAATGAGTGGAGTGGAACAGGTGGATGTGAAGCGTCTGTTCACGCTTTCCAAAAATACTAGGACTAGGGGGCATGCGATGAAACTACAGTGTAGTAAATTTAAAACAAATCGGAGAAATTTTTCTTCACCCAATGCATAATTAAACTCTGGAATTCGTTGCCAGAGAACGTGGTGAAGGCAGTTAGCTTGGCAGAGTTTAAAAAGGGGTTAGACAGTTTCCTAAAGGACAAGTCCATAAACCACTACTAAATAGACTTGGGCCGGGAATAACATGTATAAAATGTTAGTAAGTTTGGGAAGCTTGCCAGGTGCCCTTGGCCTGGATTGGCCGCTGTCGTGGACAGGATGCTGGGCTCGATGGACCCTTGGCCTTTTCCCAGTGTGGCATTACTTATGTACTTACGTATGTTGCGAAAAGGCAATCCTGTTCGGTGACTGGTTCTCACTTGTGCAGGGTTTGTCTTTGAAAACTGGCTTGTAGGCATACTCAAATTGTCCTTTCAATATACTTTCCATATTTGTAGATTAATTTAACTTGGCTACATAGCAAGGACACCTGGTTCAAATCCCACTGAAGCCCCTTGTGATCTTCAGCAAGTTGCTTAACCCTCCATTGTCCCAGGTGCAAACCTCCAGAGACAGGAAAATACCTACTATCCCGGAATGCAACTCACACTGACCTAGAACTAAAAAAGGAGGGAGATTTTAGTATATACCCTTAGCCCTGCCCCACTCTGCCTTGGACCCACCCACTCTATATCATGGTTACACCCCTTGGCACACCTCAATCCCATGGCCAGTGCAGAAAATATTTTATTTACAGTGGTGATCACAGGGATGGGTAAGAGGGAGTGTTTCAGTTCACTCTTTTATACCCCCTATCCAGCATCTATTCCCCCCAGAGCCATAAGTGCAAGAGGACATCAGCCCCCATTACTTTGACCTCAAGCCCACTCCAAAATTGTGGCAGTAGTTGAATCGCTTGTGGAGATGCCCAAGACCCACTAGCTGAAGAGATCCACTGCATGAGCCTCCTACTGTGCTGTGTGAGCAGTGCAGCAGTCTGCAGCATGTTTCAGCCGCCAGTACCGGACCTCCAGCATATGCTCAGTTCAGGCACTTGAAAATGGAAAATATGATGATACCTTTTTATTGGACTAGCCTAATACCTTTTTCCATTAGCTTTCAGAGACCAAAATCTCCTGCCTCATGTCAGGTCACAGGAAAGAAGTGGTGGTCTCTGAAGACTAGTCAAAAATGTATTAAAAATTAGTCCAATATAAAGGTATCATCTTATTTACTTGTATTTATTAAACTTTATTAACACAGCTACCACATTACTTTATCCTAAATTAATAATAAAAAATATTGTCTCCATTTTAGTTGTCTAGCCATTCACTTTTTCCAATTGTGGTGGCCCCATTCTCTTGTTTCTGCTTTCCTTTGTTTTCTCTTAACTCTCTTGCCAGGGTTTCCTGTCCATTTATCATTTTTCTCCCTCCTGTTTCTTTCAGTTTTCACCAATTTCTTTTTCTGCCTCTCTGTCCAGATTTAATTCATTCTTACTATACAGTCTTTAATTTTCCTCTTTTTATTTTGTCTACCTATGACTTTTCATCATTCCCTCACCCTTGTTCTCCCCTAGGCCCCTTCCTCTTATTCTTCAGTCTGTCGCTAACTTTATCTTCTCCCCCTTTCCATCCAGTATCTCCCCTCTTTCTCTCCCTACACTTCCATCCAGTGTCTTTCCTCCCCAACAGCTACCCTCTCTCCCAATCCTTCCATCCAGTACCTCCCTCTCTCTCCTCTTCCTTCCATCTAGTGCCTCCCTCTCTCTCTCTTTCTACCCTTTTCCATTCAGCATTTCCTCTCTCTCTCCCCATCCTTCCAGTGTCTCCCCCTCTTTCTCTTTCCATTCTTCTATTCAGCATCTTTTCTCTTTCTTTCCCTAACCTTCCATCTTTCTCTCCATACCTTTCCATCCAGTGTCTTCCTTCTTTCTCTCCCTACCCATTCATCTAGTTCCTTCCCTCTTTCTCTCTCCATCCTTCCAGTGTCTTCCTTCTGCATCTCATCCAGCATCTCCCCTCTTTCTGTCCCCATCCTTCCAGCATCTTCCTTCTTTCTCTCTCTTCATCCAGCATCTCCCCTCTTTCTGTCCCCATCCTTCTAGCATCTTCCTTCTTTCTCTCTCTCCTTTCATCCAGCCATGGTCCCCCCCTTTCTCCCCATCCTTCTGCCCAGCCTCTTCTCTCTCTCCAGCCCTTTCCCATCCACTGTGTCCCTACTTACTCTCCCCATCTTGTTTCCACTCATCATCTCTCTGTCTTTCTCTCCAGTGTCCCTGCTTTTCTATCATTTTTCCTCCCCTCTCAACATTTAACATCTCCTACCTCTCTCTCCATGCACCCCTTCCCTTCCATTCTTCTTCTCCTTGGTATCTTCTGTTTCCTGCCACCACTGGAACTTCCCCAATAAGCAGCAGCAGTGAAACAACAGAAAGCAAGCAAGCACAGAGCCTCAGCCTTCAGGCATGTACTGTAGGCTTTGCCAGTCCCCTGCCTTTGAATGGGAAGTTGATGTCAGACTCAGCTCGGGTAGAGGACCAGCAGAGCCAACAGCAACAGCATATTGCTGAAGGCTGTGGCTCCACACTTGCTTTCTGTTGTTTTGCCACCGCTGTTGCTCATGGGGAGAAGCAGCAATGGCGGTGTGGTGGTGGCAGTCTGTCTCAGCACCAGTGGTAGATTTTCCCGCTTTGGTGGGAGTGCCGGAGATGACCCACCAAAGTGGAGTGTCCTGCTCAATGTGGGAGACTTGGCAGGTCTGCTTAGCTAAATCCAAATAGTATTGCTTTTTTTGGGTCTTTCAAGTAACAAAACCAATTTCAGAGCAAAAAGTCTTCTTCTTAATATTCATTGTACAAATGCTGCTGTAGATCCTTAGTCATTTTATTGGAAACATGAGAGAATAACATACTTGATAGTGACATACCAGGATGAGGGAGTTATGTATGTTTTGAAATGTCTGCTGTTAGTGTCTACAAAGTTTCATGTGGCTGACAACAAGTCATATGACCCAGCCTCATTTTAAAGCCAGTTTTTTCCAGCCAGGCACAGAGATTCATGAATGAGCAGAGAACCCCCCTGCAGTGGCGCACAAAGGGGGGCGGGGGGGCGGTCCACCCCGGGAGCATGCTGCTGGGGGGGGGGGGGTGCTGCGTGCTTGTCGTCTCCGCTGGTTCCCTGCTCGCTCTGTCCCGGAACAGGTTACTTCCTGTTCTGGGGCACAGAGAGCAGGCCAGCAGAGCTGACAGGCGCGCGGCTGCTCCTAGCAGCCAAGAAGGCACCCCGGGGGGGGGGGGGGGTTGATGCGCTGGAAGGGGGGGGGGGTTGATTCACCAGGGGGGGTTGATGCACCAGAAGGGGGGGGTTGATTCACCGGGGGGGGGGTGTTTCATGCGCCGGGGGAGGGGGGGTGTCGTGCTGCACATGGGGAGGGGGGATCCGCCCCGGGTGTCAGCCAACCTAGGATCGCCACTGCCCCCCACCGTGTCTGGTGAGTTTTTCTTTCATTTTCTGTCTGACTTGCACATATATATTTGCAGTATTACATCTTTGGTGAAGTGGCATCTTAAGGGTATGTAACGATACCTTGACTGGTTCCACCTTTTAATGTACTTATTTGCTATGTGTATAGTATATTTATATTTATTTATTTATACTTTTAATTTTGTTAATTTTAAGTTCATGTTATACTAATGAATATGGCATTTTTAACAGTTAATTGGGTTTAAGTTATACTTATGTATTATGTTTATGGTTTTATGGCCTATGTTTATTAGGTAGATCCATTTTCATGCTACTTTACCCCCTTGTTTACAAAACCATGCTATTGGCTGCCACGCGACAATACCAACACAGCCCAGCACAGCTAGTGCGACTTTGTGTACAGGGGTGTTATATTTTTATATGTTTACTAGTATAAGTATTTCCCCTGAAGCAGCCCTGCTGGGCGAAACATGGGTGCCAAAAAAATGCACGCGGAGTGCTAATCTATAAATGGTGCTATGAGTGGGGATAAGCGCCGAACTTTAATGTAAACTACCTTGACTTAAGATTAGGCAGTATATCAAATATTTATTAAACATTAAACGTTAACATTAATTACACCTAGTGAAACCTGGTGTAAATCCTCACTCATAAATTAAGCGCAGATTTCCCAAATTCTATAATACTGTGCATATCTTTAGTGAACGCCCCTGCCCATGCCCCCTTTTCAGTTGCATGATAACCCCCCCCCCTTTTTTTTACAAAGGTACACTATAGGCTGCCATGCGGCAATGCCGTCAAAGCCCATTCACTTTGAATGGGGTGTGCCGGTATTACCGCACCGGCAGCCACTTGCACCACTTTGTAAAAGGGAGGGGGTAAAAGATTTGCATGCATATCTTTATAGAATAGCACTTAGTAAGATGCATGTGGAAATCCAAATTGTTGCCAATTAACACCAATAATGTTTGGTACTCAGTTATTGGCCCTAATTGGCTGGTTACTCAATTAAATAGCCTGCGCAAATTGGGCATGTGCAAATTTGGCCACCATTTATAGAATCCAGTGGATGATGCCAATGTAGTATCTTCAAACAATAATACAAAGCAGATTGAAAAAGCTAACGTGTTAAATATTAATTTCCTTGCCAGTAGAACAAAAGCAACTGTGCAATACTTCCTGCACAAGTCATTGATTGCACTAAGGTCAAAAAAAGAAAAAAATGCCAACAATTTCCAAACATTCTTCCATGTATAACTATGTAAGAAGCTTAGATCTTTTTTTTTTTCAGCTTACAGGAAGGGCAATTAACTTCGGGAATATATAGAAGCCAATATTAAGCAATAAGAAATCTGCTTAAACAGATTACTCACCCCGTTAAGCTCAAGCAGATTTTCAGCCTGTTTACCAAGGTAAATCAGATCACTGGGGAGGAAGGGTTCAGGCACAATGGATCAATAGGGATAGAATGTTTTCAAGGAGTCCATGGGACCCTTTCTTAATTCATATATTCTCTATTTCAGGGCAGAGTGGGAGGACTGAAGGGGTCCCTTAGATAGCAGAGATTGGAGGCCCCCTAGGGGGGGGTCCAGAAGGCCTCTGAAGTGGATCACGAAGGACCTTTAAATAACTGCTGCCATGCAAAGGGACTTTTTCTTTTTTTTATACAGCTCTGAAAAGAAATAACTAAACCTCTGGTGGTGCTCATGAAGCCTTTTTCGTGTGCTTGGTTTTACAAATGTTGGCATTAATGAGCTACTTTGTATGATATTACATTACAGCAACTCATTAATGGCAAATATAAATAAATCTTCATGTACATAAGTAATGCCACACTGGGAAAGACCAAGGGTCCATTGAGCCCAGCATCCTGTCCACGACAGCAGCCAATACAGGCCAAGGGCACCTGGCAAGCTTCCCAAACGTACAAATATTCTATACATGTTATTCCTGGAATTGTGGATTTTTCCCAAGTCCATTTAGTAGTGGTTTATGGACTTGTCCTTTAGGAAACCGTCTAACCCCATTTTAAACTCTGCCAAGCTAACCGCCTTCACCACGTTCTCCGGCAACGAATTCCAGAGTTTAATTATGTGTTGGGTGAAGAAATATTTTCTCCGATTTACTACACTAGTTTCATCGCATGCCCCCTAGTCCTAGTATTCACATCCATCTGTTCCATTCCACTCATTATTTTATATACCTCTATCATGTCTCCCCTCAGCCGTCTCTTCTCCAAACTGAAAAGCCCTAGCCTCCTTAGTCTTTCTTCATAGGGAAGTCGTCCCATCCCCGCTATCATTTTAGTCGCCCTTCGCTGCACCTTTTCCAATTCTACTATATCTTTCTTGAGATGCGGCGACCAGAATTGAACACAATACTCAAGGTGCGGTCGCACCATGGAGCGATACAACGGCATTATAACATCCTCACACCTGTTTTCCATACCTTTCCTAATAATACCCAACCTTACAAAGTTTCATTTTGTAACAAAAATGCTACAAAACACCTGAAATTTGTCATTTTTATGAGTTTCTAGATGTTTTGGACTATTTTATTACACATGGAGGAGCATTTTTGATATGATGTCTAAGTTGGACTTTAGATGTCTTGCACTAAATGTACCAAATCTGAATAGGAAATATGTCCATTTTCGAAACAGCAAAATGTCTAGCTTTCTTTTTTTTTTTTAAATGGTCACATGCAAAATGTTTTCATGCTCTGTGCATTTATCTTTTTGGGCCATTTAAAAAGTCCAAGTGAAAAACAGAGAAAAATCAAGCCTTTGGGATGTAGAAGGAGCCAGCATTCTTAGTAGACTGGCTACACAGACATCCCAGGACAGCAATGGGGCACCATAGGCGGCACTGCAGTAGACTTCATATAAGCGCTCCCAGGTACACATCTCACCATTGCTCCCTTGTACTGTATGCTGAGTTCTCCAAAATCCAACAAAAGCCTACTGTACCCAACTGCACACCACTACAATAGCCCTTATGGGTGAAGGGGTCACTTATATATTGGTTTTGGGAGAGTGTGGGAGGGCTCACACTTTCCACCACAAGTGTAACAGATAGAGTGGAATATTGGCCTGGGTCCTCGTCTCTATAGTGCACTTCATTGACCACTACACTACTCCAGGGACCTCCTTTCTTCTGTAATAGACATGTTATAAAATCTAAAGCTGTCATAGAGGCTGGTAAGTATTAATTTTAATCACATCTTTGTGGACGGGAGGGGGTCAGTGACCACTAGGGGAGTAAGGGGGGGTCATGCCTGATTCCTTCCAGTGGTCATCTGGTCATTTAGGGTACCTTTGTGTCTTATTCATTAGAAAAACAGTTCTAGACCAAAATGTTGAAGTTTTCACCCTAGATGTTTTTTTTTCCCATTATGGCTGTAAAACGTCCATTAGGCACGCCCTAAGCCTGCCTTAATCCAGCCTTTGAAGTGCCCCTGACATGTCCCCTTGTGATTTGGATGCACTGAAGACAAAATGGATAGATAGATGTCTGCAAAACAGGTTTCGAAAATACCGATTTGGACGTTTTGAGAAGAAATCTGTCCAAATGGAGCATTATGACACATTTTGGACATTTTTCTGTTTCGAAAATGAGCCCCATAGTAACATAGTAGATGATGGCAGATAAAGACCTGTACGGTCCATCCAGTCTGCCCAACAAGATAAACTCATAGTAAAAGGTATGATACGTATATTTGGTCTTGATTTGTCCTTGCCATTTTCAGGGCAGATCTTTTCGGCACCTAACTTTGGACACCAAATCTGGCCCTAAATGACAGAAGTCAAATGAAGTTAAAAAATGCAACCCCTAAATGTTTTAACAAATTTTCAAAGAGGATTTATGTGGGGATAGATGTACTTGTGTGCCTTGTTGCTAGGCAGCTAGCTAAAAATTGTCTGTTTTTTTAGAATGTTGTTTTGACTATGTTGCTTTCCAAGGCCAGTAGTACAAAGGGCAACTTATATCTAAGAGACTTCCAAGCTCCTGCCTGTCAGGACAAGGTAGCAGCAGGGATTCTCACAAGAAAATAGTAGAAACTGTTATATATATGCCACACCTTAATATAGCTGGCTTCCAGTACACTTTCAATTGATGGTTTGTAGAGTTTCATTTAATTCTATATGATGCAATGTTTGCTGCAAGGAATTTGGATATATTTAAAATGACAATCATCAGTCATGTTGTTTGGGTACATTCCCAAAGTGACTTAAAAAGAAAACATCAGTAACGTATTCAAAATGAGAAGAATAAACTGCACTGCTCTGCATAGGAAGTGGAAATCTAGAGACCTGTAACATCAGTGGTGGGCAGGAATTCTCAATCCAGTCCTCAGGACACATCCAGCCAGCCAAGTATTTTTTAGGATATCAACAATATGCATGAGATAAACTTGCATACACCATATCCAGTGGTGTACCAAGGGGGGGGGCGGGGGGGGGGGGTCTGCCCCAGGTGCACGCCGCTGAGGGGGTGCCACGCGCCTGTCGGCTCCGCTCGTTCCGTGCTCCCTCTGCCCCGGAACAGGTTACTTCCTGTTCCGGGGCAGAGGGAGCATGGAAAGAGCGAAGCCGACAGGCGCGCGGCACCCCCCCAGCAGGTAAAAATGCACCCGGGGGGGGGTCCTTTCGCCAGGGGAGGGGTTGCGCTGCACCCGGGGGGGGGGGGGCGCATCGGCGATCCGCCCCGGGTGTCAGCCACCCTAGGAACACCACTGACCATATCTATTGTGCAAACGTATCTCATGCATATTCCTTGTGGGTTTCCTGAGGACTGGATTGAGAACCACTGATGGTAGGCAAGATAATGAAAACACCATACTTTGAAGCCACTAGGTTATAAGATCACAGGTAACCTGGTTTCACAAGAGGAAGACCTAGCCAGACTTTTACTGTTGGCTTTCTTGCAGTGACCAGAACAATAGACTCGGGTGATGCAGTGAATGAGGCCTTTCTGAGTTCTGTAAAGCCGTTCACACTGGTTCACAAGTCAGAAAGTTAGGCAGTTGCAAGAAAAACTTGAAGCTGTGTAAGAATGTTGAATCTTCGAATAATTTATATCAGATATTGAGTTCAATGGTATTAGAACAGAAATGTCATCTGCATAAATTTAATGCAAAATGTTGTTAGCTTGCAATAATGCCCTAATGATCGTTAAAAAAAAAACATGAAAAAGCAAAGGTGAAAAGGTGATCCCTGCAGGACTCCACATTATGTTCTTCCATGAAGAAGATAAACTATAATTCACCTTTACCCTATAAGAACGGATCAAAAAAAATCACTAAACCACTGTAACACATTCCTAGTAATACCTATATCCTCAAGTAGCTGTAAAAGAACAGTGTGATCCACCAAGTCAAACGCTGCTGAAAG
The DNA here is from genome assembly GCF_901765095.1 of Microcaecilia unicolor. NCBI lineage: Eukaryota > Metazoa > Chordata > Amphibia > Gymnophiona > Siphonopidae > Microcaecilia > Microcaecilia unicolor. Next base: position 198,553,689 of record NC_044032.1, read on the forward strand.
ATCAAACTGCAGCAACACAGCACATTTTCCTTCACTTAAAAAGGATCTAGTATTATCTAATAAAGAACCAACCACTGTTCCGGAACTAAAAAAAAGAACAGAATCCTGATTGAAAATCATACAATATTGAAAACTTATTAAGATAACCTTTTAATTGTGAAGTTACAAGACCTTCAATTAGTTTTGCAAAAAGAAAAAAAAAGAAAGGAATTGAGGCAACTGGTCTGTAGTTGGTTACATTAGGAATAGATCATTTTAAATTCTTCAATATTAGGGTGATAATAATCTATTCTAAATCACAAGGGAGCCTGCCCAAAGATAGTTGTATCTGAATCAAATCATACCGAACTACTTGGAAAAAAGGAGCAGCTTGCAATCAAATAAGGACAGCAATCTAACACAATAAGACTTGCTGTACTTTCTACTACTACTACTACTTAACATTTCTAAAGCGCTACCCGGGTTACGCAGCGCTGTACAATTTAACAAAGAAGGACTATATAATTTAACAAAATCCTGCCAACAAATTGGAAGGAAATAGTCCCATTTCTATCTCCTGGAATCTATGATGTAGAACAAAAGTTGATGTAATCATAAACTTTATCTGAGAGATGATCTGGAAATCCCGCTCTTAATATACATACGTATCTTGCACTGAAAATAATCTGCTAAGTAAGTAGCTGATGGAACTTGATCAGTAACTATATTTATCACATTTGTACCCCACGCTTTCCCGCTCATCGCAGGCTCAATGCGGCTTACATAGTAACAAGAGAATACAACCTGTAGTATCAGAATCAACAAAGGAGGTATGTGATAGAACAAATGAACAAGGAGTAAATGGGATAGAAGAGGTATGGGAGAAAGGATAGGGATAGGTAAGGAGGTGGAGCGATAAAGGAGAAGCTGGGGAAGAGCATGAAGGGTAAGACGGTTGGTAGTAAATATTTTCTGAGTCGTTGTTATTGATTAGTTGAACTGGTAAATAGATGGGTTGCATACAATGTTTGCTTATGGTAGGTCAAGTCATTCGGGTAAACCTGTTTGAATAGATGGGTTTTCAATAGTTTCCTAAAGGGAAGATATTCACTAATTGACCGAATGTATCTGGATAGAGCATTCCAGAGTTGGGATCCCAGGTAGGGGAAATTAGATGCATGGTAGGTTTTGTACTTTAGTCCTTTGCAATTGGGAAGGTACAAGTTAAGGTATAATCGTGAAGATGTTGATATGTTTCTGGTCAGAAGGTTTAGTAGATTGACCATGTAACTTGGTGATACTCCATGGATGATCTTGTGGATTAGTGTGATTGCCTTAAAGTTGACTCGTTCTCTAATAGGTAGCCAATGAAGTTTCATACGGAGGGGTGTTGCACTTTTGAATCTAGGCTTCCCATAAATTAACTATTTGAAACAACTGCTTAATGTTATATTGGTCCCTACTAGAGACCAATATAACATTAAGTAGTTGATCCTCATAGTAGCTTTTAAAATCAATTTATAATCCTGTATTTTTCCCTCCATAACAATTTTGAATGGGCAGATTTGTCTTTCCTCCGTTTACTTTCTAATTTTCTACAGGAACATTTTAATTTCAGTAACTCGGGAGTATACCATTTATTACTTTGTCTTAACTGTCTCTTCTTGGGGCAGAGAGGAGCAATATTATCTAAGATGTCAATTCTAAACTGAAGTTTCCCTCATTCCATGTAACTTCCTTGAGTGTCCCCTAATCTTTGTACTTTTGAAACTAGTAAAAATTCGATTCACTTCTATTTGTTCTACACCACTCAGGATTTTAAAGACCTCAATCATATCTCCCCTTATCCGTTTTCAGCCATGATGGAACAAAATGAAACACCCAGGACTAAAACTAAGACTTTTAGAGCTAGATATGTTTTAATAATGACTAAGCCTCAAAAAATGCCCTAAATGACCACTGGAATAAAGGAATGACCCACTTATTCCCATAATAGTCACTGATCCCCTCTCACCACCCCCAAAAATGTAAAAGAAACAGTATATACCAGACTCTATGACAAGCTCAGATGTTATAGCTAGTCCTATCAAAGCAGCAAGCAAATCCCTGGAGTAGCCTAGTTGTAGGTGTAGTGCAGTGTAGAGGAGACACAAGTCCATATCCCACGCTACCTGTTACACTTGTGGTGGAAAGTGTGAGCCCTCCAAAACACACCAAAAACCTACTGTACCCACACATAGGTGACACCTACAGCCATAAGGCCCACATTCAAGTCCTGTTGTGGAAGTTTATCAGAGAGGGATGGACTTGGCAACAATTGAGCTCAGGCTTGTGCTACAAGGCCCTACACTGGCCCACTGAAGCTATAAAGTGCCATGCTAGAGCCAGGCTTTTATTTCACTGTAGTCTCAGGCCTGGTGAAGATAGGCTAGCAGAGGCTGTAAGGGGAAAGAAAGAGGGAGGAGAAGCTGGACAGCGGGAAGGGGAAGTAGGGAAGGAAGGAAAGATGAGAGGCTAGATTAGGGGGACTTGAGGATAGGGAAGGAGAGATGAGGTTCTATTTCGGGAGGGAGGAAGGAATGAGATGTTGGATATGGGGTGGTAAGGAATAGGAAATTAATCATGATGTCACTAATCATGTACCTGTCGCTGAACAATCATTGCTGCTGTTGCCACCAATGCCAACCCCATCACAGTAACTGTGGTGAAGGTCTGGAAAGGAAATAGAAAGCTTCTTACTTGCAACTGCGTATTTTCTCTTCTATCAATTTTACTATGAAGTTAGACCCATTCAGGCTCGGCAGGTCCCACAGGACAATAGCACTCCATGTAGGTCAGATATTGTAGTGAGATGGAAGAAAAAACATGAATCACTAGCAGCTAAGAAGTGTTGCAGCTAATAAGGATAAAAGAAGACACTGGGACAGAAGATTCAATGACAACTTAATTCTGGAGGCAGAACAATCTGGGACAAATCCTCAAATTCAAAGAAACCCCCTGAAAATCAGGGACATTTGGTAACCTTAAATAAAGGAGTCAGCTGTTCAATGCCCAGCAGAAGAGAAGGAAACAGAAGCCTTCTGGCTGGAGTAGCCTAGTGGTTAGTGCAGTGGGCTCAGAACCTGGGAAACTGGGTTTGAATTTCCACTACAGTTCTTTGTGACTCTGGGCAAGTCACTTAATTCTCCATCACTTTGGATATAGTACTTAGATTGTGAGCCCACTAGGGAAAGAAAGTACCCATATATTTATTTAACACATTTATACCCCACATTTTCCCACTTAGTTGCAGTCTCAATGTGGCTTACACAGTACCGTGGAGGCAGGCTCCAGTTCGATAAAAATACAAATACACAATATAGTAGTAAGCATATAAGTAACATGAGTATAAAGCAATGAAGAAATAAAGAGGGGGTGGTGTTAAAAGTCCAATACGGTCCATAGTTTTGCTGTGTCGCAAGAAGTAGAAATTAATAATAATAATTGTAAACCAGCTTTGTACCACAGAAAGGCAATATATCAAATCCCCTTACCCTAACACATCTTCTAGTTGTGTCATGATACCCCAATTACAGCTTTCTGATATGGGGGCCCTTTTACTAAGCCGTGCAAGCATCTACATATGCCCAAAGTGTGCCATAATGGAGTTACCGCCTGGCTACCGTGTGGCTCTTGCAGTATTTTCATTTTTGGCGCATATCCAATACACGCATCCCCCAAAAAATTTTTCTTTTCGAACGCGCATATCGGATGCACTCCAAGTGGCACTTGATGCGCGTAGGTCATTACCGCCCGGTTACCGTGTGAGTCTTTACCGCTAGGTCAATGGCTGGCGGTAAGGTCGCAGACCCAAAATGGCAATTTTGATTTTGCCACATGTCCATTTTCAGCAAAAATTTTAAAAAGGCCTTTTTTTAAAAAGTGCACCGAAATCCCGCGCCCAGTGGCGTTCCTAGGGGGGCTGACACCCGGGGCGGATCGCTGATGCGCCCCACCCCGGGTGCAGCACCCCCCGGATGCAGCGTGGACCCTCCCCAGCGAAAGGACACCCTCCCTGCGAAAGAACCCCCCTGGGTGCACGCCACTGGGGGGGGGGGGGTGCCGTGCGCGCCTGTCCTTCGTTCGTTCCATGCTCCCTCTGCCCCGGAACAGGAAGTAACCTGTTCCGGGACAAAGGGAGCATGGAACGAACGAAGGACAGGTGCATGCGGCACCCCCCCCCCCAGCGGTGTACACTCGGGGCGGACCGCCCCCACCGCCCCCCCTTGGTACGCCACTGCCCGCGCCTACACTACCACAAGCCATTTTTCAGCACACCTTAGTAAAAGGACCCATGGAGAGCAATTTTATAAAAGGGCAGTTTTAAATGTGCATAAGTAACACCAGTTTTAAAAATGGAAAGTATACACATACATATAGTTGTATAGACAATTTAGTAAAAGCAATTGTTGTGTGTAAAATTATGTTTTATAAGGAGAAATGCTTTTTAAAATTACCCACTTACAGAACAACTATATCTATCAAGCTGCCTTAGAAAAAATATATAGTAGTGGAAAAGAGATTTACAAATAAATAGTGTTTTTAAAGCTATTCATTAAAAAAAATTAGTGGTGGAAATGCGTTCTCTATTACTGAACACCATGTGATATTGGGATTGCTTGCCAAACCCAAAACACTTTTGAAACATTAAGAACAGGCATTGGAAATATTAGTGGATTAGATGACTGCCAAAATTAACTGCTTGATCCAACTACTGCCAAAATAAATGTGTCCCAGAAGAACTGAATCTGGCAAGCCATCATCACCCAAATAAATATTTAATAACAGTGTAAAACCTGAAGATGTGTTGGTATGACTTGAAGGGCAAGATCCAGAAAAATGTCATGGAAATACTGTATGAAGGCATGCCAGAGGGCAGGAGGAGGAGTCTTTCCTCATTTGAACTACATCCATAAGAAAATAAGGATAAAAGAAATGCCATGCTGGTTAAGACCAAAGGCCCCTCAAGACCGGCATTCTGTCTCTGGCACTGGCCAATCCAGATCACCTGACTATACCCAGCAGATAAACCAAGAAAATTATATAACACTGAAACGCATACCGATACTGATAAATGTTTCAGTGGTATGGAATAAGATACAAATTATTGATCAGCTTGCAATTCCTGTGCAAGGAAATTTTAGCAAAAAAGTAGCACCCAATTTAAGTCCTTAAATTGGGTGCTACGTTTTTGCTAAAATTTCCTTGCAAATATTATATTACCTTTGAATCGGTTAATTATACTGTATATTCTTTACTCCCTCGAAGCTTTTAGAATTTATTACTTCAAAGGAATGTGTTAGATCACCTAAAGATTTGCCTCCCTAGTTAAAGATGCTGTTTTGTTGGCTGCAGACATCTGTTATGTCCCTTCTGTTATAATAACTTTGTTTGTTACTTTTCCTTTATTGTTTATTTTTTTCCTTTATTGTTTATTTTTTTCCTTTGTTAAATATTTCCTAGTAGGTATTTTCTGTAACTTATATCAGTATAGATATAAATGAATATTTCTTTATTAACTTTTATTTTCTGATATTTACAGTATGTATATCATTGGATGTAAATGAAAATTTATAAATAAAGAATTAAAAAAAAAATAAAATAAAATAAATGGGGAAAATAGAAAAAAATCAAGGAGATTTTTAGTAGTACTTTGTATGTGCCAGATAACTGGGGATTTAGAGTTAGAATGGCTTTGGATTGGTTAATGACACTTTCAGGGGCATAATCGAAAGAGAAGGGCGCCTATCTTTCGACACAAATCGGGAGATGGGCGTCCTTCTCTCAGGGTCGCCCAAATCGGCATAATCGAAAGCCAATTTTGGGTGTCCTCAACTGCTTTCTGTTGTGGGGATGACCAAAGCTCACGGGGGCGTGTAAGTAGCGTAGCGAAGGCGGCACGGGGGCGTGGTTAAGAGATGGGCATCCTCGCCCGATAATGGAAAAAAGAAGGGCGTCCCTGATGAGCATTTGGCCAACTTTACTTGGTCCCTTTTTTTTCATGACCAAGCCTTGAAAAGGTGCCTGAACTGACCAGATTACCACTGGAAGAAATCGGGGATGACTTCCCCTTACTCCCCCAGTGGTCACCAACCCCCTCCCACCCAAAAAAATTAAATAACATTTTTTGCCAGCCTCAAATGTCATACCCAGCTCCATGATAGCAGTATGCAGGTCCCTGGAGCCGTTTTTAGTGGGTGCAGTGCAGTTAAGGCAGGTGGACCCAGGCTCATCCTCCTCCCCCACCTGTTACACTTGTGGTGGTAAATGTGAGCCCTCCAAAACCCACCTGAAACCCATTGTACCCACATGTAGGTGCCCCCCTTCATCCCTAAGTGCTATGGTAGTGGTGTACAGTTGTGGGGAGTGGGTTTTGGGGAGGGGTTGGGGGGGCTCAGCACCAAAGTGAAGGGAGCTATGCACCTGGGAGCAATTTATGAAGTCCACTGCAGTGCCCCCTAGGGTGCCCGGTTGGTGTCCTGGCATGTGAGGGGGACCAGTGCACTAGGCATGCTGGCTCCTCCCATGACCAAATGCCTTGGATTTGGTCGTTTTTGAGATCCTCGGTTTCCATTATCGGTGAAAACCGAGGTCGCCCATCTCTAAGGTCGACCATCTCAACATTGAGGTCGACCATCTCTAAGGTCAACCTAAATGTTGAGATTTAGACGTCTCCGACCGTATTATCGAAACAAAAGATGGACACCCATCTTGTTTCAATAATACGGGATGCCCCGCCCATTCACGGGAACGTCCTCAGAGATGGGCATCCTTAGAGATGGTCGTTCCCGTTCGATTATGCCCCTCCACGAATATTAACCCACTTCATTGCTAACAACAGCTACTCAGAGTAATTTGCAACAGTTTAAAACAAAATTTAAAAATCATTTTTATAGATTCGAAGCACTGCAACAATTTGGATCACCAAACAACCTCACTGGAGCCTGAAGTCGATTAAAAGAATTCCAAAACAATATGAAAACTCTCTTCTTAATTTCATCCCTGAATGAAATAACTATCAGTTCCATAAGGTCAGTGTTTTTGTAAATTCTGAGCACTGCTGGCTAATTTAGAGCTAGATGTACAGTGCTAGGCCATATCCAGGCTCTAGCACTGAATATTTGGGTCAACAGGGCTACCCAATAATTAAGTGGGTCTTACTCTGGCTGATGTTCAATGTTTTACTCAGGGGCCCTTTTACTAAGCCGCGTAGGTGTCTACTTGCATTCAACGTGCACCAATTTGGAACTACCATCTGGCTACCGCGTGGCTCGGGTGGTAATTCCATTTTTTACGTGCATTCGATACGCACGCTGGAAAATATTTTTTATTTTCCAACACATGGCACTAACCAGGAGGTAATTGACAGTGTATGCGTGCTGATGATTACCGCTCAGTTAACACTTGAGACCTTACCACTAAGTCAATGGGTGTTGGTAAGGTCTCAGACCCAAAATGGACGCGTGCCAATTATTATTTTGCCGCACGTCCATTTGTGGTCAAAAATAAAAGAGGCCTTTTTACAGGCGCATTGAAAAATGGATCTGTGTGTGTCCGATACACATGCCTACACTAGCTCAGGCCATTTTTCAGCGCACCTTAGTAAAAGGACCCCATAGCTAACTAGGCAAAGACTACCTTTTAAGCACTTCCCACTGCCTACTTGGCTGGTACCTGACTCTGTTTAGACTCTGCTTCCAGACTGCCCATGCTGTGGCACTCAGGGGGGGATATTCACCAGTACTGCCTTGTTAGGTGCTGCTGAATATCCCCTCTTGACCCACACAGAATGATTTAACCATACAGGAGCCTCCCTTGCACAGTTAAATTGTTTTGAGTGTCAGCAGGTCCTACTTTTTTTAACATCCCTCCCAAAGTCCTCAGGTAAGTTGTTGTCAAACAACCTTCATTTGTATGGAATATCAGTCCCTGCTATGGCTAAGAAAGACTATTGAGGAGTGGCCTAGTATTTAGAACATTAGCCTTGAAAGCCGGAATTCAAATGCCACAGACGCTCCTTGTGATCTTTGGACAAGTAAAAGGACTAAGCTCTCAGCGTGGATACGTTGTGCTGACCTTTCTTTAAAAAGTGAGTCTGAAGCCCTGAAGCCCTGCGAAACGCTGGCCACCGTCGGCTCAGTACATTAATAAAAGAAAGAGGAATACAGCACAACACGCTGTCCAAGAAGCACCTACTATAAAGATAAGTGTGGTGTTTAATGTTATAAAAATATATACGACATTTTTTGCCTATGAAGTTATAGATAGAGTTTTTCACTAGCAGGTTGTTACAACAGCAGGTTTTTTTTGTGGCCAAGGATGAAAGTAGGGTCTATGGACCCGTTATAGCTTCAACAGGTTGAAGTAAGACCTGGAAGCTCTTTGAGGCCTTTTTCCTGCTGAAACCTGTAGGTAGTTTCTTGTCATTTGTTGACAGCAGATCTTTTGTGGTGTATTTATAACTTAAAAAAATACTCTCTAATAATACTCTATAATGCTTTGATGGACATAAAAGGGCAAACACTGCAGCAGAATAATACAATATGCTAGCAAAACATCTTTTCTTTCAATATGCCAGCAAAATAAATGTTTTATATATAATGTGTCACACTCAGTGTGACACTACTCTTGCGTACTGTCTGTACGTCAAAGTAGCAAAACAGAGCTAAAACAGCTGCTTTTGCTTAAGTTAGTGACTGTGTTCACAAATCCTTGTAATCCTACTTGTGAACATATAGGCCAAACAGAAAACAGTGTCAAAACCTCAAAATGTGTCTTCAAAGCAAAAAAATGTGTTGTAAAATGCCCAAAATTTAAACATCTGCTAATCCCAATAGTCACTTATGAAATACAATGAAATGAGTCATTTAGCTGTGGCATTTAAAGTTGACTTAGACAGGGAAACAACTTGTGTATATGCTTGTAACTTGCCTTGGGCTCCGACTCTGATAAGGGGGAGTAATTAAACACAAATCCAGGAGATACACTCTCAAGCCTAGAATCCAGATTGAATAACCTATTAAAATTCAGGTATTAAGAATAGCCTTAAAGTGAGCTGTTAGGTGGAATCTGAATCTGAGAAGAAGCCTGGTACATGATTTGTGGAAAGCTTGTGTGGGTGTGGAGGGGCGGGGAGCCTACAAATAAGAGCAGCTTGCTCAGTGAGTAAAGTTTCAGAATACAAACTTGGAATAAACTTCCTGAGCCCTTACGCCAAGCCCCCTCCCTACCCATCTTCAAATCCTTGCTCAAAGCCCACCTCTTCAATGTTGCTTTCGGCACCTAACCTTTATACCTTTCAGGAAATCTAGACTGCCCCTATTTGACTGACTGTACATTTGTCCTTTAGACTGTAAGCTCCTTTGAGCAGGGACTGTCCTTCTATGTTAAATTGTACAGCGCTGCGTAATCCTAGTAGCGCTTTAGAAATGTCAAGTAGTAGTAGTAGTAGTAGCACACTCACTTACACTCACTTGCACGTCCTAGCCACACATATATCCACACAAACCCTTTACCTCAGCCACACTAATACACAACTCTCAGTTATCATCTCCAGCAGCCAAATGTCCAATCCTGCACATCACATGTACAACCCCATTTGTTTACCTCAGTCACACACACCCCCTTTCACTCCCCTAGCAGCACACATATACATATCCCCAAGTTGCAAACATAGTTACACTCACTCAGCCAAATTCATATAACTCTAATCACACGAACCCACCCACAACCATACACATTCAGCCCAGCCATAGATACACATTTAAAATGCATGAAAACAGCCAACAACCCCTACAAAACCCTCATCCTAATTTATCTACATATATACTCACCCCTAGAGCTTCTGTAACACATACATTCTGGTTATTGAGTTACAAAACATACTTTCTATTTTTGCCATACAATTTCCTTATGACATTTTTTCTAGTGAAACAGTTTAGGGCATTGGTGGTCTTCGCTCCCAGTCATCAAGGAAAGCCAACTGGACAAGTTTTCAGGATACCTCTGGGGGGAGTTCTATAAAAGGTGCTCAAAAATCTATCTATCTATCTATCTATCCCATTAAGGACCGTATTAGTATCTGTATAGCAAATTATACTTGTTAACCACTGTATGCTTATGTGAAAGCTTCAACTGTACATCAAAAGTGCTAAAATAAATATCTTGAAACCTTACCAACTGATGGAAGTGAAGACCAAGAGTTCAGGGTTATCACCACATTTATTTCAGAATTAGAGACTCAGAATTTTTGCTTCCTCAGTGAAAGACCAGGAATCCTTCCTTAGGAGTTTCCTAAATATGGTGGTAACCTAGGTAATCTCCTTTGACCGAACAATATACATTTCAATGATGAACAACAAAACAATAGAAACCTAAATTACTAGCATAGAATATGATAACGGATAAGGATTATAGTGTAAATCTATTCTGCCCAATTTACTTTCTGCTGCATGCCATAAATCCCGGTTGATCTTTGATTTTTCCTCACTTCTTAGTTCCTAGGGACCTTCTGTGCCATGAGCCACACAATTTGTATAATTATGTAGAAAAAAGCATACCGAGCCAAATCAATCTACCTGGAAGAGTAGCTTAATGGTTAGAGCAGCAAGATTTAAATCCCATTCTTCTACTGATTCTTTTTGTGACCTTGAGCAAGTCACCATCTACCATCACAGGAGTCAGTTCTGTGAGTTCTAGAGATCCTCAGTATTGACCAAGATCCTTCACTGTGTCCAGGGAAGGGTAATTTGTACTGTGTTTGGCATCCCCAATCATTTTGAAATGTTGGCTCCTACTGTATATCTTCCATTACAAACTTACACCTAGATGGGCATAATTGAAAGGGGCTCCCAGGTTTTCCTGAGGACGTCCTCTCAGGATGTCCTGGCGAAGGGGAGAGGAAATTCATATTATCAAAACAAGATGGGCGTCCATCTTTCATTTTGACAATACGGTCGGAGACGCCCAAATTGCAAAATTTGTTCACCTTAGAGATGGTTGCCCTTAGAGATGGTCATCCCCGATTTTCGGTGATAATGGAAACTAAGGACGTCCATCTCAGAAACGACCAAATCCAAGCCATTTGGTCATGGGAGGAGCCAGCATTCGTAGTGCACTGGTCCCCCTGACATGCCAAGACACCAACCGGACACCCTAGTGGGCACTGCAGTGGCCTTCATAAATTGCTCCCAGGTGCATAGCTCCCTTACCTTGTGTGCTGAGCCCCCCCAAACCCACTCCCAACAACTGTACACCACGACCATAGCCCTTATAGGTGAAGGGGGGCACCTAGATGTGGGTACAGTGGGTTTCTGGTGGGTTTTGAAGGGCTCAAATTTACCACCACAAGTGTAACAGGTAGGGGGGGATGGGCCTGGGTCCGCCTGTTTGAAGTGCACTGCACCCACTAAAACTGCTCCAGGGACCTGCATACTGCTGCCATGGAGCTGGGTATGATATATGAGGCTGGCATAGAGGCTGGAAAAATATATTTTTTTAATGTTTTGAGGGTGGGAGGGGGTTAGTGACCACTGGGAGAGTAAGGGGAGGTCATCTGGTCATTTAGGGCACATTTTTGTGGCTTGGTCATAAGAAAAAAAGGATCAGGTAAAGTCATTCAAGTGTTCATCAGGGTCGCCCTTCTTTTTCCATTATCAGTCGAGGACGCCCATGTGTTACACACACTCCTGTCTCGCCTTCGCTACGCCTCCGACACGCCCCCATGAACTTTGGTCATCCCTGCGACGGAAAGCAGTTGAGGACACCCAAAATCAGCTTTCAGTTATGCCGATTTGGGCGACCCTGTGAGAAGGACGCCCATCTTCCGATTTGTGTCGAAAGATGGTCGTCCTTCTCTTTCAAAACTAAGCCTGCTAGTGTTATACCATGGTATAAAGCGGTATATAAAATCAATAAATCCAGTCCAATCGAGGCCCCATTTTATGCAATGCATGTTAATTAGTAATAACTCATGTTAAAGTGTGCTAATGCAGTAGTGCACATTAGTAACTCTAACTGTAAGACAGTAAATTCTCAGAGGTTAGGAAAGTACCTAATCTTGGTTATCTGTTTAGTGATGGTTCTCTGATGATCATCTGTTTCCTCCATATCCATAACATCTTCCATATGATATCAAACAGCTGTGTATTGTTATTCCTATTATTTTATGAAATAAGAACATATCTGTGGCTTACTTTGCAGTGGGAAGCATTCTTGATGTGAGGCAAGTAGTAAACAATTATTCTACTGACTCTAAATTAATCTTTGGAGACACCATAAACAGTGAGAATATAACTAAACAATGCATTGATGCCATCAGAATACAGTAATAAAACACATATCATAAAATGCACATTTTGATGTAGTTTATTTCCTGCAAATAATTATGCATGGGGTTTTTTTTTAATGAGGACAACAAAAGTGACTGGTTTTTTTTTTTACTTTTAAATCATTTATTTATAATTTTTCATTTTACAAGGGTCACTTGCAAACGGTAATACAGAGATGATTGCACATTAATACAATATAAGAAGAAAACAATCCCAACTAAATATATGGATTATATACAATCTTTCTCTTTCTTAGACCACAAAGTGAAGAAAAATAGGGAGAGTGAAATAAGACAAGGAGATCAATCAGACAGTAAACAGAAAAAAGAAAACATGGTATTAACCTGATTATTCCCAGATATTACTCATCTAATACATTATTCCACATTGATCATCTGGTTGGCTTCCTCAAGACCAAATACGGCGTATAGTCAATTCATTTCATTGAGAACATACTTATTGTCCAGGTTTTAGTTAGAAATAATACATCTGATTACATTCTCTCTCTTTTAAAAACCAGAAATTATTTAACGATACATATACTCAAGTCTCTAATTCAGATCCCACTGATTAAAGCAATCCCAGTTTTCACAGGCTTCACTGCTTTCGAAGTAATAATTAAGGAAATATTTCTGAGGAAAACTTTAGGAGTCATACCTGGAACTCTCGGAAAAACAATAATCTCGCCATTAATCATTCACAAAAACATCCACCTTATTATTCAAAGTTTCTGGTCCATTATCATTTTCAAGTTCATAACCACTTCTTGCTTGTACAGAACTTCATCTGTCATATCAATTTTTTCACTCTCAGAGGGTTCAGTCAAATTGTCCATGCAACTCTCCAATAAGATCATATCTGAAACAAAGTTATTTACTACCGCCGTTAAGTCCCGAAGCGCCTTCCAGATGGTATTCAATGTAACCTCCACGGAAGCCAAAAACTCCAAGATGATTTCTCTTGAGGTGTTTAAGAGTGGTTCCGCCAATTCGGGTTCTGCTGTAAACGTCCTCTGTTTCAGCATATGGCTCTAACTCACTCCTCCACTCCTTTGGACATGGTGGTTGAATAATTCGGGAGCGATGGAGTTGTTTTTCCAGGTCCAAGAGTGTCGACGCTCCTTCGCCGGAGCTAATCAAAGGACTCACCAACCCTTTCATCTGTGGGCAGTTTGATGCGCAGCGGTCCCGCACTTGCTGCTCAGGGGACAAAACGCTGGCCATGAGCGGCTGACCGCTGGTTGTTCCCTTCCTCTCAGTTAAGGAAAATGCAATTGCAGAGAGGAAATTTACATAAAGAAGACAGAACCTCAGAGGGCAGCTGGGCTGTTGGGCATACGAACTCCAGGTCACCATCTCACCACTCTCCCAGTTTGGGACACTCTTTGTCTGGTTTCCCTTCAGAGGCCTGTCTGATATGGGTAGCCCTTCAGCATAGCCCTCTGAGTCATTGAAACACAGAAGCCCCTCCACCACTACAAGGTGGTGTCACTTCGGAGGGGAGTGACTCTGTTTTAACAGAAGATAAGGGTAATGCCAATATTCTGCAGTTTACCTTCACATTATATATAAGACGTCCAAATCGGTATAATCAAAACCCGATTTTGGACGTCTCCAACTAGTCCGTCGCAAGGATGTCCAAATTTCAAGGGGGTGTGTCGGAGGCGTAGCGAAGCCGGAACTTGGGCGTGCCTAACACTTGGACATCTTTGACCCATAATCGAGAAAAACAAGGACGTCCCTGGCTTGAATGTATAAGGCACAAAAAGGTGCTCAAAATGACCAGAAGACCACCGGAGGTAATCGGGGATGACCTCCCATTACTCCCCCAGTGGTCACTAACCCCCTCACACCCTCAAAAAACATCTTTAAAAATATTTCGTGCCAGCCTCTGTGCCAGCCTCAGATGTCATACTCAGGTCCATGACAGCGCATGCAGGTCCCTGGAGCAGTTTTAGTGGGTACTGCAGTGCACTTCAGACAGGCGGACCCAGGCCCATACCCTCCCTACCTGTTACATTTGTGGAGGAAACAATGGAGGGGACTGTCGTGCTGGAGGGGTGGAGAGAATTTTGGGGAGGAAGGGTGTGGAGGGTTTGGAAGAGCCCCAGCACCTCTGCCTCCTCCTCTTCTTTCTCTTCCTTTGATCCTTCTTACACCTCTATCTGTTGTGGGGCTGGGATCAAGCCTGCACCCTCTTCTCCAGGGTCCAGGAGCTTTATGGTGAGCTATGGAAAAGAACTGGAATGGCAACAGTTATATGCTAGTGGGAAATGCAATCAGAATGACATCATTGATCATTGTCAGCTGATCGCTGCTGCGGTTTCGGCGCCTGGGGACTGAGGAGAGCGATCCAGTAGGCCGGTCATTGCTGAGCGGGCGCCATGGCATGCGATGTGGCCATTGGTAAAGTGGAGCTGCCGGGCTACGTGTGCTGGAGCATACCAGAGTTGCAGGCCCAGCTGGCGGAGATCGCAGCCCAGTGCTCACTATCTTCATCTTCATCCTCGGCACTGCCGGTTCAACGCGATGCCAATCTGCAAGGTGGATGTTTAACACCGCTCAATCAGCACTTCCCTGGTGCCTTTGTGTCCCAATTCTTCACCAGCCTTTCCAATGTCTCCCGCAGGCCGCGGTCGTCACCTACACTGCTTGTCTCAGGCATCCGTCACTGCCTTCTCGGCTTTGCTGTCCTGTTCGCCTGCCTTAATGAGTCTCAGCGAGTTAAGACCTGATTTTGGACTTTTCCTTCCTTCCTCCTCTTTTTTGCTTTCATTTCCCTGCCTACTTATTTATTTGTTTTAAGATTGTATTTATATTCCCTTCCCTTCCTTCCTTTCTCTGTTCCTTCTACCCTCTCAATTCTCATTGTAATTATTTCATTGGTTCATTGTAAGCCGCTTTGGGGCTGCTAAACTGCGGCAAAAGGCAGGGTATAAATGACCTAAATAAATAAATAAATTGTTTTAGAGTTGCAGCAGCCTGGCAAGGGACAGAAAATTGAAGGTCTGCAGTGTTAGGAGCACTCACTGGACAGAAATTCCCAGGAGACTGAGGATAGTTGGATAGAAATGTTCCTCCGGAACCAACCTTAAAACACCCTTCCCAGATGAAAGCAGCCTTTCCTGATGAACCGGGCATACAAGGGGACAGGGAAATCCTGGGCTGGTATAGGACTGGAAGGGAGGGAAGATTTCTGTGGGAGGAGCCCCAGGAAGGAAGAATCTCTCTGGGTGCACAAACAGAATATAATGGTTCAGGACCAAACAGGTGGAGCTTCTGCCTATTCCTGACAGGCTAGAGGAACCCACTCCTGTGGAGACGGGAATTCCTGAGACCTCTGTTGGAGAACAAATAACTGAGCCTCAACATATGGACTGCTCTGATTTGGAAGCTGATTTTGAACTCCCAGGTATGGAGATGTAAGGGAGGGAGGTAGAGTTCAAGCTATTTTGTTGGGAAGAGAGAGACTTATATGCTATTTTAGCAGTGTTTGACAGCTTTGGGGTGGGGGATAGTGCCAATTGTTTGAAGCTAAAATATCCCAAGAGGAGGAGATGTCACTGGCCCAAGGCTCCTAAGACTGGGGGAGTCCTAAATACAGGAGGTACTGGGGGAAATAAGATGTTCAAGCCACAATGAGGAAACTTTGAGTAATGTATTTTCATTAATATATTTGGATTGCCATGGTGAAGGACTGTTGAGAGCAACCAGGTGCTGGGCTTGAAGCCAGAAAGCTGGACTGGGCTTCCTTAGAGCCTATTTTGCATATGACTTGTGGTCTACTTAAACCTTTGGAATTATAAGTTGTTTGAGACATTACACATTTGAAATGATTATACACACTGCTAAAGACAATCATCCAGGGCTGTAGTGATGAGGCTGTTGTTCAGATTTGAACTTGTTATTTGTTCACCCTGAGTGGGAAGACAGCAGGAAACCAGGACCTTGGCAAGAGTACAACCTATTCTTTTTGAGGAGGACTCTCTACTTGTTAAAATACACACTTATTCTGTAAAAGATGTGACCCCCCCCCCCCCCCCCAGCACACCCTTTATAGAATATGTGTATATATTTTGATGATACCATATAGGCGCACTCTGATTAAAGTGAACACCCTTTGTAGAATTTCTCTTTTAATACATGGCATAGAACTTTTCTGTTTGTTTACTGTATGGGAACAGGTTGGGAATGTCCAAGTAAATACACAGCCTTTGCATGTACGACACATTAAATTTTAGGTTTAACATGTGGTAAGTGCAAACTTTACCATATTTTAGTAAACATGTCCCTTAGTTTAGCAAATGTTTTTACTCACAGTTTAGTGTATGTTTTTGAGTGTTATATTAATGATTAAAATGGATTCGCTATTATTGCTCAGTGCTGGAAGATGCATTAAGGCCCTGAAAACTTAACTCACATTTTTTAATGCCTTTAATTTAACTCTAGGGTCTGGGAGGAGGGAAGAGCTAGAACAACTTTCTGAGGCTAGTGTTAGTCTATGGTGCCATGTCAGTGACTTAGACTCGGATTTTTATTAGTATATCTCTTTTGACCAAAGGAACAGTCAGCAATGTCTCAAAATATGATCTAAGACTTAATATAGATACATATGGTAGTCAAATAAATATCTAAGTCCTGAACCTCATATTGTTTTAAGGCTAAATGACAGGACCTTGAAGTGAAAATGCCGCTGAACTGGCAGCCATGTGCAGAGTCTTCAGCACAGGAGAAATTATCTCTAAAACTGCATTCAGAAACAAGTTGTGCTGCTGATTTTTTTTAATCAATTTGATGCACCATAGACTAAGCCCTGAAAACAAAGCTGAAAGGTAGCATGTCATGTCTTGTCACAGTTTATACACAAAGGGGTCCTTTTACTAAGCCGTGGTAAAATGTGGCTTGCGGTAGTATAGGCATGGGTTTTGGGTGCATGCTGAAATATTTTTCAGCGCATGTACCAAAAATGTGTCGTCCCCCCCCCCCCCCCCCCCCCCCGAAAATGGACGTGCGGCAAAATCAAAATTGCTGCGCGTCCATTTTGTGTCACGGATTATCATGGAGTCCAGTGTAGTGAGCCCTTAGGCCACTGCCAGTGACCAGCAGCAGCAGGTGAACCACCCAAACAGTAAGCAAAGCTGAACACAGACAGGCTGGTACAAGCAGGACCGGAACTAGCAGGATGGGAACTGAAGCTGTAGATGAGCAGGGCTGGAATAAGCAGGACTGGAACTACCGGACTGGAACTGAAGCTGTAGATAGGATTCTCAAACAGGCTTGGCTGGAACAGGATTCAGGATTCTCAAACAGGCTTCAGGATTCTCAAACAGGCTTGGCTGGAACAGGATTCAGGATTCTCAAACAGGATTCAGGATTCTCAAACGGGCTTGGCTGGAACAGGATTCAGGCAGAGCTGGAATGGAAGCTGAAAGCAGACAGGGCTGGAACAAACAGTGGAGGAACTGAAGCTGAAGACAAACAGGGTAAACACAAGCAGGATTAGAACTGAAGCTGAAGGCTTGCAGGGCTGGAACAAGCAGGGTTGGAGTAGAAGTTGAAGACTGGGAAGACAAGAACTAGCAGGGCTGGAACTGCAACAAACATACAGTATACAGACGAAAACTCATCTGAAGACCTCTGTTGCAAAAGCAAGCCTGAAAGTTCCCAGGTGCTTAATAAAGGCAATTACAGATGAGGTCACAAGTAAGTCTGGAATGCTGGAACATCAGAATAGGACTGGAATGGGCATGGCTGGAACCGGATTCTGGAACATGTTTGGGAAACAGGGAGAAGACAGTCCACAGCAGCCACAGGGCCTGGTCACCAGGAGGCGAGGTGAGTGTAGGCATGGGATACAGTCACAACCATGACATTTTTGGTGTCTGATCTTACCACCAGCCATAGACCTAGTGATAAGGAATCTGCGCGGTAACGACCTACGCACTTCAGATGCCACTTGGCACGCGTCCACTACACATGGCAGAAAATAAAAAATATTTTTCAGACCCGCATAGCAAACGTGTGCCAAAAATGAAATTACCAAAAGAGCCATGTGGTAGTCGGGCGATAAGTTCATTTTGGCACGCATTGTGTGCATGTAGGCGCTCACGCAGCTTAGTAAAATGGGCCCAGAGTTAGTCAAGCCACCTAAAAAAAAAAAAGACCCAAGGAGGTTGGATAAAAACATGATACGGGATGACACCAAAACGTTGAAGCCAATTAGGTTAGTCTGTGTTTCCCCTTCCCCACACAGCCATCATCTGGTACACTCAAAACAAAGCAAGCAAACCTATGATCTCCTGCATCCTCATTGTTGTTCTTTATTGTTGGTAGCATTTTTATTTAATCTCACTTATATTTTCAAACATGCTGGCTTGTGCAGCATACAGATGTACACAGAGGAAGTATTGGTCTCATCAGGTAGAATGCTAATTTGTTCTACATTTTAATTCATTGAGTTATTTGGATGGGCTGGCTATAGGGACTCCCTGTATTTGTGCAGAGATGTTTTTACCTAGTTAAGGGCCACCAAAACAGACATTATGTTATGAGAATCAGGTACTTAACAATTAGACTTACTATTTATAAGTATAATTAAAAAAACAAAAAACATTAATTAGGTTGAAACTGGGAGCATTTAACATCTTTTTTTTCCTGTGCCTACATCAAAAGAAAAAGATGGCATGTGGAAACTTGGTCCTTTTTGTTTTGTTGAATGCAGTAGTATATTATAAAAATGCACTTGCTTTTTTTTATAATTAGTACTATTTCACATATGTATTGAATAATGAGGTAGGGGGCTTCCTTCATGCAGAAGTTCTGTCCAGAGGCAGTCTAAATGTGCCAATATTGCCCAGTTCAACACACTATTAGCCACCAAATGTATGCAAGGTTAATTATGCTCAGTGAAAAATAAATCTGTTGGCTCAGACGGCTTGCAATGTGAATATTCCATCACTGTTTCAATATTGATACCAAGTATTACATATTAAGGGCATTTGCTGTAAACTTTGTTTTAATTCATTTATACAGTTCTTACATGCACATAGTTTTGCTTTTTAAACTCAAAGTTGAATCCTAAGGGTGAAAGAACAATTAGATATAAACTGTGGGGGGTTTTTTGTTTGTTTGTTGTTAGTTTATTTTTGTTTTTTACTTGTTTTGAATGGCTTTGGTTCCTGCTGATCTGTATACTCTGTCTGGAATTTTGGAAGATGAAAATGAGAAAAATTAAATTTTGGATGAACTCTGTAGAAGTTGTTTACATTTGCAATGTGTGTATGGATGCCTGTTCTGGTGTATGCATGTGATAATATTTGAATAACTGTACCTATGGCTGTAATTTCTGAACATGCGGCAACATCAAAAGACAGACTTTTCAATTCCTAGCTGAGTATATATGGTAATCTTACCTTTGTTAAATGTTTCAGACATATCCATGTACTTGCTCCTATAACTGAATTCCATTATTCTGTCTCACTGTATTTTCAACATTGAACCCGAGATTGCTTGGGATAATGTGGGATATAAATGTAAAACAAAAATCCTCTATCCTAAACCTTTTAAGACACTGCCTATCCAGCTGGATGGCGACGGCACAATGAAAGCAAGTTTGGTCCACTGAAGACTAACATAGTAACATAGTAGATGATGGCAGAAAAAGACCTGCACGGTCCATCCAGTCTGCCCAACAAGACAACTCATATGTGCTACTTTTTGTGTATACCCTACTTTGATTTGTACCTGTGCTCTTCAGGGCACAGACCATATAAGTCTGCCCAGCACTATCCCCGCCTCCCAACCACCAGCCCCACCTCCCACCACCGGCTCTGGCACAGACCGTATAAGTCTGCCCAGTACTATCCCTGCCTCCCACCACCGGCTCTGGCACAGACCGTATAAGTCTGCCCAGCACTATCCCCGCCTCCCAACCACCAGCCCCGCCTCCCGATCTCGACTAAGCTCCTGAGGATCCATTCCTTCTGCACAGGATTCCTTTATGCTTATCCCATGCATGTTTGAATTCCGTTACCGTTTTCATTTCCACCACCTCCCGCGGGAGGGCATTCCAAGCATCCACCATTCTCTCCGTGAAAAAATACTTCTTGACATTTTTCTTGAGTCTGCCCCCCTTCAATCTCAAAATAACCTGTTCCTTAGCTGGGCCCTAGTATTACCACATTGAAAATGCAACCATACCATGCCTCTGTGTTTATGTTTCACTAATAAGTTAAATGATTAACTGGCTACCTTGAAAGCAGGGGCGTAGCTACGGGTGGGCCTGGGTGGGCCCAGGCCCGCCCAATCTCAGCTCAGGCCCACCCAGGCAGCCGGCAGCTGTCCGGTCCTCCTCTGCCTAATTTTGTTTTTAGTGCAGCGGCTGCAGCCATTGTACTGTTAGACGCTGGTGCCGCTACTCTGTCGCTCACCTCACTCCCTGAGCTCTGCTCCTCCCCTCCCTCATGCCCAATGGCACCGCAGTGCTGCATGGGAGGGGAGTCTGTGCCGGCTATTGTCGCGTCGTGGTCGTGGTCGCGGTCGCGGTTGCGGTTCCTGTTCCTCCACTCTGCCGGTCTGCCCTGCCTCAGCAGCACTCCCCCGTGGCCCCACAACAAAACACATGGAGCAAGAGCACAATTATTGCACTCTGAGTCTGCTCCACCACCACCAAAGCCCAGCTGCCCAGGCCAGGTAAAACAAATATATATTTTTTTATTTTAACATCCTGTACAATGTAATGGTGGGTGGGGGTGTGCTCTTCACTGCCTAGGTAAAAAAAAAAGGCATATTTAATAATTTTCATATACCTTTTTTCACTAGGCAGAGAAGAGCCCACCCCCACCCAGAAGCCCACCAACAATAAATTTGTTATAATGCTCAGGTTGCAATCTAAAAAAGGTTGTATATTTTTCATGTTGATGAGTTTGGGGGGTTGTTCTCTGCAGGGCCCAGGTTACAAATTAAAAAAAAAAATGTTTTAAATTTAATATAGGCAGGTTTCTGGGTGGAGGTGGGCTCTGCAGTGCCCAGGACATAAAAAAGTCTTATATTTAATGCTGGTGTCCTTCATGGTTGGGGGAAGAGATCCCAGACCGTGGGAGGATGGGTAGGGGGTAGGACAAGGCTGATGCTAGGCTAAAGGGCGGGGTGGGGGTTATGGTAGGGCTTATCAATGGGATGAATGATTGGGAAGGGCTGATACAGTGCTACGGGGAAAAATGGGGAAGAGGGTAAGGTAGGAAGGGCTGATGCTGGGCTATGGAGATGGATGGTGGGGTGGGGTAGGGAAGGGAAAAGCCGATGCCATGCTGAAGGGCAGGGATGGACTGATGCCAGTCTACAGGACAATTGCTAATGTTTGGTCCTCTATTCTGTAATTGATGAGAGTTGGTATGTGCTCTGCATGTGACCAAGGTGAGAGATTCTGCTGGCATGTAGGTTGTGTCGGGTTGTATGAGTCTGACTTGTTTGACTTTCCCAATGGGAAGTGTATTGCTGTTATGTATATGCACTGCTGCATTTATAAAAGTATTGTTATTGGTATTCGTGTTCAGAATTGGTGTTGAGATTTGCAACATAGGCTCTAAGAAGTTTCTTTGCAGGATTTAGTGTTACTTCACAAAGTACCTGACAGTTAAGGGATTTTGTATTGCTATTATTGAGGTGCTACCAGAATTTGAATACATCTTTCCTGTGTATTTATATTGCAAGATCCTGTTGTGTGTTGAGAGGTTTGCCACTGTAGTAGACTTATGTCGGGTCAATTTTAAGATATGGGAAAATGTAATTATATTTAAAAATATTGGTTTTTCTGTTATGTATGTGGTTTACGCTGATGCAGCTGTTAGGGGGAGACTACTTAGAAATCCATCATCAAGTGCATTCTAAGGCCTTATTTTGTAGTATCCCAAGAAACACTACTCATACCTATATACATAGTGCCCACCCATATTAACTCTGGGCCCACCCAAAATGTCAAGTCTGGCTACGCCACTGCTTGAAAGCAATATATAGCCTTTGGATGTATGACTAGGGACACAAACATACACTTACTTATTCAATATCACAATTCCTCATGTATTGCCAGAAAACAACATTTTAGGGTAGTGTTCACAATTAGCTCCTTTTATTATTGACAAGACAGAAGAGTTAAGAGTTTTCAGTTTTGGCACAGCATAAGTCTTCACAAGAAAACCAATGGTCTGCATTAGGGGCTTATAGCCCATTTAGTTATGTTTAAACAAAAGCAATCTACATGAAACACAATATTTATGTTTATTTTGACTTAAACTGAAACATGCCTAAAACAGAATAATTTAAAATGTAAACTTCTACAAAACAGATGCAGATGTGATTCCATTTGCCCCAATGAAAGGAGAGTTTAATTTTACTTCCATTTAATTTCAGCATATTCCATCTTTATAACACCAGGCTTCCCAAGGCAGATTACAACAACAGTTAAGATGAATTGTGAGACTGAAAGATGCTGCGAACCGCTGTGTGGATAATGATGAAGGAAAAGCAAATTTGCTAAACTAATACTTTTGTTCTGTTTTCACTGAAGAAAATCCTGGAAGGACCATGATTGATTGGCAAAAGTACATATAAGAATGGAGCGGATATAGCACTGTTCACGGAAGCGAGTCTGTATGAACAACTTGAAAATCTATAGGTGGTCAAAGCCATGGGACCAGACAGAGAGGTTCCATGAGATTGGAGAACAGCAGATGTGGTCCCTCTTCACAAAAGTGGTGATAGGGAAGAAGCTGGAAACTACAGGAAAAGTAATGGAAGCGATGCTGAAAGAAAGGATAGTAAATTTCTTGGAAGCCAATAAGTTGCAAGATCCGACACAACATGGTTTTACCAAAGGTAAATCATGCCAAACAAATCTAATTGTATTCCTTGACTGGGTGACTGGAGAATTGAATCAGGAACGTGCTATATAATCTTAGATTTCAGCAAAGCTCTTGACACGGTTCCTCACAGGAGGCTCTTGAATAAACTTGACAGGCTAAAGATAGACCCAATGTGGTGAACTGCATTAGGAACTGGTTGACGGACAGACGCCAGAGGGTGGTGGTTAATGGAATTCACTTGGATGAGGGAAAGGTGAATAGTGGAATACCTCCGGGATCGGTGCTTGGACCTATTCTGTTCAATATATTTGTGAGTGACATTGTCGAAGGGTTAAAAGGTAAAGTATGCCTTTTTGCGGATGAGACCAACATTTATAACAGAGTGGACACCCCAGAGGGAGTGGAAAATGTGAAAAAGGATATGCAGAAGCTAGAAGAATGTTCTAATGTTTGCCAATTAAAATTCAATGCAAAGAAATGCAAAGTGATGCACTTAGGGAGTAGAAATCCATGTGAGACGTATGTGTTAGACAGTGAGAGTCTGATATGTACAGATGGGGAGTGGGATCTTGGAGTGATAGTAACTGAGGATGTGAAGGCGACGAAGCAGTGTGACAAGGCGGTGGCCGTAGCCAGAAGGTTGCTAGGCTGTATAAAGAGAGGTGTGACCAGCAGAAGAAAGGAGGTGTTGATGCCCCTGTACAAGTCATTGGTGAGGCCCCACCTGGAGTATTGTGTTCAGTTTTGGAGGCCGTATCTTGCTAAGGATGTAAAAAAAAATTGAAGTGGTGCAAAGAAAAGCTACAAAAATGGTATGGGAGTTGTGTTACAAAATGTATGAGGAGAGACTTGCTGACCTGAACATGTATACCCTGGAGGAAAGGAGAAACAGGGGTGATATGATACAAACGTTCAAATATTTGAAAGGTATTAATCCGCAAACGAACCTGTTCCGGAGATGGGAAGGCAGTAGAAATAGAGGACATGAAATGAGGTTGAAGGGGGGCAGACTCAAGAAAAATGTCAGGAAGTATTTTTTCACGGAGAGAGTGGTGGATACTTGGAATACAAGTTCACCTACACCTGCTGCTTATGCTGTACACTAGCACCCTCCTCCCACCAACTGGGTCATAATCAAATTATCCCTGCTGATTTCTAGGTTACTGGGGCCACACTTCTAGTGGACCCACAGTTCCCAAAAAGTACCCACAGACCCAACACACAAATCACAAGGATTCTTTATCAGTCCACACAGGCAAAGTCAACAAACTAAAATTGTTAATTGTCTGAAAAATTGAACAGTGAAACAGAAAAAGTGCAATCAGCACAACAATAACAGGTAACTGAAATATGGATCAATTATAACACCATCTAAACATTTGTTTACTATCTAAGTAGTACCTGGCAAGATCAGGACATATAAGTACATAAGTAATGCCACACTGGGAAAAGACCAGGGGCCCATCGAGCCCAGCATCCTGTCCACGACAGCGGTCAATCCAGGCAAAGGGCACCTGGCAAGCTTCCCAAACGTACAAACATTCTATACATGTTATTCCTGGAATTGTGGATTTTCCCCAAGTCCATTTAGTAGTGGTTTATGGACTTGTCCTTTAGGAAACCGTCTAACCCCTTTTTAAACTCTGCTAAGCTAACCGCCTTCACCACGTTCTCCGGCAATGAATTCCAGAGTTTAATTATGCGTTGGGTGAAGAAATATTTTCTCCGATTTGCTTTAAATTTACTACACTGTAGTTTCATCGCATGCCCCCTAGTCCTAGTATTTTTGGAAAGCGTGAACAGACACTTCACATCCACCTGTTCCACTCCACTCATTATTTTATATACCTCTATCATGTCTCCCCTCAGCCGTCTCTTCTCCAAGCTGAAAAGCCCTAGGCCTCCTTAGTCTTTCTTCATAGGGAAGTCGTCCCATCCCCGTTATCATTTTAGTCGCCCTGCACTGCACCTTTTCCAATTCTACTATATCTTTCTTGAGATGGGGCGACCAGAATTGAACACAATACTCAAGGTGTGGTCGCACCATGGAGCGATACAACGGCATTATAACATCCTCACACCTGTTTTCCATACCTTTTCTAATAATACCCAACATTCTATAACTGTTCACAGATCTTCAGTAAAGAGATCCTACTCTCTTTTCTTCCTGGCTAAGGCTGGGGCAAAAGCCAGTACATTACAATCAGAGCCCAGAACAAGTAAAAAAAAAACTGGCCACATCACTGCAGGTCTTTTCTTTGTAACAGCTTTAAGCACAAACATGCACCACCTGCTGGCCAAACTAGAGAAATACAGTTCAAAAATTAAGGCAGGTTTACAGGCTTAACCTCACCCCCCCCCCCCCCCCCCCCCCACCAACACACACACACAAACACTGTTCTTTCACAGCTTTCAATAGTGTTTGCTATTGTTTTGGGTGAACTAAAGCTCTGCCTACTGCTGGCAAACTCCTCCTTCTGGTTTCAGCCCGTATGATGGACTAGATAGGAACACCTCATCTCCTCTTCATCCAACCTCCTCAAAAAAAATAAGAATAAACAAGTCATGATGTGCTTGTTATGGCTGAGTTCTCTAGAGAGGTGAAAACAAAATAACTAAAAGCATAGATGGCTCTCTGAGGGGTCCTTTTACTAAGGTGCGCCAAAAAGTGGCCTGCACTGGTTTAGACGCCTGTATTGGACCTGTGCAGGTTCATTTTTCATTGCACCTGCAAAAAATGCCCTTTTTGAGGGGGGCGGGCTGAAAATGGACATGCGGGAAAATGAAAATTGGTGGACGTCCATTTTGGGCCTGAGACCTTACCACCACCCATTGACTTAGCGGTAAGGTCTCACATGTTAACCGGGTGGTAATCAAATTACAGAAGGGAAGACTGTAACCAAGTTAATTAGATCTAAATACATAGGCTATTGTTATGAAGTTTGATATTAATTTGTAAAGAGGTAGGTTTTTATCATCTTTTGAAATTGAATGTAGTTATGATCGAATCTAATAGATTTTGGAAGAGAGTTCTAACGTTTGGTTCCAAGATAAGTAAAGTCAGTGGAAAGTACTGATTTATAAACAATATTTTTATAGTTTGCATGCAGAGTCTAAGGAAATCCCTAGTCCCAAGGAAAGTATTTCATGAGGGAGGCTCTGTTAAGTGGTGCATGAAATCTGGAGCCAATCCGTAGTTTCTGTCTGTTCTTTTAAATTTTATTATGTAAACCGCTTTGATCTGCTAAGTTAGGAAAAGCGGTATAGCAAATGCTAATAAACTAAAGTAAACTAAAATTTGAAAGATGAAGGTACAGAACTTGAACGAAACCTTGGCTTTAATGGGAAGCCAGTGCAATTTAATTAACAAAGGTGTGACTTGTTCAAAATGTGGTACTTTGAAAATAAATTGAGCAGCTAGAGTGGATACCCCAGAGGAAGTAGAAACCATGTGAAGAGATCTTGAAACATTAGAATGGTCAAAGATCTGGCAGTTAAAATTTAATCAAAAAATACTTCGGGATATTGTTTTCTCTCCTCTAGGAATAAGCATTAATTTAAGTATTAGCATTTAAAGGATTTCTTAATTGTAAAGAGTTAAATTTTAATGCCAAGAAGTGCAGAGTGATGAGAACATAAGAAGAGCCATACTGGGTCAGACCAATGGTCTATCTAGCCTAGTATCCTATTTCCAATTGTGTCCAGTCCAGGTTACAAGTACCTGGCAGAAACCCAAATAGTAGCAACATTCCATGCAGAAATCCAAAGGAGATGTACCAGATAGGAGGAGAGAGATTGATAAACTCAGCTGAAGAGAGGGACCTTGAGGTGATGGTGTCTGAGAATCTCAAGGTGACGAAACAATGACAAGGTGACGAAACAATGGTAACTGCATGTGTATGTATGTACTGTAAGCGCATCTCAAATTGGTAAGTGAGTGTGTGTGTGTGTTTGAGTGTGTGTGTGCGTGCGTGTGTGTGTGTGTGTGTGTGTGTGTGTGTGTGTGTAGGGATAGTTTATAAATTCAACATACTGCTTTGCCCTGATTAGATGACTGCCTTCCTTGTTCTTCATAATCCTTATATAGTAAAGCAATTCTGATTGAAGAGAACAAAGATTTCTGTTTTGTTTCTGTGAAATCCTAAGTTTAGCAGATCATTCTCTTTCAACATAACTTATTTAGAAAACTAAATCCGAGCAAAGATATTATGTCCAACATAATAAAAGTTTTTACGTTTTCACAGCCATCCGGATTATTTGATTTCCAAATACATCCTTTCTATTTCATGAGATTCTCTAAACAGTCTATTAATGGAAGCATTGGCATATCAGAGAAAAGCTTGCATTATTTGAGAATAAACACTGGAAAGTTGTTTATACAGTATTAAAAAACCAGACCACACATTGCATTACAGGACATTAAGATATAAACTCCAATATGAACTAAATGTACTGTATCTGTATCCAGCATAAAGTGGACTGCGTAAGTTTGTTTCCCACAGTTTAAACAAGCCATTCTCTCCTGTCTGACTCATCAAAACCATTGTAACCCTTTACCTTCTGTAATGCTTTGTTCTGTAGCTGACAGCTGCAGAAGGCTGGAATTTTTGCAGGTTATTTCCCATTATGCTAACAAATAAAGTGTCTACAAATGTTTTTGTACTTGAGTATTTTAGATCATTTTATTTGTTTATTTATATTTCATTTCTGTCTTTACAAAATAATTCCCATGCTACAGGAGTAACGCAACTCGCTTCACTGGCTCCCTATCCGTTTTCGCATCCTGTTCAAACCTCTTCTAGTAACCTATAAATGTACTCACTCTGCTGCTCCCCAGTATCTCTCCACACTCGTCCTTCCTTACACCCCTTCCCGTGCACTCCGCTCCATGGATAAATCCTTCATATTTGTTCCCTTCTCCACTACTGCCAACTCTAGACTTCGCGCCTTCTGTCTCGCTGCACCCTACGCCTGGAATAAACTTCCTGAGCCCCTACATCTTGCCCCATTCTTGGCCACCTTTAAATCTACACTGAAAGCCCACCTCTTTAACATTGCTTTTGACTTGTAACCACTTGTAACCACTCGCCTCCACCTACCCTCCTCTCCTCCTTCCTGTATACATTAATTGATTTGATTTGCTTAATTTATTTTTTGTCTATTAGATTGTAAGCTCTTTGAGCAGGGACTGTCTTTCTTCTATGTTTGTGCAGCGCTGTGTATGCCTTGTAGCGCTATAGAAATGCTAAATAGTAGTAATAATAGTAGTATAAATGTGGCAAGCTATATTTTCCTGCTCACCAGGAGCATCAGGCTGCTGTGTGGCCTGATAGTCCTGGGGAGCATTTCTTAAAGAGGCTATGCAGAAAAAATAGAGGTGGCTTCCCCCTTCCCCTGAAGATATCTCAACTCCACAGACCCTCAGACCTCCACCCTTATATGGCAGCCTGACCCCCTAGCAGAAGTAACACTAGACTACTACTAGGGATGACAAAGATGTAGGCATGCTTAGGGACAGATCTTGGGTAGATCATGGGTGGAGTCATGATTTATTTATGCACTTTACACCAGTGGCGTAGCCAGACCTGACATTTTGGCTGGGCCCAGAGCTAATATGGGTGGGCACTAATATATATATATAGGCATGAGTAGTGCGCCCTACTTCTAGCATTTTTCCTCTCTCTCCCTCCTTTCATCCAGCATTTCTCCTGTTTCTCTCTCCATTTGACCAACCAAGGTCTCCCCCTTGCTCCCCTTCCTTCTCCCCAACAGCTTCCCTGCCCTTTTCCATGTCCCCTCTTTCCATTTATCTTTCTCTCTGTACCCTTCTTCTATCCAGCATCCCAACTCTTTCTTTCCATCCAGCATGTCCCCTTTCTCTCTCTCCCTTCCACCAACATCTTCTCTTGCTCTCCTCCTTTCATCCAGTGTCTCTCCTTTTTCTGTCCCCATCCAACATCTTTGATCTCTCTCTCCCCCCCCAAGCAACATACACCCTGACACACTATCTTCCTCCTCCCCTTCCAAACAAAATATTTTTCCTCCACCCCAGCATCCACGTACCTTAGTTCCCCAGGACCCCAAACGGCTGCTGAGATCAGCTCAACTGCATCCCTTCTACATGCTGCCACTGTGAGCAGCCTCAACAAAAGAAGAAAATGAAGCGCGGGGCCGCAGCAGCCTTCAGGCATGCGTTGTCGGTCTGCCGGTCCTCGGCCCTCGTCGGAACAGGAAATTGACGTCAGCTTGATGGTGCTTGTATTTTAGAATAGGATTTGCTGATGTACAGCCTGTTCTAAAATACATGAGAAACTGGTGTCCATCTGCTGGTGATGTCCAGCATGAAGGTCAATTTTACAAACTGAAGTGTCCGAACTATAAAGTGGAAAAAACAAGGAAGCAAAGAAAAGACTAAAGGAAATCCCACATAGAGCGTAGTCAGCAAACAGCAGTGGGAAGTTAGGAAAGGCTTGAGAAAAACCAGGGACACAAGATGATCATCAATGACAAAAACGCTTTATTTCTTGTACTTGTAAGGACATGCAAAGCCTGATAAAAGGAAAGAATGTTAAAAGGAAAATGGTGTACTATCCTATGGAGAAAAAAAGGGGCACGTGAAGAAGCGTGCAAACTGAAATGTGACGTCGTACTTAGGTTAGCTGGAGGGAAGCAAAATTTAGAACTATAAAAAAAGGGGGTTGTATCAAACTATAAAGAAGGCTGAAAATCTATCTCAAGATTGAAGCCTGGGGATTCAACTGTATCCAGATTATATATGGTCCGTTATTCTTCTCTTAAAAGTAAATTGTTCAGATTTCTTCTATGCCAGTGTGATTTGAAAACATTGAATACTATGAATTTCAGATCCTCAATAGAATGGATGGCACTCAACCAATGGCTGACCAGGGGTGCACTCATAACATTCCTGTTGATGCAGCTGCGATGTTCAATTAGTCTTGTTTTAACCATCCTTTTCATCTTTCTAACATAAAAAGTTGACAGGGACACTATCCAGCTTATAATCAAAAGTGATCGCTGGCCATCTTCCGACACAAATCGGGAGATGGCCGGCGATTTCTTAAAAGCGGCGAAATCGGTATAATCGAAAGCGGCATTTTTGACAGCATCGCCGCTTTCCCGTCACTTCGCTGGCGAAAGTTCAAGGGAACGTGTCGGTAGATTAGCGAAGGTGGGACATGGGCGGGCATGGGCGTGGCTACCAGATGGCCAGCTTTCGCCGATAATAGAAAAAAAAAGCGGCGTTAAGCAGTATTTCACCGGCTTTACTTGGTCCTTTTATTTCCATGACCAAGCCTCAAAAAGGTGCCCCAACTGACCAGATGACCACTGGAGGGAATGGGGGATGACCTCCCCATACTCCCCCAGTGGTCACCAATCCCCTTCCAAACTAAAAAAAATAAAACTAAAAACCTTTTTTGCCAGACTGTATGCCAGCCTCAAATGCCGTACCCACCTCCATGACAGCAGAATGTGTTGTATCCTCCGACAGCCTTTCCCTGGTTGCGATGTGGCTCTCGGGTGAGTGTGACACCTTTTCTGTTAGGTGCCCTGCAGAGTCACATTAGAAATGCATTGAGGTGGGTGTAGGGTACTGGGCTCTACTCCCATGGTGCTTTTCCCCCCTGCTAACTGGGTCAGAGTGTGCCCTGTTTTGTTTCCTGTTGTAGTCCATGCGGTAGTGGCCATTTTTGTAAGCCAGTTTTAGTTCCCTTTCCTATGTTACCCACGTTAGAGAACGTAGTTCTTACCTTGCATGGTGCTGAAAGAGGGCATTGTACACCATTGTGCCAGCTCTGACCTACTGCTAATCTTAGTACCAGGGGACTCTTTGCCAGTGGGGCACAACCTCTGATCTGCAGTTAACTGTGAGTAAACGTGGTTATTTCAAGAAAGGACTTTTTCAGAGAGATTAGTCTTCAGGTGTGAACTGGTGTGCCAAAGTTATACAGCAGCAATAAGTCCTAGAGGCTGTATGCAGGCCCCTGGAACAATTTTAGTGGGTGCAGTACATTTATGGGTAGTGGGTTTGGGGGGCTCAGCTCCCAAAGTAAGGGAGCTATGCACGTGGGAGCTTTTCTGAAGTCCACCACAGTGACCCCTAGGGTGGCTGGTTGGTGACCTGGCATGTCAGGGGGGCCAGTGCACTAAAAATGCTGGCTCCTCCCACGGCCAAATGCCTTGAATTTGGCCGGGGTTTGAGATGGCTGACATAAGTTTCCATTATCGCTGAAAAACAAACCCGGCCATCTCAAACCCAGTGAACTCCACGGCATTTGTCCGGGCTTAACCGTATTATCGAAAAAAAAAGATGGCCGGCCATCTTTTTCTATAATATGGTTCTGGCCAGCTGTAGCGCCGCCGCCAACATAGATTGCAGGCGATCTATTTGGCCGGCGACGTTCGATTATGCCCCTCTATATTATGTAAATAACATTAGATGTATTACAGTTTGATGTGTGATGTAGTCTGTGTGGTGTCTGAGTCTTTAGCAGGGGCGTAGCCACGGGTGGGCCTGGACAGGCCCAGGCCCACCCACTTGCCCTCCAGGCCCACCCATCCAAATCCTTCATCACTGTCGCTGCCTTTTCTCCCGCGGCTTCCGGGAGGCAGCGATCAGCGTTACCTGTAGTGCCTGCCCTGAAATTATGCTTCCCTTCTCCCCAGGCTTCGCCCCGCTCGTTTCTTCGCTCGTCGGCAGCACTACGCTGCGCTGCTATTCAAACAGGCAGCTCCGCTCCTCTCTGCCGCGTCCATCCGGCCCTCTGATGCACTTCCTGTTTAGTAGGGCCAGATGGACGCGGCAGAGAGGAGCGGAGCTGCCTGTTTGAATAGCAGCGCAGCGTAGCGCTGCCGACGAGCGAAGAAACGAGCGGGGCGAAGCCTGGGGAGAAGGGAAGCATAATTTCAGGGCAGGCACTACAGGTAACGCTGATCGCTGCCTCCTGGATGCCGCGGGAGAAAAGGCAGCGACAGCGATGAAGGATTTGGATGGGTGGGCCTGGAGGGCAAGTGCTGGATTTGTGGTTTGTTGGTTGGGGGGGAAGGGATACTTTTGCCAGAGACAGAGTCAGACTTGTAGGAGGAAGGGGATTAGAGGGAACTGGGAAGGAAGAGAGCTGCTGGAGGTGGGAGGAAGGGGCTGGAGAGCTTCTGGAAGAGGGAGGGAAGGGAGAGAGCTGCTAGACATGGGAGGGAGAGGAGGAAGGGGTTGGAGAGCTGCTGGACAAGGGAGGAAGAGGAGTAAGGGACTGGAGGGAAGGGAGAGAGCTGCTGGACATGGGAGGAAGAGAAGGAGGGGACGATGGAAGGGAGAGAGCTGCTGAAGGAAGGGGAGGAGGGGACTGAATGGAAGGGAGAGAGCTGCTGGACATGGGAGGGAGAGGAGGAAGGGGCTGGAGAGCTGCTGGACAAGCTAGGAAGAGGAAGAAGGGACTGGTGGAAAGGGGGAGAGCTCCTGGACATGGGAGGAAGAGGAGGAGGGGACGATGGAAGGGAGAGAGCTGCTGAAGGAAGGGGAGGAGGGGACTGAATGGAAGGGAGAGAGCTGCTGGACATGGGAGGGAGAGGAGGAAGGGGTTGGAGAGCTGCTGGACAAGGGAGGAAGAGGAGGAAGGGACGGGAGGGAAGGGAAAGAGCTGCTGGATATGGGAGGAAGAGCTGCGTACGTCTTGTAGCGCTATAGAAATGCTAAATAGTAGTAGTAGTAGAAAGAGGGGACAATGGAAGGGAGAGAGCTGCTGAAGGAAGAGGAGGAGGGGATCTGGGTGGAAGGGAGAGAGCTGTTAGATGTGGGAGGAAGAGGAGGAGGGGATCTGGATGGAAGGGAGAGAGCTGCTGGACATGGGAGGAGAACTGGAGGGAAGGGAGAGAACTGCTGGTACAGCACAAGGAGGGAGGGAAGGGAAACAGAGATACCAGACCAAGGAGATGAAAGAAAAGGGAATATTAAACCTACAGCTTGAGGGAGGGAGGCAGGAAATCAAGCAACCAAACCAGATGCTGGAAAGAGGAGGGAGTGAGAAGGAGAGAAGCTAGATGGGGTAGGGTCAGAGAGGGTAGAAATATATTGGCACTGGGGACAAAGAGAGGGGAGAAGATGGACAGAGTGATATAGGGACACAGAGAAAAGGAGATACTAAACATGGAGGAAGATAGAGGTACAGAGATGGAAGAAGATGGAAGGATGGCAGAGAAAGAGGGAAAACGGATGGGTGGGGAGAGAGACACTGGATGGAAGGATGCAGAGAGAAAGGGGAGAGACTGGAAGGATGTGGAGAGATAAGGGACACTGAACAGAAAAGGGTAGAGAGATAGACACTGGTTAGAAGGAGGGAGAGAGACATTAGATGGAAGGATCAGGAGAGGGGTAGATGGGTAGAAGGATGGGGAGAGAAAGAGGGAAGACGCTGGATGGAAGGGTAGGGAGACAGAGGTGACACTGGATGGAAGGATGCAGAAAGAAAGAGGGGAGACTATTGGAGGATGGGGAGAGAGAGGGGAGACACTTGAAGGATGGGGAGAGAAAGAGGAGAGCTGCTGCATGGAAAGGGGGAGTAATGAAAGATTGGAGAATAAGAGGAAGGGGCATGGGGAGAACAAGGGTGAGAAAAAGATGAAAAGCCATAAGTAGATGAAGGAAATTAAAGAATGGATAGTAAGAATGAATTAAATCTGGACACAGAGAGAGGCAGAAAAATATTGAAGAAAGCAAAGAAAAAGGAGAGAAAAATGACAAATGGCCAGGAAACCCTGGCAGAAGAGTTAAGCGAAAGCGAAGGAAAGCAGAATCTGGAGACTGGGAGCAACACAATGAGAAAAAGTAAATGGCCATACAACAAAGGTAAAGAAAATAATTTTATTTTTAATTTAGGATAAAGTAATATGGTGTTAATAAAGTTTCAGAGACCAATACTTCCTTCCTTAGGTCAGGAGAGGATACCGTAACAGCATTATACTGACCTGAGGCAGGAGGTTTTGGCCTCTGAAAGCTCACTGAAAAGGATTAGTAAATTGTCTGAAATCGGATGCACTGAAAAGCAGCACTTTACCCTGTGTGACAAATGCATCTGAGTGTGACTAAATTTTGCTGGGGGGGGGGGGGGGTACAGATAAAATTTAGTGCCCACCCACTTTGGGTTCAGGCCCACCCAAAATTGGCAGTCTGGCTACGCCACTGGTCTTTAGATGAATGAAAAATGATGTTTTGATGACATATGCACATATACTATATCGGCCACAGTTCTGATGTCCATAGTGAACAACACGGGCATTCGGCATTCACTCAGTCACCCCCTTCTATCCAAACACCACACCAGAAGCCAATTTCTTTAACAAATGTGGATTTATTTAGGCCGCAGCCAGGTCCGCAAAATGTATTTATTGTAAACCTTCACATAAACAATCATTGGTAAACATCCTTGATAAACATCTCCCTCCGAATTTCAACACTGCTCCCTCTGCTTGCTGCAATCCAAATGGCGCTGTGTTTCCCTTCACAGCCCTTCTTCACCCCTCCTCCCTACCCGCCCCTTTTCCCATCACCCTTCAATCTCTTAATCTCCCTATCCCCTCCCACTCATCCCTCCCTCTCCTCCCCACCCCAGATTCTTCCTGAGCCTTCAGCCCGGTTGTAATCGGCTCCCCTTTAAGGGTGAGCCTTTCCATTTTCTATTGCTGTGAAATCATGATCTGGAAGTGTAGAGAGAACAAGCGTCTCCTTTAAATTTTGCTCCGTGAATATGCACTGTATTTACCACCCCTTTCCTAATAATTTCTAATATCCTGTTTGTTTTTTTCCACCGCCACACACTGGGCAGAAGCTTTCAGCGTATTATCTACAATGACATCTAGATCTTTCTCTTGGGTGCTGACTTCCAAGGTGGACCCTAACATCAGGTAACTAAGATTTGGATTAGTCTTTCCAATGTGCAACACTTTGCATTTGTCCATATTAAATTTCGTTGCGTTGAGGTAGGGGACATGACACACTGTTCACCCTCCTCCATTGAAATAAATGACCATTTATTCCTACCCTCTGTTTTTTATCCAATAACCAATTCCTAATCCACATCAGAACCTTGCTTCCTATACCATGTCTCTTATCTCAGTTTGAAATTTTACATTGAGGACTCAACTAATTTCATTAATTATTATGCATTTCTCTCTGTTATCAGTCTTCTATGATTGCATAAAAGGAACATATTGAGAGGTATTTTTTATGTTTAGTATCTTTTTTTCAGAACACAAGAACATAACATAAGAACATAAGCATTGCCAAACTGGAACAGACTGAAGGTCCATCAAGCCCAGCATTCTGTTTCCAACAGTGGCCAGTTCAGGTTACAAATACCTGGCAAGATCACAAAACTGTACAATACATTTTATGCTGCTTATCCTAGAAATAAGAAGTGGATTTTCCCCAAGTCCATCTTAATAATGGCTTATGGACTTATAGTAAGTTATCCAAGCCTTTTTTAAACCCTGCTAAGCTAACTGCTTTTCTGGCAATGAATTCCAGAGTTTAATTACACACTGAGTAATGAAATATTTTCTCCATTTTGTTTTAAATTGACTACTTTGTAGCTTCATTGCCACTTGCTAGATGTTTTTGTGCTCTGTGCGTTTATCTTTACGGTTCATTTTCAAAAAAAAAAAGTCCAAGTGAAAAACGCACAAAATCAAGCCATTGGGATGTAGGAGAGCCAGCATTCTTAGTAGACTGGCTACACAGACATCCCAGCAGAGCACTGGGGCACCCTAGGGGGTACTGCAGTGGATGTCACATAAAAGCTACCAGATACACATCTCACCATTGCCACCCTATATTGCATAGTGAGCCCTCCAAAACCCACCAAAATCCTACTGTACCCAACTGTACACCACTAGAATCACCCTTATGGCTGCAGATGTCACCTATAAATGGGTACAGTAGGATTTTGGTGCGTTTTGGAGGGACCATACTTTCCACCACAAGTGTAACAGTGGATTATTGGCCTGGGTCCCATTTTCCACAATAGATTGCACTGACCATTAGACAACTCCAAGGACCTGCTTACTGCTCTAATAGGACTGGCTATAATATCTGAGACTGTCAATAAGGCTGGTATGTACAGTTTGTTTCACATTTTTGGGAGATGGGTTCAGTGACTATTGGGGTAGTAAGGGGGGGGGGGTCATTCTTTTATTCCTCCAGTAGTTATCTGGTCATTTAAGGCAATCTTTGTGGTTTAGTCAGTACTGGACATTTTCGTTTTGTTCCATTATAGCTGGAAAAACCTCCAAGTCTTAGGAATACCCAAATCCTACCCTTAAAATGCCCCCAACATTCCCCCTTGAGATTTGGGCACTGCAGAAGAACAGCATAGAAAAACATCTGGAAAACGGGTTTTGAAAATACTGATTTGGACTTTTTGTCAAGAAAAACGTCCATCTGCTGGTATATGCTACTTTTTAAATATTTTTCTGTTTTGAAAATGAGTCCCACAGTCTAATAATGTAAGTCTCAGCTCAAATAGTTAATCTTGAGACTTGAAGTAGTCGGAGTATTGCCTTTTAAATTTTAATGTTAGGGAGGTAGCAGCTTCCTGGAGGTTCGGAACAACAGAGCGGACACTGCACCACTGAACTCAGTGGAGTTGCTGCATGGCCCCACCATTCAAGCAAGACCAAAGTCCAGCCAAGAAAGCAGAAGCTGCTGCTGCAGAGCTAAGTGAATATAGAAACTCTTAGTTGGGAATAGAAAAGGGGAATGAAAGAGGAGCAGGTTTACGGGGGTTAAATACTTACATGGGTATCCTGAAGTCCTCCAGAATCTGGAGTGCAGAATAACACAAAGAATTAATTCTTTGGTAAGAGAGATGGAAAGAAGGAAAGAAAGAGAGATGGAAAGAAAGAGGTGGAAAGAAGGAAAGGTGGAAAGAAAATAAAATACAAGTGCTTATCTGATTTTGTTTCCTTGGTGATAGTTGCTGGTTGATGCTGTTAATCTGAAAGGTAAACATAAATTTGCTCAATAGTTAGAATAATTCATCTGAAATACTTAGAAATTGCTACAAAGTCTGGGAAAATTACTG
Organism: Microcaecilia unicolor; assembly: GCF_901765095.1. Classification (NCBI taxonomy): domain Eukaryota; kingdom Metazoa; phylum Chordata; class Amphibia; order Gymnophiona; family Siphonopidae; genus Microcaecilia; species Microcaecilia unicolor. The sequence goes on from NC_044032.1 coordinate 198,590,987, forward strand.
CCGTTCAGAATTTTAAAATGTTGTAAACAATCACATCTGAATTTCTAAATAAAATTGTTATTATTCTTGTGTGTGACTGGTCCTTCCACGAAAAATCCTGAGATTTAGCTTTATTTCCTCCACCTAATTCAGGATTCTGTAGACGTGGCTAATGATTTGTACTGATCTGCTCAGAGTCAGAGCTGGGCTCCTGAGTTGGCCACGACTCCAAACACTCTTTCCCACAGGGTCTAACTTCACCTGAAACAGAGTAGGTTACAATATTTCTCAGCACTTAAGTCTTAATGTCTTGTCGGTTAAGCAATGGAAAGGCCAAGAGGCACCATTATTGCTCTGTGCTTAGGGCATCAGTTGGCCTTAATCCGGCCTTGGTTACCTGCAAATATTTTTCTATTGCCTTGGATAAGAGCACAAATATTACTGACACTGCACAGCTCTTAGTTTTTGTGCATGCTGTGAATGATATTTTTTAGGTAGCCCAGGAATTAGCTGGGCTAGCATCGTTGCATGGAAGTACAGGAGGTCTGGATATTTTCAATAAAATGGTGTCAGTTCTTGATGGATTCAACATGCAGTGGTCAAAGATGTGCAGAATTACAATGAAGCTCCAGCAACGGTAGGAAAAGGAACAGGTTTTTCTTCTCATGTGAAAATGCATTTAAACCAAGTTGGTCTGCGAGGTGAAGCTGTCGATATGTTCCACTATATTATTCATCAGAAAGCACTTTGTAGTTGTGTTCTGAAATTTGACAATGTAATGAAATATATTTCCACTGCTGTTAGCTCCATTCGATCCAGAGGTCTTAACCATCTGCAGTTTAGATCTTTTTTAGAAGAAAGTCAAGCTGATTATCCTGACATTTCTTATCACACAGATGTTCAGTGGTGAAGCAGAGGAAAGATTTTTAAATGATTTGTTCAACTGCAGAAAGTTGCAACTTTCTTGCAGGAGAAGGCAAAGATACAGCTGTATATTTATTTATTATTACATTTAAATCCCACATTTTCCCACTGATTGCAGGCTCAAAGTGGCTTACATAAATCTATAGTAAAGCTACAGTGCAATAAGAATAATTATACAAATTGACAAAAAGATATAAAATAACAATTGAACAGCAATAAGGAAAGAGATAATAAAAAGTAATTAATGCCCTTGGATCTTAATTTATAGTGAGAGTTAATTCAAGTTAAGTTAAACCTGGAGAATAAGCCTTCTTAAACAATACTGATTTCAATAATTTTCAATAATATGAAGATAAGACATAGTTGGCAGACTTGGCCTTCCTTTTAGATATCAAAGATCACTTAAATATGTTGAATCTGCATCTCAAGGTAATGATCGTTTCACTTTTCATTTGTATAAGAATTGCAAGCATTTAAGTTAAAACTACACCTCTTGGAATCTCATCTCAAAGCAGGAAATCTGGTTTATTTACAGACATGCTTATTTTCCAAAAGTGAATATTAGTGTAACTTTTCTTGATACCATGGCCCATGTGAAGTATTAATTCAGGAATTTCATACTTATTTGTAAAACTACAAAGAAAGTTAAGATTTAGGGGCCCTTTAAGAAAGTAATGGTTTGGCTACAGCAAAACAGCACTACCGTGGGGAGTGCCCAGGTGCCCTACAGTAGTTTTATGTTTGCCGTTGCCCGTGCCAGAAAATATTTTTCTATTTTCTAGCATGGGGGCACGGTGTAGGCATGCCTGGCGGTAATCAGCCATCGCTGCATGCTGTCCGATTGCCGCCAGGTTATCACTCGAGCCCTTACCACCTTCTAAATAGGTGGCGGTAAGGGCTCAGGCAGTAAATGGCCGTATGCCACTATTTTTTATTAGCGCACAACTATTTACAACTTCCATGTAAAATAATGGAAATTCCAGCTGTAGTAACCAGTGGCCTCAGCACGTGGCAATTTCACACACACTACAGCAGGCCACTTTTTACCACAGGTTTCTAAAAAGGGCCCCTTAATTATCTACATATGAGATCCCTTTTCATGCATATTGTGGATGATATTCCCGATGTTTACCAGTTAGAAGTTACTGATCTTCAGTGTTCTGCTGAACTGGGTGTGAACATTAAGGGAAATGAATGACATTTTATCATTTTTCAGGAGTCTATGTCCTGATTAATATGGGAAAATTAAAGACTTGGCTTTGAGGTTATTGTCAGTATGAGGAGAAACTTACATATGTGAGCCAACTTTCTCAGTGATGAATCAATCAAAATAAACTGAGATCTAAGTTGACTGATGCCAACCTCAGCTCTATTTTAAAATTACAACTGATTTACAACCAAACCTAGATTAAAAAAAAAATTTCAATAACAGCAATCTCAATAAGCTAGTAATTACTTACCCAAGAGGGCCTACATATTGAAATAACATTCCAATTGCGACTTCTTTAATTATAGAAGTAATCATATTGAAAGAAAGGACTTCTGAATTTGACTTTATAACAAATTTAAAACTTTCCTCCTGCCTCCCCATTGCTTCCTATTGCTTTTCATCACAGTTGGACACATGGGTTTATTTTCACATCTGAAAAGAAACATATGCATAAGGATGGACAGACAATCGCATAGACATATGGATGGACCCTCCTTAATACATAGTATTGCTATAGAAAAACACACTTCATAAATTATGATTAATAAAAGGAATGTCCATTTGTATGCTTGTCTATTTTCTGTGGATATCCATGATTTAAAAAATCCTCATGTCATGTATGATGTTTAAAATCTTCTTTGTCAATCAGGCCATAAGTGCTGAAGCCTGAAAAACTGGCCCAGTGGAATGCTGTCTTGATGGCACAGAGATGGTGGTTTGTGTAGTGCAGAAGATTATCCCTGCCCATAGGTTTGCATTCCCTGTCTACAGTTAGTCAGTGAGCTATGATATAAACTATGGCTTTAATATACTTCTGTTAACTGAAGACCTTGAAGAAGTCTGTCAGACCTTTACATATATATATATGGGATCTTTAATGACTATTTGCATTTACCTTGTATCTTATGAATTATGCTCATCCCCATTATTTAAATGTATCTGACAATATTATCTAATATGGGTTTAATCTTGATTTAGGGGCCCTTCTGACAAACAGTGGTATAGAGTGGCCTTAGCACACCCTTATATGGGTCATTCCTGCGCTTTAAGGTCATTTTTACATCTGGGGTAAAATGGCCAATTTCCACATTACTGCAGCATTGTAAAAGGGCCCCTTAGCTTTTAACCTTATATTTTGCTATGTTTGTAATACAATTTCTTTTCTATGATATTCTTAAGTTTTTAATTGTATTAGTATGAAGTTAGGTTTATGTATGTATGTATTTATTTGTCATGGAGATGTATTTTCAAAGCACTTAGACTTACAAAGTTCCATAGGTTACCACGTAATTTTGTAAGTCTAAATGCTTTGAAAAATAGCTCTTTAGGCTTCCTTGAGCCTTATTTATGTAGAATGGTAGTGGTAGATTAGAAATAAGTGATAATGATGATGATTCTGCTAGTAGCAGTGTTTTATTTCTGTTCCTCTCTCCCTGAGGGTCTAATCTGCCACTTAGGACTCATGTCTAAACACTTTTGGGCACTAAGGTATCAGGTAGAGCTTCCAGAACTGTTACTGTAAAGAAAGACAAACCCCACCACCCATAAGCTTGTCACTTCCCCTTGCAGTTCCCACCATTTGTTCATCTCGCCTCCTGAGACCCTAGTCTTTCTTTTTCCTTTTATCTACTTTTGAAATTAAGAGTCTCCTCCAGTGTGCTTCGACATAAACTGATGTTGTCCCATTTGAATATAGTTGCACATTATCAGATGATAACCAATGAGTGGAGAGACATGTACAGTGTTCCAGCAAGGATTGTGGTATGTGGACCATAACATTGGCTTTTGGCCAAAGTTCCAAGAGTGGAATAGACTATTTTGATAGATTTTTTTTCCAATATGGGTGGACTATATGGAAACAAAGGAAGTATTTGTTATCCTAAGTTTAAGAACTACATAACATCAAGGCCTGAGGTAGCTTGCTTTGCAGAACATATTTTACCATAGTAAATGACAGCAGATAAAGACCCACATGGTCCATCCAGTCTACTTAACAAGGTGGCCAGAGCTGCACCTGCCACTCTGTGCAGGTTACACATCTTTATGATCAAACAGTGGCTTCACAATACCAACCACAAATAGTCAGTTATAATTTTGGTTGCTGCATAGTCACATTCATTGTCAATACTTGATTAAAACAACAATCCAGCAAATTTGCCAACTGACAAACATTTTACTTGCTATCAATTTTAAGGTGTCTTTCTCTCCCCCTCTGAGATACTCATAGTATATGATATGAATGTGATATGCATACTTGTTCTTGATCTACTAGCTGTTGAGCCCGTTAAAACGGGCTAGTATGGGGTTTTTCCAAGGCCCCCTCCCCTCGCCACTGCAGGGCCCCCCCAGAGTCGCCGCCACCACCCCTCCACCCGGCCCGGGCCCTCTCTTCGCTATTGAACTTACGTCGCCGAAACATAGCACGCAGATCAGCAGAGCTCCCGTTGGCCTTCCTTCTCTGCCTGTGTCCCGCCCTCGTGTGACATAACGTCGGCGAGGGCGGGACACTGGCAGGGAAGGAAGGCCGACGGGAGCTCAGCTGATCTGCCTGCTGCGTGTCGACGATGTAAGTTCAATGCCGAAGAGAGTGCTCGGGCCGGGTGGAGGGGGGGCGGCGGCGGCGACTCCGGGTGGGGGAGCGGTAGCGGGGACCTCGGGGGGAAGCGGTAGCGATGTTGGCGGTTCCCTCCCTCCCCTTTGCACAGTTTCCCTCTCTGTCCCACCCCCTTCATCACGTATTGACGTGGGGGCGGGACAGAGAGGGAAGTCTCTACTGCACATTTGCGGGTGAGTACGGTCACTCGCCATTTATATATTTGATTCTGGCTATTTTCTGGTCACAGATGATAGAAATCTGCCTGGCACTGGTTTTACTTCCCAACTCCTAGAAGTGATTTTTTTCTTGTGGCGCACCTGATCAGGTCAAAAGGTGTACCAGTGTAGCATTGCATACTGGTTGGGAAAAAAGCAAAATCATGGAAATCAAATATAACATGTTTCTGATAGAAGTATCAGGATTGCGGTTGTACTAGTTTTTCATGATTTTGCTTCTTCCAACCAGTATGCAATAGCACACCGGTGCACCTTCTGACCTGATCAGGTGTGTCGCAGGAAAAAGTCATTACTGCCCAATGCACAGGTCCAGACCAGTACATGGGCTGTACTCTCAGCACCTCACAGCAATGGTCTGTGCCCTGAATAAGGCAGGTACAAATCAAGGTAAGGTTTACACATATGTTTGTCTTGTTGGGCAGACTGGATGGACCGTGCAGGTCTTTTTCTGCCGTCATCTACTATGTTACTATGTTAAGAGATGCTAGTAAAGGCACAAATGGACAGGAGGTTCTTTCTGGCTGAGCACATGCAGTTGCACGTCTCATTCCTGCATAACATAGGAGGCTCAGCATATGGGCATGAAGAGGCAGCATGCATGATATTTATTTATTTATTTATAGCATTTATATCCCACATTATTCCCACCCACGGGCAGGCTCAATGTGGCGTACAATAGTCTATTAAGCAGCAATAATACAAAATACAGTAATTAGGGTCATAGGAGGGAAAGAGGAACAACAGGAGGGAGAGGGAGAGAGGAGAAGGTGACAATTAGTCGCTATGGCAGCCATGGTTCAGAAGGATGCGACACCAGGAGGGCTCACGGCATATGCTCTACCGAAGAGGAAGGTCTTGAGCCGCTTCTTAAAGGTCGGGTGATCTGGGGTGAATTTGACCACTCGGGGCAGCCCGTTTCAGAATTGAATGCTAAGATAAGAAAAAGAGGAAGCATAGACTGTCATATATTTTAGGCCACTAAAAGCTGGATAGTGGAGATTGAGATACGAGCGAGCTGACTTGCGGGAGTTCCTGGGCGGCAAGTTAATGAGAGTGTCCATGCAAGCAGGAGTGTCACCATAGATGATTTTGTGCACCAATGCGCAGATCTTGAAAACGATATGGTCCTTCACAGGAAGCCAGTGCAACCTCTCATGTAGTGGGCTCAAACTTTCAAATCTTGATTTACCAAAGATGAGTCGAGCTGCTGTGTTCTGAGCAGTTTGCAATTTTTTTAGTATGGATAGCTGAGCCCTGCTTTTGTGCAGCACACAAACTAAAAACAGCCCTTCTTCCTCTCCTAAGTCTCGTTCTTGAGACTTTTCAGCCTCTGGTAGAGCGTTCACTGCTTCCCAAGCTTTTCTTTTGGCCATATGATTTCTCTTCCATGTCTACACAGCCTGCTCTGCAGAGGTTAGTGTGCTGCATAACATTTTTGAAAATGTGTATGTGCCTTAGGTTTGAAATGGTTGGGTAGTACTGCTTTCTGTGATGAGCAGGTGGGATTTGACTGTTTGGTGTTATGGTTTAACCTACCTGGCACACTTTAAAGAGTTATTCATCTATGATGCTATCATTACAGACTGAAAACACAGACACAACATTAAATATTGTGCCTTATTGAACAGACATTTTAAAGTGTGGTTTGCTTAGTGTGAGGCCCCCCCCCCAGAATTCTGTTTGGTAGGTGCAACAACTCAAACCCTGATGTTAGTAATCGTGGCAGGTAAGAGTTTTGCACCCCAGAATTCAGGGAGGTCCAGAGAAACTAACCTCGCTGTACACTCTCAAAGAGATGTACAGGGAAAAAAACTAAAGGACTATTCCTGAATTTGAGAGAACAAAATCACGACTTTCTTATCAATAAAATAACATTTATTTTCTTTCTTTAACAATCCAATAAATAATAGTTAATTCTATTTTAAATTGTACATTTAATGTTTCTGTTTATTATAGGTCTATTCTACTCCGGAGCACCTCCCTGCACAGACATCAGATAAGTATTCCCCTCTCTAACACAAAAAATTATACCCTTTAGTTAAAGTAAGTTTCAAAATGTCTCTATTAAAAAAAATGATACTTTGTGTGCAATTTTTGTATTTTTCAGGTCACGAGACAGCTGCACCACAAGGTAAGTTTGATGTTGTATGTTTGTTTGTCTGTTGGTTATATTCACCACTGCCGCCGCTGCTGTGCTGGATATCTGTCTTGCGCTGGAGCCCGAAGTTCCAGATTTTCTGTTCACGTCTTTTCTTTACCTAAACCTAACTCTTAACAACTGAAATGGAATAAAAACCCTACCTCCTTAACAAATCCCCTATCCCCACGCTAAATGGCTTTAACAATATAACATATGGACATTCTAACTATATAAAAAGAAAATAACCAAACAACCCTTTCCTAATTTTCCTAAACTCAACTGTATTCCCTATTCTATAGAGCTTTCACATGTATACACCACCTCTGCCATCAATCATAAATGTACTTTCACTATAAATTAAACTCATTCATAAAACTACATCAAATTTTCCCAAACACTCTCCCAACAGTAATCAATCACCCAATTATACTCTCTTACACTTAACTCCCTCACCTCCAACTCTCCAATATCACTCACTCACTCTTAAAGCACCAATCTCACCAGCTCACATAAAACACCTCCTTTCTCAACCACCGTCTTCAACGCTCTCCCAACTGCCTTACTGAACATCTCCTAGGCAACCGTCCCTTGGCTTGGAATTCTAATCCCAGCCAGCCAATCGCAGAGCCTGCCCAACATTCCAAATCCTCCTGCTGACAAGCGGAATGTTGGGCAGCACTGCTAAATCTCCATCTTTATTGGAAAAATCCCATTGAAGTCAATGGGAAATTCTCCAATTAAATAAAATAACCATTAAATTTTCTTCAAAAAAATGTCCAATTTTCCCAATTAATAAAACTTCTAATTCCCTATCAAACTGTGGTTTTAAAATTTAAAAATACCAAATTTCAACCCCCGCCCCAAAATAACCTTCCCAAACTTCCCAAAAATATTTCCAAAAAATACAAAACCACTTTCAAAAATTCCAAAACCATTCCCCGGACCCGCTGCGTCGAATTTAAAAAATTAACTCTTTCCTAACCCTATTAAACCCATACCCATCAAAAACCCCTATTTAAAAATTAGAAATTCAAAAACTGACTCACCACAAAAATTCTAAAAAATTCCCCGAGCACAAAATCGAAATCAGAATTTAAATAACTTTAACCCTTTATTTTTAAAAAATAAAAGAACGCATTTACACAATTTAAAATTAAACTAATTAAAATTTTTAAATAAAAACCCCCTTACCTTGAAGATGATTTTCTCCACACATGTAGACTGCCATCCGTTTCGATCCCGGACGTCCACCAATGAAAACGAATCTAAAAACAAAAAAGCTCCGAAGCCGGCCCAAAATTTAGGCCCCGGCTTCGGCCTACATGGAGCTTCGCACGTTCCTGATATGTGCATGAGGCGCGCCACCTCATGCACACACGCGCCGACGTTTTCTTCCAGCCTGCCATGCTCCTCCTCCCTTCCCCTGCCCGAAACACCGCGACTAAGGTTACCATATGGCTCCAGAAAAAGGAGGACGGATTGAACCAGCCGGGTTTTACTTCCATTGCTTTCAATGGAAAGCAATGGAAGTAAAACCCGGCTGGCTCAATCCGTCCTCCTTTTTCTGGAGCCATATGGTAACCCTAACCACGACGCCGTCTCTCTGCCGTCCCTGCAGCACTGCCTCCCCCCCCACAAGCGGCCCAGCAGGGCCTGAAGAGACCAGGAATGCCCGGTTCGTGAACCCATGTCCGGGGACGTGCTCAATCGTCCCCGGACCTGCCCAACGGACGCGCTGCCTCCCGCAGCGCTTTTTCTGGCCCCAACTCGGGCCCGAAATCCTCTTCGCTCCCGGAGACGTTTTCAATCGTCTCTGGGAGCCCAACCAGCGCTCACTCCCGGAGCGTCCGGTTCCCTCCTTCTCGCCCCCGGGGACGTGCTCAGACCCCGGGAAAACGCGACGCTGCACCGGGAGCACTGTTTCCCTTCCCCAGCGCTCCCGGTTCCAAAAACTCCGTCACCAGACACCCCCATCCCCAGGTAAGTAAAAAAAACGTATTTTTCTTCCTTGTTTAAACCCCGGGTTACATTAGACGATGGCACCTAATGGGGAGGGTCCATCCTTCTGTCTATATGTCCATCTGTATGCAGACATATGTTTGTACAT